>NW_022589728.1:32981671-33427500 GCF_004348235.1 Phoca vitulina
AGAAGAAGAAGAAGAAGAAGAAGAAGAAGAAGAAGAAGAAAGAAGAAAGATTTAAAATAATAATACCCACAACAACAGCTAACCAGTGATTACATTACATGCCAAGCTCTCTCCAAATGTTTTGTACATACTAATTCATTTAATTACTCCCCAAAGCACTATGAGGTAGTACAATTTTTTGATGGGTGAGGTTAGCTAATTTGTCCAAGTTTCCAGTCTAGTGAGCATTGGAGTTAGAATTAGATCGCAGGTGTCTAGCTCCTGAGCCTGGTGCTAAGACCAGCTATGAATATGTCGATGGTTAGGCACCATGGGACATTGAGGTTTAGTTGTCAAGATGACATAGGGAGAGGGCACATGTGCAGTTTGAAGGAGCTATTGGAACATGGCAGAACTATATAAGTATGCTATAAGGCTACCAGTGAAGGGATGATTCGGAATAAAATGCTGGTATGGCCCATCAGATAAAGAAGCAATCATATCTCCTATGAACCAATGCTGTGTCTCTCAAAGCAAGTAGCAGTTTTTTTGTGTAGACCTACTGTGAAAATCATTGTTGACCACATGTCAGTCTTTTCTGTCACAACTATACACATGAATAACATGCTGTCAACAGAAGCACATTCTCAAGGCATCAAAGACACTGATGTATAGCAAGGACTTTAAATCTCAGTTGTCCCTCCTTTATATTTATAGTATCTTTGTGCACACATGTCTAACAAATGCTAATAACCATAAATAAACTGGACTTTAATTCACTCTTGTGAGGTCAAACTAAAATGTTTAAATATTTTCTTGATAGAATTGGCAAACCATTGTGTTTACTGAATTAGTAGATTTTGCAGTGTGATTGAATTAGAGTATGTGTATGAGGATTGTGTCTATAAAAAATTGCCTCTGTAAGATATGAAAAGTAATCTGTCAATCTTTTGTTTTATAATATTGAACCATAAGTGTTGTAAATATTAATACAAAGGTAATAATAGAACTATGTGGCCACAGTAGAAATCCAAGAAGATTCTAGTTCTACAATATTGTGACTAAATTTGTAATCCACTTAGTTTAATCATTCTTCACAGCAAATGTTTTATGACTTGACAGCTATTATTAAAAAGGTAAAATATAGCATACTGTAAAAAAAAAAAGCCTCTTACTGAGTGTTCTTGACATTTGACAATGCCATTAAGCTGAAAGTATTGAAGACAGAGTTTTAAATCATGTGAGCTGTTGTTAAGCTGGGTTTTTCCTAAAAGGTTTACAGAAAATTTGTTATAATTTATTGCCATAAACAAATAGAGGCAACCTATATTTTTCTGAATTTTTGAGATTAGTAATAATACTCATAAAGTGTAAGAGAATACATTATCTGGACCAATATACCATGGGTTTTATTATCCCTATGGCATCCACAATCCACCCAAAAAAACAATAGGAAATTTTGAAATATGAAGTGATAAATGTTTTTAAGTGCCTCTTCTTTTCTAAGAAGAAAAAAACAGTAAAGCAAATAAGAGAGGTTTGAGGTAAGGAGATTTATTGATAGGCAGCCCTCAAAATGAAAGAAAAAGATTACGAGATCAGCACACAAAATTACAGAGAAAACTTCAGTAAAATCCTATAGGGCACGTAACAGCCCCTCAGTGGCAGTGCCCTACCCTTTCCCATAGAAGCTAAAACATGTGAAAACATTCTAATGAGAGTGAAATCCTAGTCAGAAACCACACTCCCCCAAGAATAAATATTGATGGCTGACTACCATTTTATTTACGTGTATATCTTAGGAATTTGCTAGTAACATATGTCTATCTTCCTAACAACTGGATTTTTAACATAATAATTTCTACAGTGTCACCTGCTGATCCTCGAGCCCCAGCCTAAGGAGAGAAGTAGTTGTGCATAATTAGTTATATTCACATTTTAATATTCATATTGCTGATGATGCTTTCTTGTGATTTCTTATCTAAGCTTCATATGTGAGGCAAAGACATTAGAAAAGATACATTTTAAAAGGCTGTTGTGTTTTTTCATTAGCAGAACTAATTGATTTGTAGACAAGCACATTTTCCTTTACGTAATGAAGCATATTTTGATTACTCTGTGAATAAAATCACAATTATTGTTCTCTTTTTAAGATGTACAGAAATTACTTTTCTTCTTTAACAGTTTCTTCCTTGATTTAAGGACAATGAATGTGAACTCAACTATTCTTTTTTTTTAAAGTTTTTATTTAAACCCCAGTTAGGTGACATACAGTATAATATTAGTTTCAAGTGTACAATATAGTGATTCAGTACTTCCGTACAACACCTGTGCTCATCACTAGTGCCCTCCTTAATCCCCATCCGCTATTCCACCACCACCTCTCCTCTCTATTAGTTAAGAGCCTGTTTTGGGTTTGCTTCCCTCTCTCTCTTTTTTTTTTTTCCTTTGTTCATTTGTTTTGAATTCAACCATTCTTATTTGAAATTTCCTGTGGTGCTATATCTTGTCCCCTCTTAATTAAGCAATGAAATATATGTATTGATACACTAACAAGGAGAACTTAAATCAAGGAAGAAAGGGCTTCTATAGCCTCTACGTAGAAATATAGACCCCAATTTGTTATTGATGAATCTGAGTAAAATTTAGGAATATTTTTAATAGCATGATTATTAGATGATACACTGGTAATTAAATTCAGATCAGATGCGGTATCAAATATTACTGTAGCAGTAGAGGCCATTACAAAATAAAAGTACATAATCTCTATCCACTAGAAATTTCCTTAGGAATTAGTTTCAAAAGGTAAAACTAGTTCAGATTTCACAGAGAAAATAATGGACACTGATTTATTTAAAAATACTATTTTCCCTACTGTAACATTTAAATAAGGAAATTCATTCAGCCTCATGAAAAAAAAATCCCCAGGGTGCAATTTGTATATCTCTTTTATATTTATACGTACAGATTATTTATATACTAGTCAACATTTAAGCTGGATTTGGGGAATTGTATTTTAGCAATGCAGGAGCAATGGATTTGATTAACTAACACTTCCTTTTAAAAGAAGCTTTGAGTACCAAATTTGTTATCTGAATGTTAGCAAAATTAAAAAAGAGGATGGAGAGAGAACTTGGCCAGTTGTCATGTAGTAAGCTTAGCATGGCTAGTATATGTATTTGGTTAGCCAAGACAAATTACACTCATAGAGGGGAAAAAAATGATGTTCTATTTCAATAATCATATTCAATTTGAAATTAAACATAAAAGTATCATGAAGTAAATGGTTATTTTTTGTTTAATGGATATATGTACACATATTTGGATGGAGGTTATTAAACTTTGTAAATTGCAGTCTAGAGAATATTTCTATATAGCAACGTAAGAAAACCCATTAATTAACCTGTTTATGGCATGCTTTGTTCCATCAAGTTTAGACTACAAGGGAAAAGCAAAATAGAAGAACAGGGGAAAAAATTAGAGGTTAATTGCCTTAGTTGATCTCAGTAGTTATGACAGCTCTAATCCGCTAAAATATGTGTAAAAATGGATGAATGTATTCTTAGTAAAATTGTGTGTTTTGAGAAATTTTATTCTCAACATTGAGGTTTTAATTTCATTTATAATCTGAATGAAAGTTGACTAAATTATATTCATAAAAATGCCAGTTTTGTATGTGTACATTGTCACACTAAAAATATTGACTTTCTCACAACTTTCCGATGAAATATACACATTCATATTAGAGTTTATTTGGAGAAATGGAGCCATATTCACCTAATTAGTATTTTTTCCCTTTTCTGTTTATTTCTTCTCTTTTGATAGGTAAATACAAACTTTAGAGTAATGATATTAGTTATCTATCACTACCTAACAAGTTATCCCAAAGTCTCATAGCCTAAAATAATAAACATTTATTATTTTACCCTTTCTGTGGGTCAGGAAATCTTAGCATAGCTTACCTGTGTGGTTCTAGTTTAGAGTCTCTCACAAGACTGCCATCAGAGTTTTAGTTAGAGCTACAACCATCTAAAGATTTGACTAGGTAAGGATATTCTTCCAATTTCACCCATGTAGTGGCTGGCAGGGTTTGGCTCTTCACCACGTGGCCTCTCCACAGAGTGCCTGATGACAGGGAATCCACTCCCTCAGAATGAGGAAGAAATCCCAGAGAAAGAGAGAGTGTACCCAAAGTAGAAGACACAGTCTTTTTATAACCTAATATAGGAAGTGATACACCATTTACCACCACATTCTATTCATCAGAAGTGAGTCACACATTCTATTGATTAGAAGCAAGTCCAGCCCACACCCAGGCAGAGGTGAATTATATTCTACTTCTTGAAGGAAAAGGTATTGTATTAGTTTTCTATTGCTGCTGTAACAAATTACCATAAATTTAGTGGATTAAAATAATACAAATTTAGTATCTTAGAGTTCTGTAGGTCAGAAGTCCAGCATAAGTCTCACTGGGTAAAATTACAGGGGTCAGCTGGGCAGTGTTACTTTCTGTAGACTCTGAGGGATAATTTGTCTCTTTGCCTTTCTTAGCTTTTAAAGGCTTCCCACATTCCTTTGCTCATGGCTACCTTCTTCCATCTCTAAAGCCAACACTGGTGATCTGAGTCCTTTTCACATTACAACACTCTGACCTTCTCTCCTTCCTACCTCTTCCAAATTTAAGGACCATTGTGATTACACTGGGCCCACCTGGATAACCTTGGATAGTCTTCCTATTTTAAAATTAGCTTATTTCATCTTTGTCATATAATGTAACATATTCACAGGTTCTGGGAATTAGGCTCTGCATGTCTTTGGGGGGACTATATTTCTGCCTATTACGTGTATGAAAGAATTTGTGGACATATTTTCTAAACTACCTTAGTAATCAGTGACTATTAAATAATGCTCCTAGGATCTGCCTTTTTCCCAAATACAACACATTGAAGATCCTGTCTCTTCAGAATATTCATCAAAAGCTAATAAGCACTAACCCAAGTAGCAAACTGCCTGCAGTAGTCATTCAATATCCAATGGAGATAAACATCCCTATCTTTCTTTTGCTCAGGCATTTGTGGTTGCCAAAAGCAGTAAGATAGAATTTCTACCCGTAAAGCAGGAGCAGGTAATTGGATAGTTTGAGGAAACCTCTGGAGTCACAAAGAATCTAGTTTGAACATGGGTTCTGCCAGAATACTAGGTGCATGACCTTATGCAACTTACTCATCTCTCTTGCCTAAAGTTTTGCTCTCTATAAATGGGGAAAGCAGTATTGATATTGCATAGATATTGTGCAGATTAGTTTATAGTTCAGAAATGTATAGTTCAGAAAAAAGTCTAGTATATTTTTATAAAATGGCTACCATTAACCCCACTATGTATCTGTGATATTAACGTTTTCTTTTAATGCCTATAAATCACTAATTAAAGTCATATTTTAGGCCCTCCCATGAGCCAGGTATCTAACCTAGACATCAAGAATTCCTTTTGAGGGAAAAATTGAAAATATAATTCAGGAAATCCACTTCTGGGTATTTATCCAAAGGAAACAAAAACACTAACTCGAAAACATATCTGCATCTCCATAGCATTTTTTTTATAGTAGCCAAAAGTGTCCATCAGTGGATGAATAGATAAAGAAAATGTGGGATAGATAGAGAAATAGATATAGATTTAGATATATGTATGTATACCATTGTATATGTGTATATACATGAATATTATTTACCCATAAAAAAGGAAGGAAATCCTGTTATTTGTTAATAACATGGATGGAACTTGAGGGCATTATATTTAGTGAAATAAGTCAGACAGAGAAAGACAAATACTGTATGATATCACTTATATGTGGTATCTAAGAAAAAAAAATCAACAACCGAGCTCATAGATAAAGAAAACAGATTGGTGGTTGCCAGAGGCAGGATAGGGTGGAGGGCAGGTGAGATGGGTGAAGGTAGTCAAAGGTACAAACTTCTAATTATAAAAAAATAAGTCATGGGCATGTAATGTACAGCATGACAATTAGAGATAATAGTACTGTATTGTGTATTTAAACATTGTTAAGAGAGTAAATCTTAAAAGTTCTCATCACAAGAAAAAAAAATTTGTAACTGTGTGGTGATGGGATGAATGTTAACTAGACTTATTGTGATGATTATTTCATATATACGCATATGCTAAATCGTTATAATTCTATACATCAATTACATCTCAATAAAAATAAAAAAAATTTCAGAAAGAAACAATTCTTTTTTTTTTTAATTTTTTTATTGTTATGTTAATCCCCATACATTACATCATTAGTTTTAGATATAGTGTTCCATGATTCATTGTTTGTGCATAACACCCAGTGCTCCATGCAGAACGTGCCCTCCTCAATACCCATCACCAGGCTAACCCATCCTCCCAACCCCCTCCCCTCTAGAACCCTCAGTTTGTTTTTCAGAGTGCATTGTCTCTCATGGTTCTTCTCCCCCTCCGATTTCCCCCCCTTCATTCTTCCCCTCCTGCTACATTCTTCTTCTTCTTTTTTTCTTTCTTAACATATATTGCATTATTTGTTTCAGAGGTACAGATCTGAGATTCAACAGTCTTGCACAATTCACAGCACTAGAAACAATTCTTTTTGAAAATCACATTGCCTGGCTTCCCACCTTATGGGCAATTTCTCCATAATAATTATTCTGAAAGCCTTTTAATAACAATGATTAATTATTTTGTTCATAAATTTTTAATGGGCCCTAGGCTAACTTATTTGTGTCTTTAAATGTTTATTTTAAGATTAAAACCCTGTTTTTTACTATTAAATGAAAACTATGAAATTGGTGACATTATTTGTGAATGGTATTACAAATTTAGTTTAAAAATTCAACATTGAAAATAAAATTATATGATTTTTACAGTGATAACATGAATACAACTTTGAGTAGAATACAGCATGGTAAAAAAATAACATTCTTAGCAAAAAATGAAAGCTGTGGAGCAGAAATGTACTTTGAACTGTTATGGCATATAAATAATTCATAATTGCATCAAACAAGCTATGATATTCTACTAGTTTATACAAACTGACCTGTAAGTATCACATTTTATATATATTTTTATGTTTATAGAGTCAGGAAACAGAACAGAAATTTTGGTGATGAATCTGATTGTGAACTAAAAAACATCAACATATCATTACAAAATCTCTCTCTGCTATCTATCATCAATTGAATTTCAGATGTTTGAGCTCTTAAAGAACTACTTTGTGAATACTCTAAATTTTGGTTACATATTCTTCAAATTTAGTTGGAAATCTCTAATTAAAATGTTCAGCAAGGGGCCCCTCGGTGGCTAGTTGGTTAAGCATCTGCCTTCGGCTCAGGTCATGATCTCAGGGTCCTGGAATCGAGCCCCGCATCGGGCTCCCTGCTCAGTGGGGAGCCTGCTCCTCCCTCTCCCACTCCCCCTGCTTGTGTTCCCTCTCTCCCTCTCTGTCAAATAAATAATTTTTTTTTTAAATCTTAAAAAATAAATAAATAAATAAAATCTTTAAAAAAACATATTCAGCAAGATTCAAATTTGGAAGTTTGTAAAGAATTTTGATTATTAAAAGCAAATCTCTTAAGTGAGAAGACAATTCTTACAAAAGCAATGAATGGAGTAAATAAATTACACAGTGACAGCTCTAAAGATATACAAGATTTAATTTTCCTTTTTCTATTATAGTGCTTTGAAATGTCTCAACTTGAGGGAAAAGTCTTTTGACTTTTTATAAAGTCCTATTTATAATTAGGGAGTTTTATTTTGTACCAAAATGAAATGAAATTGAAACTTGCCATCAGGGAAGTACAAATCAAAACCACAATGTGATACCACCTTACACCAGTATAATGGCTAAAATTAATAAGATAGGAAACAACAGATGTTGGCGAGGATGCGGAGAAAGGGGAACCCTCCTACACTGTTGGTGGGGATGCAAGCTGGTGCGGCCACTCTGGAAAACAGAATGGAGGTTCCTCAAAAAGTTGAAAATAGAGCTACCCTACTACCCAGCAATTTCACTACTAGGTATTCACCCCAAATATACAAATGTAGTGAAAAGAAGGGGCACATGAACCCCAATGTTCATAGCAGCAATGTCTACAATAGCCAAACTGTGGAAGGAACTGAGATGCCCTTCAACAGAATGAATAAAGAAGATGTGGTCCATATATACAATGGAATATTACTCAGCCATTAGAAAGGATGAATACCTACCATTTGCATTGACAAGGATGGAACTGGAGGGGATTATGTTAAGTGAACTAAGTCAATCAGAGAAAAACAGTTATCATATGGTTTCACTCATATGTGGAACATAAGGAATAGTGCAGAGGATCATAGGGGAAGGGAGGGAAAACTGAATGGGAAGAAATCAGAGAGGGAGATAAACCATGAGAGAGTCTGGACTCCGGGAAACAAATTGAGGGTTGCAGAAGGTGGGGGGGATGGGCTAACTGGGTGATGGGCATTAAGGAGGGCACATGATCTGATGAGCACTGAGTGTTATATGCAACTAATGAATCATTGTACATTATATCAAAAGCTAATGATGTACTATACATTGGCTAGTTGAATTTAAAGAGAAAAAAAAAGAAATTGAGAATGCCAATGGTTGTATGGCATCTACCTTTCCTAAGACATTCAAAAGAATATTAAGACATTTTTGACAATTTTTATCTTATAAAAATGTCAAGAAATGTACTCTGTGAATGGAAGTAAAAAGATAATACTATGAAAATATTTGGTCTAATACAGTTACACATATCGACATAAATATAGAATTAAGAATATTTTCCACTTATAATAGTTCTGAGCTGATCTTCCTCAGCACCTGTAGAAGTATTTTCTCAATTAAAAATATTATATTTACAGAGTGGAATAATTTGAAAGTGTCAATAATGTCAAAACCATTAATGGCAAAGTGCAACTTTGAGGAAGACTTGTGAAATTTTATGAAAAATTTAAAATAAGATAACTGAAAACAAATTTTATAGAAAAATGTAAGTGACACTGTGTAAACTGATCAAAGCACCACGGAAAAATTAGTCAGTTTATGTTATATTTCATATTCAGATAATCAACCGAAATTTGTTTTAATTTTTCTTCATTTTAAACAGTTAAGAATTTTTAAAAATCTTTTTGATTACTTCTCTTTATAGAACCAGTGATGTAATAAACCAGTTTGTTGATCAATTAAATAAATTTTCAAAATTATATAATTTTAATATCTTTAATGCCCTATTCACACCCAAAAGTGACTCATGTAGATACTACACTTTATGGTCACTGTAACTATAACCTTGTTCTTGACTCTACTTTCTACCTTTGACAGCCATATTGAGCCCCTGAAGTTCAGGTAAAACAGTCACTAATTCATTGATTAAGTCATTCATGTATTCAGCAAACACTTATTAACTCCATCTATTCGCCAAGTATTCTAGGTGCTTTGAATATATTTGTGAACAAAACAAAAATCCCTGGCTTCACGGAGCCAACATTTTAGCATGGGGAGTAGGGCATCACCTACAGATAAACAATAGGCATAATGAATAAATAAATTGTATCATGAATGAGGAAGTGATAAATCCTTTGGAAAACAAAAATTCAAGCAGAGTAACGGGGATTGTGAGTGTGAGAAGTGTAGTGAAATGAAATGCCTCACATTAAATAGGCGAGAAGGTGACACTTGAGCAAAGATTTGAAGGGATTGGGGGAATTAGCTGTGGAATTATGTAGGGGGAGAGGAGGCTGGGAGAGAGGAAGTGGCTAATGCCAAAGGCAGACGGACACACCTGGACTGCGTGAGAAACAGGAGATCCATATACCTGGAGGGGGAAAAGCGGGGGAGTGGAGTAGGGCATGAGGTGTGGGATGTGGCTGGCTAGAGAGAGGATATGATACAGGTGGGGTCATTTATGTAGAAGTCCTCTACATATTGTTGCATGGCGATATCTCAAAAAATTTTTATGTGATTAAATCTTGTCTATTCTTGTTTTTATCATAGCTTGGCTTTGTTCTTAAATATCAGGTAATCTATTTCTTTCCTGCTTTTGGTGAAGGTTAGATCCTTTGCATTTCCTTGATTTCTGGCTCTCCTAGGCTTACATTTTCGGTCACAGAGCTCTTTGAAGTTTTGCTATCTCAGGGAATTTTAACAATAAGATTGAATTTAATGGTTTTCTACATTATATATGTTCATGAAGACTTTGTGAAAAATTTATCTTTTAAATTATGAAATATTTGAGTAATTTGCCAATAAATTTTATAAGCCTTGCCACAAGTGATACATCTATTTTTTAATTGAAAAGTCAAACTTCATCTATAAAACATGATGTTGATTTAGAGTGAGAACTGCTGAACTCGAGTCTTCGCACCCCTACTTATTAGCTATATATCTTGTGCAAATAATTTATACTTTCTCAACTTCAATTTGTATAAATGGGAATCTGCGGTAAGACCCATATCACAAGATTATTGTGAAAAATTTTTAAGACGTGTGAAAATGTGATCAAATGTTAAATGATGTGCAAATACTAGCAACTATAATTATCATCAAAGATGACATTAAGATACCATTAGGCCATTCTAAGCCTTTAAAAAGGCATTTTTCAAGTTTGTTCCCTAAATGCTTTATTTTTCTGCTCAGAATTTTTAACTCCAGTGTAGTTATCATACAGTGTTATGTTAATTTCTGGTGTACAATATAGTGAATCAACAATTCCATGTATTGCTCGGTGCTCATCAGGATGAAGTGTACTCTTAATCCCCTTCACCTATTTCACCCATCCCCCCACCCACCTCCCCTCTGGTAACCATCAAATTGTTCTCTATAGTTAAGAGTCTGTTTTTTGGTTTGTTTCCTTTTTTTTTTTTTCATTTGTTCATTTGTTTTGTTTCTTAAATTCCATTATGAATGAAATCATATGGTATTTGTGTCTCTCTGACTGGCTTATTTCACTTAGCATTATACTCTCTAGTTCCATCCATGTTGTTGCAAATGATAAGATCTCATTCTTCTTTATGGCTAAGTAATATTCCATTGTGTGTGTGTATGTGTGTGTGTGTGTGTGTGTGTTTGTGTGTGTGTGTACCACCTCTTTATCCATTCATCTTATCGATGGGCAGTTGGGCTACTTCCATATTTTACTTATTGTAAATAATGCTGCAGTAAACATAGGGGTGCATATATCCTTTCAAACTACTGTTTTTGTATTCTTTGGGTAAATACCCAGTAGTGTGATTACTAGATCTTAGGGTAGTTTTATTTTTAATTTTTTGAGGAACCTCCATACTGTCTTCCACAGTGGCTGCACCAGTTTGCGTTCCCACCCACAGTGCACAGGGGTCCCTTTTCTCCCACATCCTCACCAACACTTGTTTCTTGTGTTATTGATTTTAGCTATTCTGAAGGGGGTGAGGTGATACCTCATGGTGGTTTTGATTTGCATTTCTCTGATCATGAGTGATGTCGTCTGCTCAGAATTCTTAATACTTCCTTTTCAAAGCAGTTTAAAAAAAAGTAAAATCCTTAAACAATAATTAAAGGAAGTGATTTAAGCTAAATATGTTAGATTCCATTGCTTCTCAAACTTGAATGTGCATAGCAGTTACCTGGGTGTCTTGTTAAAATGTAGTCTGATTCATTAGTTCTGAGATCGCACCTGGATTCTGCAATTCTAACAGGATACAGATGCTGTCTGTTTGCCAACCGAACTTTGAGGATCAGAGTTGTATGCTAATCTCAATATAAAATGTGTTAAGCTACCTAACGTTAGCTTTGGTGTTTCATTATATTTATGAATTATAAAATACTCTAAATACAGTAGCTTTGGTGTTTTAAATACTGAATGCAAAGTCATCAAAGAAAGCACCTGAGAAAATAAATTTATCTATACATATATGAAAAGAGAGAGAGAGTAGAGAAGGAAGAGAACACAGGGAAACAATACCCAAAGCTTGGGATCTACTTTACTTCACTGATGGAAATCTGAGAGTTCCCAAGAGGAAACTATTAATCCAGATTCTGTGTTTGAATTTTACTTTCCTTAAGGAATATTTTGTCCTCAAGTATGAAACTGAATAAACTCTTGGGATGCAAAGAAACTAATACTGTTAAGTCCATGCACTGATAATGAATATTTGGCTAAGATTATTTTTCTACCAGGTATTTTTGGTCTTAATTACCACAACAGTTGTCTCTACTCTTAATGTCAGTAGGTCCTTAAGTATATTTGTAAATTTGTTAAGCAAAGTCCTGAACAAATTCAAGGTGCTGCTGGTGAACATTTATCCAAATTTTAGATTTGATTCATTTGGTTTCTGGAGCCTTTATCTCTTAATAAAACATATAATCCTTCATTTTTACCTTTGTAGAGATTCTTAGAGGTGTTCATAGAATATAGAAAAGCATTCTTCAAAAAATATACCCAAGGTAATATAAGAGATAAAGTGATAGAGAAAAAAATGGTGCAAGTTGAAAGTTTGAGGAATTAAAGAAATTCAAATTTGATTTAAAAAATTGCTCTGTACCTGTGTGATAACGTGCTTGTATTCGCTGTTAAATAACTTTAAACTAGACATTGAGTAAATATGCACCAGTGCTGTAAAGTTTCCTCAAGTTTCATGGCCACTTAGGCTTCAGGAAAATCAAAAGTATTTTAACAATTAGCTAATGGGAGTTTTGATGAGAAAAGCAAAATAAACAAAAGGACAGAAACAGGTCTCTACCTCTTAATGGATAGAGCGGCGGCTTTTGCAGAGTTTGCTGATAGATGTAAGTCTGTGAGACTGCTAACGTTATAAGAGGGTTTTCCTCCCTCTTGGGAGGAAACCACATCAGGTACCAAGAATGGACTCTTGAGAGCATCCTCAGCCATAGAGGGTAGGCCACCACGTTCCCAAAGCACGAACTAGTCATCTTGATTGTGATGTTTATCAGATTAGCTGTGGTCAGCTGCAGGTTCATCTCTCTCTGTGACATCCCAGAGAACACCATGTTCATATACATTTACCCAGTACTTAGTACGGTACCTGGCACATTCTGTAGGTTCAGTAATTATTTGATCATTGAAAATGAATGATTTGTGGCATTTTTATTTTCTTCTTAATATAACCATTGAAAGCAGTAGACAGTAAATAAAAAAAGAGCATCAACTATACATGCCCACTTTTTTCACTTCAGTTTCTATTGGGGAAAAACCAATTTGAATCTAAATAAGTCACATGATGCGGCTTACCAAGTAATTCGCAATAAGTTCAAGCTTCCACTTTTGTTTGCCCTTGCAGCCAGAGCCCGGGAGCATAGAGCATTTTCTGGTAACAAATGGGAATCTGGCCAACCAGTGATCTTTGCATTAGCATTCTAATAACCAGAGGCCAACGTGCCATAGTGCTGTGTCAGAATTAATTTATGAAACCAGGTCCAAAGGCTCATTAAAATGGTCACAATTCAGTGACTGCCCAGTAAAATTAGACTACAGTTTCATTCCCATAACAGTGAATATTTTAACATACTATTAAGGACATATTTCAAGTGTTAAAACTAGCTTTGATTCCATGAAGGGAAAAACAACAAGATTAGAAAGCCATTTACTTTTGTACCAAATTAGCTCCACTTTCAGCTTTAGGCTTAAAATACTTCAAATGTCCATATTTTAGAGCACACGGTAGACTACACTTGCATTTGCAAGTCTGGTGCGTTTTTTTTCCTTAGAGTAAAAGCACTTCCGGGCAGCTCCATCAAACCACCGTGTTGTGAACCTACCTGGCCAAGACGTCTCAAGCAATCAACTGGGTCCAATGTATTTTCCCCACTGCCGCCAGACAGATCTCCTTACAGCATTCTTTTAATCATACATCCTCCCCCCATGATGCCAAGACTCCCGGGGACTCAGAGTATATTACTTTACATGCTACTTTCCACAGCCGGACCAGGATTGAGTGGCATAGCAAATGTGACATCCAAAATCTGGGTAAGAGCAATGAGAGAGTAGGCAAAGTTCTAGACCGTGAGTCTTGCAGCTCTAGTTTGAGGCTGTTGCTGACTCTCAGTCCTCTCTCTCAGGACAGGGGCAGGTATCAGTCAGTGCCCGGCACAGGGGCCATGCTCAATAATAGAGGCAGTTGTAGTGAACTGAGCTAATGATATTATTATGAATGCCCTTCAGTTTCTCAGTTCCTCAAACATCTATGTACATGACGTGGGAATAATGATTCCTGCTCTGCTTAGTTCACAGGATTGTTTTGAGGGTCTAAACTAATAAATGCACAAACACCCTTTAATGGAGGGTACTATACTAGGGAAATGTAGGGTTCATGCATTCCCTTGTCAAACATAACGAACTATTTTCTTTATCTCCTGAATTTTTATTCAATGGAATAGTAATGAATCCCTAAATCTTTTAAATGTGAACAATAAAAGGCTCCGAATGACTTTTCCTGGCAGTCTCTATGCCATGGTTGAATTATTTAAACTTTTATTTAAACCTGGGGAAGGAAACAAAACAAACAAATCTCAAAAATCAAGATAATACTTTGAACTAATTCTTTTCGAAAAATATTTCTTTTAGTTTTTTTCTCCATCTAAAAAATGATATTGATAATGTGGATACCTTATTATACTATAAGTTAGACATCACTTTGATATCAAGGTGAAATTCCTGTAGAAATAACAGATACCAGCAGGGATCACTAGTGGTAGAGGTAAGTAGCAAGTGTCCATTCATTGTTGTAGCGTAAATAATATATAATTGAAGAGATTGAATTATCTTTTTGCATGAGGATATTCCAAATTGAAACATGGCAAAGAAATAAATGTAAAATACTTTTCTAAATATTTCAGGGTATCTCATAAACCACTGTTCTGAGAGCACACTATTTTGTTGGATGTTCACAAGGGTGCCATCCAAAACATACTCTGTGTTCATATATATAGATATATAGATGTATAGATAAACATATGAGTTAAATGCAACTGAATGTTTCTTTTTTTCCAGAATCTTATCCTTTAAAATGCATTATAAATATCCAAGAATGAGATATATTATAGCATTTTTACCAAACTTATTTTACCATGATTTATTTGTTTGGCAACATACCTATTAACATCTTCCAAAACAGTTCAAATAAATACCACTTTAGGAAAAGTGCTGAACAAAGTGTGTTTGGCTGGATGCACTACAACCTGTGCAAGGATGTGCCTTCTGGTCTGTATGAATTTAATCAAACAATAGACTCACTGAACCCCTATGGGATAAATAACACTGTGCAGAACAAAAGTCCAAAATCAAAGGCAAATACTCAGTAGTCTGTGCCATTGGAGCAATGTCATAACATAAAATGGGGGTGCCAACAGGGAGTCACAGT
This sequence comes from Phoca vitulina, assembly GCF_004348235.1. Taxonomy (NCBI): domain Eukaryota; kingdom Metazoa; phylum Chordata; class Mammalia; order Carnivora; family Phocidae; genus Phoca; species Phoca vitulina. Next base: position 32,997,041 of record NW_022589728.1, read on the forward strand.
GTTTGGGTGTCAAATTGGAGGTATCCTCCCAAGAGTCATAAAGCATGAACTCATAGAATGCTGTTACCATTGTCTTAGTCACACATTAACGAGAATCGGTCGAATAAATACATTAACATGTGTTGGATATCATTTCTGAGAAAGACACTTTGGAGCCGTACCTGTCTCTGTCTGCCTCATCTCATTTACCTCAAACCAGAATAGGTTCAGCTCACTGACTTTTTCCAGCTCTCTAGCTTTATAGTTATTCCTGTCATGGTGTGTTGGCATCGCTTATTTAACTTAGATATAAAGAAGAAAGGAAAACTGATTAGATTTTTTAGAACATGAAATAAATTTTTTAAGTAGTTTACTGTGAAACGATATGGTTAGTAGCCCAACAGGATATTTTTCAGTTGTTTGATTTTGAGGTTTAATATTAGAAGAATAATTTTGGAGTAAACTTTTATTTTTTTCAACCTATTTTTTTCATGCTAACTTGAAATATCAAAACTTCAAAACAGATAGGGGGTCTGTTCTATGAGTCTCTTAGTTGGTCCTTACTGAGGCTCACAATGTCATAGGACAAAATGCAGATGCCCCTCCTCCCTCCTTGTGGAAGTCTGCTGTCTCCAGTCATCTCCTATCCATGGGTAAAAGTTTAGCTCCCTTCTGCTTTGTCCCTAAGACCAAAAAGGGGTTGGGGGAGTTCTTCCACACAGGTATGATGTATAGTGTACCCAAACAGAAACACTTTAAGAGACTTCTTTTTAATGGTACTTACCTAACTTTACTGACTCTCTCTACAAAAATATAATTCTAATACTCAGATAATAGAGTCCACCTTCTTGATATATAGGTACATTTATAGGTACTTACGCAAAACAAGTAGGAATTTAACTAGGATTTTTTGGATGATCTCAAAAAAACTTGCTGAGAATGATTAAACGTACAGCCTTTCTTGAGGACAGTACATGATTTCTAAATATTAGTATTTGGTATGATTCTGTTTCCAAATTTGGGAATTTAAGAAATAACACTTTATTTTCTGTATCTCAATGTTTTACTCCAAAGCCCCTATCTTATAAGAGGAGCCAAAAAGTAAACCTTGGTCATTGTTCTCTTGCCCTACCTATGGGAAACTTACACAGTGCCCGACAATCAGGGAAGGAAACCTCAGGACGTCTCTCCAGCACTGACCACAGAGTTTACTGGTCAGATGTGATTTGCCCTGTTTGCATGGTCCCTTTTAAGGCCAATAGCTCTTGAGACATGAAAACCTGAGCCTTGGCTTCCAAATAAACCATGTTGTTCTGAAGACACAATTAAATTTTATATTTATAAAGTTCAGTACAATGGAAATGCTCGTTCATACAGAGCTTGGCAAGACTTCATGTTCACTGACTAGTTGAGCTCACTGATCTCCGTTCCTCCTCCCTGGACCACATCCAACCCCTTTCACCCTCATCCCTGTCCATTAACACCAAGTTATGGATGATCTCCACTATAGCAATATGAAATATATAAAATATAAGTATTTCCTGTAATAAATTCAAAGGAAAATTATGCATTTGAGCACTATTTTATGTCTATAAGAAACAAAAGATTTTTTTCTCCATTTTTTAAAACTTTTGAAGAGAGGCCCATGTCTGGAAATACTGAGTTTAACAGCCTTTCATGAAAGGCTTTCCGTTGTATGTGTATGCTGTCAGACTCCTAAGTTTATCTTCAGAACCACTAGGACCATATTATTTTTTAAAAAAATGTATTGTATGGTGACTAACATAACATAATAAAATTTAAAACGAAACAAAACAAAACAAAAAGGTGTTACAATATTTGTGTTGACAGACTTAAGTCTCAAGCTTTTTATTTATTTATGAGAATAGTTTTACATTTTCAATTCATAGTGGAGATCATGGAGTCTGAGCTAGAGATACACACATTGTGTCTTACTATATTTCATGGACATGTGTCCTCTACCATCATTACAAACCTTATAAAAATAATAGAAATCTGCTTTTGTTTCACTCACTTTTTTGTTCCAACTCTGTCACATCTGAGAGATTCAGGCAGCCTTGATCGTTGGCTGGGCCTTATCCCAAATCATACAAGAGTCCCTGTCTTCATGATTCATTCTCACAAGTGTCCTCTACTCGGAACCCAAAATTATATCCCAGTCAAATTAGATGTAAAGTTTTAATTGGGGTCTCTACTAATCTACTCATATCCAATAATCCCCCCACCCACCCAACTGCTCTCCTTTCCTGATATTTCCTCATTCACAATCTTTGCTGAAACCACCTGTGCACCAAAACTCACTACCCCTGACCTGAATATTTATCAATTCACAACTTACCATCTTTGTTCCCATTTTCTTTAATCTTTTATTAGTTATTAAATATATACAAAATAAAATTTATACTATATTAGAGTTATAAAGAATGATGCTATATTAAACACTCATGTTCCCACTACACATGCACCCTTAATAGTACATTATAATTAATTTTCAAGTCTCCTAGTTGTCCTGCCCAAGTTCTACATTCTTTTCTGCCCTTTAAAGGTAACCTTTATCCCAAATTTATTGTTTATCTCTGCTTGCTCTTCTTTTATTTTATTACATGTATTTGATTCCTATGCAACATTTGTTTAAATTTGTATTTTTATTAACATAAAAGGATTCATTCTGTCAATGTCTTTCCATGACATCATTTTTTGGTCAGTGTTATGTTCCTGAGATTCAGTGTTTTTGCCTGTGTCTCTAAGTCTCTGTCTCTGTCTCTCTCCCTGTCTCTGTCTCCCTCTCTTTCCCCCCTGTTGTATAGTGTTTCATTTTGTAAATATATCACCATTCGTTTATCCAGTTATCTATCAAAGGATATTTGTGTTTTCCTAGGAATTTTTTCTATCTTGCTGTACTGCAATGAACATTCTTGTATATATCATATGGTGCACATATGCAAGAGTTTCTTCAGGTACATACATACCTCCTGGGTCATAGGCCTTGGGCATTTTAAGTTCACTATAAACTGCTAAATTATCTTCTGAAATAATTGTACCAATTTATGTTTATACCTGCAATGTACACATATTCCAATTGCTCTCAAACCTCACCAACTCTTGATATTGTTAGACTTCGTAAATTGTTGTAAATTCAGTGGGTATCAATTGTATCCCATAGTGTTTTAATTTGAATTCTCCATTACTGTGCTCACTTCGGCAGCACATATACTAAAATTGAATTCTCCATTACTAGTGAGGCTGAGAGTCTTTTCATGTGTTTATTCAGCATTCATCTTTCTGTAAAGTGCCTCTCCTGTGTTTTTTGCCCAATTTTCTATTTGGTGGTTTGTCTCTTTTTCCTATTATGTAAATCAGTTTTTTATATATTCCAGAAAGAAATCCTTTCTCAAGGATTTCTTCATCTAGTTTGTGGCCCTTCTTTTCATTGTCTTTATGTGACTTTTGATGAGCAGAAATTCTTTTTATTTTATTGCAATGTAGTAGAATTTATCAATCCTACATTTTAAGGCTAGTGCTTTTTAGGTCTGGCTTCAGACTATCCTTCCATACTCTGATCTCATAAAGATATTCTACTACATTCCTCCTAAAAGTTATATATTTTTGCCTCTCACATTTAGGTTCTTAATCCAATAGTAACTAATTTTTCTGTATAGTGTAAGGTAGAGGTCCAATTTCATATTTGTCCTTGCACTAACTGGCAACCAATTATTACAGCTTCAGAAGCCTATCCTTACTCACTGATCAGCTATGCCACCTCTTTCCTAATTCAGACATCCACATCTGTGTGTGTCAGTTTGGAGGTCCTCTTTAGGTTTTTTTCCAAGGGTTATTCTGACCTCTTGCTCTATCATATAAATTTCAGAATCAACTTATCCAACTCCACAGAGACATAAAAAGAATGTTTGGTGATTTTATTGAAATTATATGGAATCAATAAATCAACTTTGGGAGAATTAAAATGTTTGTTATATCAAGGTTTCCAATTTCTCTATTCATGTAAGATAACTGTAAAATCTTCTAATACAGTTTTATAATTTTCCTTATAAACATTTTTAAAATTTTATGATGTATTTATCCCTAGGTACTTTACTTTTATACTATATAAATTACATCTTTTAAAATTATATTTTAAAAACGTGTCTTGCTGTGTAGAGATATGGAGTTGAATTTTGTATATTGGCTTTGAACCCAACAAATTTATTAAACTTTTATTGATTATAATAATTTGTGGATGCTTTGGAGTGTTTATGTGGATCCACTTATTATCAGCAATTATGACAGTTTCATTTCTTCCTTCCCATTTCTGATACTGTTTCCCTGTCTTCCTTCACTGACTATGAAATCCAGTACAGCATTATACAGAATTAGTAATAGAGAATCCCCTTTTAAATTCCTTGAGACCAGGGGCTGGCTCAGTCGGAAGAGCATGCAACTCTTGATCTTGGGGTCATGAGTTCGAGTCCCTATTGGGTGTAGAGATTACTTAAAAATAAATAAATAAACTTTAAAATAAATAAAATAAAATAAATTTCTTGATACTAAAGAAACTGTGGCCAGGGTTTCACTATTAAGTATGACATTTTCTAGAGATTCTTTTTTTGTAGCTATCCTTTATGAGGTAGAAGGAGGAAGTCTCCATTTCTTCCTAATTAAGGATTTTAACACACATGGATGTTGAATTTAGTGATTATATGGTTCATATTCTTTAATGTGGGCACTGTCTCCTGCCCCCTCTAGTTCACAAGGGCATGAAAGCTAAAGCTCAAGTTCTGGTTTCAACAAATGTCTTCAAGGAACAAGGTAGAGTCAGTCTTCCACTTCCATCTGAGTTCCTGCTTTCACTCAGGTGTAGTTTTCTATGAACGCCTTACTTTCCTACTAGCTCAATGTTGTATTTTTTAAAAAGAGATACATTCTACAGTTGACCCTTGAGCAACATGGGAGTTACTGACCCCTTGTGCAGTCAAAAATTCACATATAGGGGGTGCCTGGGTGGCTAAGTCGGTTAAGCTGCTAACTCTTGATTTGGCTCAGGTCAAGATCTCAGGGTCATGAGATCCAGCTCCTGTGTAGAGCTCTGCGCTCAGCAGGGAGTCTGCTTGGGATTCTCTCTCCCTCTCCCTCTGCCCCTCCCCAGCTCTTTCTCTCTCTCTCTCTTTCTCTCAAATAAATAAATAAATAAATCTTTTTAAAAAATTCACATATAATGTTTGACTCCCCCAAAACTCAGCTATTAATAGCCTGCTGTTGACTGAAAACCATACCAATAAAAGAAACAGGAAACATATTTTGTATGTTACCTGTATTATATACTGTATTCTTACAATAGAAGTAGGCTAGAGAAAAGAAAATGTTAAGAAAATCATAAAACACATTTACAGCACCATACTGTATTTATTGAAAAAAATCTGCATATAAATGGACAGTGCAGTTCACACCAGTGTTCAAGGGTCAGCTGAATTTTATGTAGAAATTTTGGTTATTTTCATTGGTGGGTGGCTCATCCATCCCTAATCCAGGGTATTTAGCCCACTGTAAGAAAGAGAAGTATTCCCTTTCTTTTCTGTCAAAATAATGCCCCTCACTTCTTTCAAAGCTTTTCTTGAAGTTTGCCTTTTTTTTTTTTAGATTTTCCTTTTTATCATGTTTTAGAAATTTTAACTTTATTAAATCTTGTTTTTTATGTAATTTTCCAAACCTTTGTCACCCAACTTTCTAACCCCTTAACAGTTTTACACATTTCTTTAAGACAGAAGTTGGTCAGCTGTATGTAAATACTCTTTTGTCATGTACTTAAGTATCTTATTGTCTTATCTTAGACACTTTATCATGGTTTTAGTTCACAAAGGCCAAGGATGTGCTCTCTTCTTCTGACCACCCCAGAACTATAACTACACATTCTAGTTGCTGAGTGCATTGTGCTATTCCATCAGTAAACTTGGTATGCTCTACAATTCCATCCTTCTACATTCCTTTTCTACATAGATGGAAACATATTGTCATGGGAAATTAATAATTCCTCTTATGACCAAAGCTCTATTCCATGCAGATGTCTATGCAAACTGAGACATTCCTGGCAAAAATCCAATTTAGAAGGATATCTCATTCTCTCTCTCTCTCATTTTTTTTTTAAGATTTTATTTATTTATTTGACAGAGAGAGACACAGCAAGAGAGGGAACACAAGCAGGGGGAGTGGGAGAGGGAGAGCAGGCTTCCCGCCGAGCAGAGAGCCCAATGCGGGGCTCGATCCCACGACCCTGGGATCATAACCTGAGCCAAAGGCAGATGCTTAATGACTGAGCCACCCAGGCGCCCCCTCTCTCTCATTTTTACTAAACATTCCTCATTTCCTTTCCTCATTCAACACTGTCTTTTTTCATAGTTCTTATCACTTTCTAATATGTTATGTATTTTTCTTATTTATTTTGTTTGTTGTTTACTGTCTATTTCTCCCCCAGTAGAAAGTAAGTTTTACGAGGGCATGGAGCTAACCTGTTTGGTACGTGACACAGCTCAAACAGTGCCTGGGCTAGAGTAGGTTGAATAAATATAACCGTCTAATAAATAAATGGCATATAACATTTGTAGAGGTAAATGGCAAAAGGAAAAAGAAAATCTCATGATTTATTTTTCTCATATGGATTCATTTTTCCTAATCAGTGCTATATTATTTTTTGCTTTTAGATATCAATATGGCAGGAGAACCCAAACCGTACAGACCAAAACCTGGAAATAAGAGGCCCCTTTCTGCACTTTATAGGTAAGTAAGCAATTTTGCAAGATACAGTAATGGAAACTTGTTACGACTTTAGAAGGCAATATAACCTATAAGGAATGTTTTAAAGAACAATCTTTCCTGGCATAAAGTACAAATAAATGCTGGTGATCAGCATATAAATATATCACACAGCATTGGCAGGGATCTTGTACACCTAACCTTCCTATCTCCACTTAACCCTTATACAAAATAATCCTCTAATAAAAATCTAATAAAAATCTCTCGTGACTCTGCTGACAAAGTGGTGGAAAGGTCAGCATCTTTTGAGTAGTGTATGCAGTGTACTGTAGGTATTTTTCCTGTGTTGTTTACCTTAACTTTCATAACCAGCCTGCATTGTAGAAACTGCTACTCTCACCTTACAGATCAAGAACCTGATTTGCATTTTCTTAGAGATTTTCCCTAGCTCACACCATTTGTAAATGATGGCACACAAATTCAGACTCATGCTTTCTGATACTATATCTTGAATTCTTTCCACCCAATCATTCAGCCTCTTTCTTCACAAACTACATATTAATTCCCCCCCTACTTCTCTAAAACAGCAAATGCAGTCTATCCCTTCTCCAGAGAGACATTCCTAACTACCTTTAACTTTTCCTAATATACTTAGGTCTGAGTCAACTTAACATTCTGGTCTTTCCCCTCTACATGCCCCAGTTTATCAATGTCCACACCCATAATTTCAATTGTAGGTGGATAAGTAGATGGTATTGAGGGTCTTTATTGTTCTGTGTAAACGTCTATCACTTTAAGTAAAATTCAGTTCCTTTTGGGAAGAAGACAAGAGTAAACTCATAGAACTTTTAGTTCTTTAAAAATAGCCACTTTTTTTTTGCATTTTTTAAATTTTATTATGTTATGTTAATCACCATACATTACATCATTAGTTTTTGATGTAGTGTTCCACGATTCATAAAAACAGCCACTTTTGGAAAAAAAAAAAAATGTTCTGCTGCTAAGCCATATGTCCCACTTGATGAACTTTTGCCATAGGTTTTTGTATTGTTAAGTGCAGATTTTGTATTTCTTTCTCTGTTAAATTCCCTTTTGTTGGACTTAGCCAATTATTCCAAGCTATTGAGGTTTCCTATTATCCAATTTATTTAGTCTTCTCCCAGATACTTATCTTCATTCCATCAGTGTCCACATCCAAAGAGCTAATGTAAGTATTGAGCAAGGCCCCCCCTTTTCCCTGATATTATTTGGATAAAGGAGAACTGAGTTATACTTATAAAAATTGATTATATTCTGATCTAGTACAGTAAGAAGAGTATTCAAAAGATAGCTTGGAGCTGTTTTTTTGTCTTTGTTCTCAAGAACCAGCATTATCTCCTTTTTTCAGCCACTCACAGCCTCATTTCCCAAACTATGAAAGAAAAGGGTCAGAATTCGATGAGTTTCAGGTCCTATTCATTCTTAACACCCCAGTGCTCTCTAATGTGTGACCATCAGAGACCTTAAGGATATATTGAAAATATGTCTTAATTGCTCTTATTATTTTGACTGTGTGGATTTATTTAATTTTAACTTAAAAATTTATATAAAAATGGAAAAGTGCAGGTCTTAACTAATTTGTTAAATGATCATAAGGCAGTATTGATGTTAAAGGTCAGAAATGAAGTCACCAACCAAAGGCAAGTGATCCTCTCTGTACCTTGTTTGAGGTAAAGGATAATACTAATAAAACTGAAAAATGTAACATCTTTTTTGATCAGATTCATTTTTAAATGTATGTGTAGAACAGCCGTTAATGCAGAACATTTGAAAAGTCGAATTTTCAATGATTAACAAAACAAACTGTCAGTGGCTTTTTTTCCTCATCAGAGAGTTACCGCGGTGCAGTAATGTTAGTTTTCATATTTTCCCTGTTCTTGGACTGTTTTGATTTTCCTATGAAAATAGAAGCTTATGACAAGAAACAGATGTCTTTTTAACTATTATTTCTCTATGACTAAATTATGTTGAATTGTGAATTCAAACAAATCAGAAGCAGAAGCTCATTTAATCTGATATATTGTATACAAATCATATTAGTGGAGAAATGCTTATTTATCCTGTTCTCATCTGTTTACACAAATGAAGGCTAGGATGTCATGAAATTACAAAGCGGTAACAAAGGGAACAAAAGAGAGCGAATGTGCAGCTGAGAGAGCCTTTTTATACACACTTTCTCATTCTGACATAAGCTTCATAATAGTAATACCTTCTTTTTATGTGGGCAAACTGTGTTTTCATAGTCAGTATTCATCTGTTCACCACAGAACTCCACAAGGTTGGTATTATGTGCCTTGCATTATAAATGAGAAAACTACGTTTCCAAGACAATAAAGGACTCGCCCCAACTAAGGTAACAAGATAAGAACTGAACTCTGGTTTTCAGCTTTCAATTCTAGTGATCTTGCCACTAGATCCCAGCTCCCCATATTTACTCACCTGCTACTATCTAAACAATACAGATTATAAAAATCAGAGATTCCTGCCCACCAAAACCAATAATCAGTTATATTTCTGTCCATGAATATCATGCCAGCAGGTGGCAAAGGAAAGATTCTACACTAGACAGTGTAAGAACAAGAGTTACAACCAATTTCTGTGATCATAGGGCACAGGTTGTGAGCTTCAAGTTCTTTATCTCACATAATGGTTGTACAATTTTCTTCATAGGATAAAATTAAATAATTGAGGCGAAAGCACCTGGCTTAGTGTAGGGCATACGGTAGCAGCTTGAAAAGAGGTTGTTTCTGCTTTCCTATTCTTTGTATCTTGAGTCTCTTTTCCTTATCTGTGAGATGAAAGAGCTGAAATAATTTCATTTCTCCATTCATTCATTCATTCATACAAGACATGTTTATTGTGTGTCTACTATGGTTTAGGCACTGTGGTAGCTGCTTTTCAAGGCAAATGACATGGAAAATGCCAAGTCTACAGGGCAAGGAGAGAGCAAATGAAATAAAATAAATTATTTTTCTGGTTATTAGTAACCTCCGATACACCATTGTGCTCTAAACTGCTATGTCTCTGTGTCTATTTACTCTGTTGGGGATGTGTATGATGTACTATCAGACTTTCTCCTTCATCTGTAACCATTTCATCTCCATCATCAACTACAAAGTAGTATTTACATGGAATACTCACTGAGGCATTACTTCGCTCTGTTACTTCTTTTAACAGGATTTTCAGTTCAGCCAAGAAACCTTCACCAAGCATTTATCATGTGCTAAATTAACATGGTATACTTGAAAGACACAAAAAATTTTAAAAACATACCGAAGCTTTAAAATATTTACTGTTAAACATGAGTGAGATGTACATATAAATAAGGAACATAAATAAAGTATACATTCAGCTTTGTAAGAAATGAGAGAGTTACTGATCCTGCCAAGGGGGAAGAGAGTGAAAGGTCTGGGTGACACTTGAGCCGGCTTCTGCACAGGCAAGCATTCACTCAGTAGACAAAGAAAAAGAAGGGCATGCTGGGCAAAGAAAACGTGAACAGGGTGATAGGCACAGAAATAAAGAAAATCATCTCATGGTGAGAACTAGTATAGTTCACTTGATGAAGAGCAGATACCTGGAATGCTATGGTGGCTCAGGCTATCAGGATTTTAATATGCGTGCTTATCAGATTAAGGAGATTTGGCTTTTATGCTACAGTCAACAAGGAGCCATTTGAATATTGTGAGCAGTTGGAAATGGAATGGAAGGATGAGTGAGAGTCACAGGTATGTCCAAGGTTTCCAGCTTATGCCACTGAGGGGATGATCATATGAGTCTGTTAGAAGAAAGAGGAAAGACATGACAAGCAACAGCAGGCTCAAGTATAGAGTTGGGGAAAGGAAGCAAAAGAAATTATTTCAGTCTTAGACATGAATTCATAAAGACAGACAATTCATTAGAATAGCGCTTGTAATAAAAATGTCTCCCTTTAGGGGCTATTTGTAAATGAAACATAATTAATCATTTGTGAACATTCCATAAATATTGGACCTAGTCCTAATGGTGAATAGCAAATCTATTCTCTAGGGAAAATATTGTAACTTTTAATAAATTGCTGCTTCAAATGTGCTGTGTACATTACACAGTGTCTATGAAGGTCTAAAATAAAATTCTCCCCAGGAAGTGAGTTTCCCTGCATGCCAAGCTCCAATTAATGCTAAATAATAGCTAAATGAGAATAATTGTATGATGGTTTTGTTTCTGCTTGTAAAGGAGACAGACCTTTCCTCTCTGAAGTGAGTAAAGCTGACAACCAGAGAACAAAGATACTATTTATCAGAACTGACCAAGTACAGGTTTTCACTCACCTAGAGGCGGCCCTCCCAGTCACAGGGAGCACAACCCAATAAGACACAGGAAACGAAGCTTCATCCCACTCATTGCATGGATATTGCTAGGTATCATTCCCAAATATGGTTTTATGCCAAATATGGTTATACAAATGCCTTTGATGGCAACCTTCCCACCTCACAGAGATGACCGTGGATATCAAGATTGTCACTGCAAGTAACTTTAAGGCTCCTTGGGATTGTCACAGGATGACCTATGGTATCACTATTTTAAGATCATCACAGTTAATGGTGATAACCATGAAGGCAGGTTGTATTATAGGAACTTCAATGACCAGAACACTTTCAGAGGCTGGACCAAGTAAGATGACTCTGCAGAAAAATATCTCTGGTGATTTGTTTACCACTTGACCTACGTGAGTTCTGTTATCATCCTTCATGGTGACTCGGCACATCAGGGGACCCTCAAGTGACCCAAAATGTTCCCTAGGATCTTGACAATTGAAATGAAAGCAATAGAGGCTAATTTCAGCTAATGCTAAATAGCAAAAATCAATATGGAGGAAAAGCATCCTGGACATCTCTACTTCATTGACTTGCTCTGTTTGCTGAGGAATGTTTACCAATTAGCTATTGATTATTTTATGTATTTTCTGTCTCCTTTTATAATGTCAAGGATAATACACATACATTTTCATTTTCAGAAGCTTAGTACATCCATTGTCAGTGCTCCCTTTACCCTGGTAAAGGCTTCCATTTCACTTACCTAGTCAAGTGGGCCCACTCAGAAAGCCATCTGGGAATGGACTCTGTGGTTTTTAAGTGGAATGTGAGGAGGACAGGAAACTGTTATTTCCACCCCCTGGGCCAATGCACCCTGTCCTTCTGGAATGGGCACAGGCCCCAGCACTAACACGTCCACAGGGTTCAGTTTGAAAGGAAGTTGCTGCTGGGTGTCTGTAGCAATCACAGTCTCTTCTAGCTCTTGATTCAATCTTGGGCAGTCAAATTACCGGCATGGAAAAATGTGGTCGCCAATATCCACGAGAGAAAATACAAAAACAAACAAACAAACAAACAAAAAACCCTCCACTTCTAAAATTCCAAGCTGAATATCCATACATCTGGGTAATGGAGGGTGACTTCTCTTTAATTCACTTCTCAAGTGAACATGAAATGCTGTTGAACCAGAAAAAGGTCCCAAGCATGCACTTTGAGGATGGTTTAAAGTTGTGCAAATGTTTCCTGTGAGGATGTTTGGTGGAAAGAGTGTCAGACGGGGATGCATCCTAAAATTGGCTTAGCCTTATCAGTGATTTGAACTCCATGTCTTATTCATTAGCTTCTTCAGCTGCTTGAAGGAAGAATAAAAGTTTCCTGAAAGATGATATATTTAAGGAGTCTGGAACTGTTACAGATGCTCTATAAATTGTAGTTATTCTCATTATTATGATTATTCAAAGAAAAAGGTCTATAATAAAGTATTTTAAGAAGTTATTTTAAATGAGCCTTGAGCTACAATAATGTTGCTAAAATTCATACCGTCAGTCAAACAGGTTAATGTTTTCTATAACTGCCTAAAAAGATATTTTGGGGGGAAAAAGGATTACATTTACTTAGAGTATGTCCCTCATATTTCGACACTAAGCAAATGTAATTTATAAACCTTTTAATTTAAAATGTTTGGAGAAATGCTGACACCATCCCCATTAAAATAATTCCGCTGCAGGCAATTCTCTGCTAGGTTAAGGAATGGCCTATTTGCAGTCTTCTGTGATGATTCTGATGCATAAATATCCATGAATAAATATCTTCTTGCGTGTGGAAGGAACATGGTAACAGTAAAGGGAGACTGGATGGTACAATTTCTTAAAGCAGAGAATCCATCTCCAAGGCTTTTTGAAAGAGTACAGTTCTATGTGTTTGATTTGAGGTAATTTATGATAAAATCAAAGGAAGCAAAATCATGCAACCAATTTTCAAAACAGGTAAATAGTAAGAATCAAGAATTAAGTGGGAGTTAGGGGTGGGGTGTGGCAGATAGGATCAAGCAAATTATACTTAGAAAACTTAGGCAATAATAGGAAGTGAGCATCAAACTTAGCTACGAGATTCCCAACAGTCAAGGCAAAAAGGGGATGCATGGTAATGTATGTAACCATCTATTAAAAGCAACTACTCCGGGGCACCTGGGTGGCTCAGTTGTTGAGCGTCTGCCTTCGGCTCAGGTCATGATCCCAGGGTCCTGGGATCGAGCCCCGCATGGGGCTCCCTGCTCTGCGGAGAGCCTGCTTCTCCCTCTCCCACTCCCCCTGTTTTGTTCCCTCTCTCGCTACGTTTCTCTCTGTCAAATAAATAAATAAAATCTTTAAAAAATAATAAAATAAAAATAAAAGCAACTACTCCAATTTGTGATAAGAAACTATTTTTCCCTGGGGCACCTTGGTGGCTGTCGGTTAAGCATCTGCCTTTGGCTCAGGTCATGATGTCAGGGTCCTGGGATCAAGCCCTGCTTTGGGCTCCCTGCTCAGCGGGGAGTCTGCTTCTCCCTCTCCCTCAGACCCTCCCCCCTGCTCATGCTCTCTCTTCTCTCTCTCAAATAAATAAATAAAATCTTAAAAAAAAGAAACTATTTTTCCCTAACTCTCTCTTCTCAGAGAAACTTACCACATATAAAAGTATCTAAACAGCATGGTAGCTAGTACCTTCAGTACTAGTTATACAATAAACACACACACACACTCATGCACACAAAATATTTTTAAACTAATGGAACTTTCAATAAAAACCAAGAGCGAGCCACACAGATTTTTTTCTGCTTCTCCCAAGACTGTTTACCATCTTGTAACCAATTGCATAAAACTAAAAAAGAGTGACATTCCAGGATAGCTAAATCTCCAGAGCAGCCCAGATTCAAATTACCTATATTAGCTACATACGAGGAGGAGACAGAAAGCAAGAGTGGGCTGACCCCTCGGTTGGCCTATCCACCCAGCCCCAAGGACTGGAAGAAAAAGACCATGCTTGGTAGTTTATGACCTTTTACACAGGGGCCTCTTGACCTGTTACTTAATCCTCCTCTAGGATGGGGAGAAATGGAAAAGGAACAGTAAACCTAGCATCGGATAGAAGGGGCTGAAATTTCTCCTCTTCCTCACAGTCAGCAGGTGCAGATGCAGACATGCAACTCTTTTCTTCTAGCTGGCAACACTACTTTAGAAGCTGCAGCCTGTCCTGAAATAGTTGCTTTCTTTCATTTGTGGGAACAGGGTTTTCTGTTGAACCAAAGCTTCCTTGTCAGCAGGACTCAAGTGTTATGGCCTTTTATGCTATATGTTCTTTGTGTCTCACTATGTTTTTGTTCTTCTTGCTTTGCATGATGGGGTATTAAGGTTAGAGCACCAACAGAAACACCACTAGTCCCCACGAAGCGTAGGAGGATGATAGTCATATCATATTGCTGGGTCAATATGTAAGTGCTCCCTGCCTGGGATTAAGGTGATTTCTGGATTTTTTATCTTCCAAAAGACAATTTCCAAAAGATGGAGTGTCTCCACTGTCAGTGCTGATTTCATTTATTTTCATCATTTTATTTATTTGGTCATTATCTTTAGATCTAGTGACCTGTTTTTTAGAATAGCTCTTGGTAGAGAACTTTGGGCCCTGAACTTCCAACCTAAGCTAATTTAAGTTGGTTGTTTTTCATTTCAAAGAGTTATTTCATTCCTTCTTTGTCCACCAAGGGCTCATATCTCGTCTGTCTTCTCAATCTACACATTAAGTTCAAAATTCCAGGATATGTTTCCTTTTCAACAAGACTACATGGAAGGATCATGAAAGAAACTGAAATGTGTCTAAAGTCCTATTTTTAAACAAATAAAATTAAAGACTAAAAAATCCTTAGTGTGGGAGTGGTACCCTCTCTTTACACTGTTAATAATAAAATGAAAACCAAGATCTTTTCCCAACCCGGAAATGCTTTCCACAAAGGTAGTAAAGAAGGAAAACACCCTTCTTATTGAATAAGCACCCAGAATGTGATGTACATCATAGGTAACCTGCTAAGAGTTCACAAAGACAGAAAGAAATCTCACACCCTTTTTAATATAGCAGAGCAGATATAACCCATTCTGTACATGTTCTCAAGATAAACAATAACTAATCCTCAAGTAAGAGGACTTGAAAGCACCACTTGTCATGCATAGTTCATTGTAAATTCATCTGGTAACTGGGGTGACCATCTGTGTCAGTTGACTTTATCCAGACGAAAATTAAACTTCTGTCTTTATGATGGATAGTTTTGCAACCTGGAACACCTAAGTTAGACTCCTACCCTCCCACAGAACCTGGGAGATAGGGATGCTATCTCCTTTGATGCTTACATTTCAAAGAGATGTCCTCAAAACATCTCAAAATATGACTCTCACATCCTCAAAAAAAGACACACCTAGGTCATAAAGTCCTACCTAGTTTTTTTTTTTAAAGACTTTATTTGACAGAGACACAGCGAGAGAGGGAACACAAGCAGGGAGAGTGGGAGAGGGAGAAGCAGGCTTTCCGCTGAGCAGGGAGCCCGATGTGGGGCTCGATTCCAGGACTCTGGGATCATGACCTGAGCAGAAGGCAGACGCCCAACCACTGAGCCACCCAGGTGCCCCAGTCCTACCTAGTTTTTAAAGAGATTTATACATTTCAAAGTGGGAAGAAAGTCTTTACAATGACAAATTCCCTAGTGTAAATGATCAAGGAAAAAGGAGGGAGGGAAAATAGTTTTCCTAATTTTCAAGAGGGAGTTTTAAATTTCTAGGGTATTGTCCCATTTTTCTTAAAGTGCAATTGAGAATGATAATTTACAGACTTGCTTGTGTAAGACTGATGGGAAGTTCCTTGTATCATGCCCCTTCCTGAGCAGTTAATGCTTTGTACCCCCTCACTGATTGCTCCTCAGAATTCCCAGGGCTTTTACTATAACATTCCCAGCACACATATAAGGATGCTTTGTGACCATACTGACTGCTTATCTTCTAAAAAAAAAAAAAAAAAAAAACAGTAGTAAGAGAAGTGTCACGAAGTAGAGGAATGTCTGAGTACAAGAAAATGGGGAGAGGAGAAAAGATGAAATGAATATTCACAATCTAGATGGACATAATTGGATTAATGAGAAGCCAAACAGCTTTTTTTCTTCTGTCATCTTTTCTCACTTTTACAATGTGAATGATTTTTATATCACATATAAGTATTTTATAAAAGTACCTAATTTCAAAAAAAAAAGTACCTAATTTTGTTATCTTTATAAAAATGTATTTTCTCCTGGGGCGCCTGGGTGGCTCAGTTGGTTGGGCGACTGCCTTCAGCTCAGGTCATGATCCTGGAGTCCCGGGATCGAGTCCCGCATCGAGCTCCCTGCTCAGCAGGGAGTCTGCTTCTCCCTCTGACCCTCCCCCCTCTCATGCTCTCTCTATCTCATTCTCTCTCTCAAATAAATAAAATTTAAGAGAAAAAAAAATGTATTTTCTCCTGGTCAATTAAAGTTTGAAAAGAACTTACCACAAATTATAAACTAATAGAAAAGTTTGAGTTATAGAAAGGTTTTTTTTGAGGGGCGACTGGGTGGCTCAGTTGTTAAGCATCTGCCTTCGGCTCAGGTCATGATCCCAGGGTCCTGAGATTGAGCCCCGCATCGGGCTCCCTGCTCCGCGGGAAGCCTGCTTCTCCCTCTCCCACTCCCCCTGCTTGTGTTCCCTCTCTTGCTGTGTCTCTCTCTGTCAAATAAATAAATCTTTAAAAAAAAAAGAAAGTTTTTTGAGATTTTAATCATGAGCAAGTTTTGCACAGTAAAAAAGTGAAGTTTGTTAGCTTTGATTGGCTTTAAATATATTAACTAGAAAACGGTCCACAAATTTTCTTATAAAAATTATATAAACTAAATGCAAGAATAATTCTTCCAATTGAGTTATAAATGCTAAAACGAAGCTTGAAATGCTGCCCCTTTTTTTTTGATGTCTAGAAAGATGAGGGCAAAAAAGACAGCATAGTTTCACTAGATTATTAGTCAGCCATGTATGATGAATGTTTCTCACAAAAATTTGTTCTTTTGGAAATTAATTAACTCTATTAAACTTTCAAAATGTCTTTCTAGTGGAATGATAGCATGATTGATAATTCAACCTTACCGGTATTGTTAAATAGCAGAATACTCAGAGTACTAGTGAATCTTCTTCCAAACCCAACCAGTGACGTGTATTTCATTTATGTTTACTGGATGGTGGAATAAAAGGACAAGGGGCTTGTTTTGAGTTAAGCATATTACGTTGCAAATGAAATTGAGATGTTATATAGTTTATCCTTTAATATTTGTTTGAAATATCTTCTCTCTGGCAAAATGTCTGCTTATGTGTCAGAATCACTCAGTTCTGAAAAGCTGTCTGTGGTCATTAGAAGGAGCACTGGACTGGAATTTAGGAAACCTACAACCACATCATGAAACCTACAACCACATCATGAAACCTACAACCACATCATGTATCTGCCACTACTTGCCTGTGTCAGCGAGGCGATTATAAGCAGTACAACCTCTTTTAAGTTCACCTTTCTTAGAACATGAAGGAATGGAGTTAAACCATTTCTTACTTGATTCCCATTTCTAACACTCTGGTATTCTGCTGTTTATTTTCTAATCCAAAAACAAAAGAAAAGCAAAGGTCCTTTATTATCAAGTTTATTCTTATTTTTCTTTCAAACTCGATCTAGTATCTTAAATAAAATATTCATATCTTTTGACTAAGCAATTTCCAAAAACATATCTAAGAAAATAATTCTAAATATTTAAACAATGTAAAAATAGATGAAATTGTTCTTAAGGTGTTCTTTGAGTTTTATTTCAAAACACTGAACAATCTGATCCAGCCAAGATATTATGCAATAATGGGTATGGGCACATTCATTAGATGGAATGTTCACGAAAGTGTTCATAATGACATGGAAAAACTTTTAAGGTTTGAGTAGACAAAGAAGCAAAATTATATAAACAGTATATATAACAATATATAATTATATAAACATCATGTATTATATAAACACACAACCAAAACTATTTAACAAATAAAATAAATATATGCAGAGAAAAAAATAGAAGTCAAAATAGTAGCTGTGATTCTTTGGACAGTGAGGATACGGGTGATATTTTTCTTGTAACTTAAATACTTAACGCAAATTTTCTTTAATGAGAATTTTATAACCAAAGGAAAAGAGAGAGAGATTTACAAGCCAGATATTTTCCAGTGGTAGCTAATAAACATCACACAAAAGCACTCACAACAGGCAACAATGAGGATTTTTTGTGCTTAGTGTTGTGCAAGGTCAATTCAAAAGATATAGCCCTTCATGTTTGGAACTACACTTCTTTGGTTACCGCTGTTATTCGAAAAGTTAGTGTTCTAAACGGGGCAACTCCATTAACATTCAGGGCAGGCCAACAGTCTTGTGTGGTGAAGCAGTTAACTGCCCAGGCTAACTGTCGGAAGTGGCCTGTCAGTCAGTCAATGCCACTATGGGATTAGGAGCTCAGTGTGCAGAGGGGAGAGTGAGAAGCAGCGTGCAGGGGAGAGCAGCTGAAGTCATCTAATCTTCAAAAATGAAAAGTCAAAATTTATGAGCCCTTCAGTGATGCAATAAAATAAGTAATCAGCAATGTGTAGTGATGGCAGTTCTTCTGACTACAGATTAGTGAACCAGTAGTAAGACAATGGCGCTTGCCTGACAATAGCTATCCCTCTTTGTATTTAAAGCTGTAACCCAGTTGCTTTGCTGCTGTTGATGCTTTAAAAGGGCATAGAGTACGTGAGCTACAAAGAGTAACAGAATAGTTTGGAATAAAGCCCAGAGTTAAGTCCTTAGGATACAGAGAATGGGACATGGCAGAGAAAGAGGGGATAGGTTCTATGTTCCAAACTCTTAACAGAGAGAATCAATCAATATAGGAGAACCAATGGTAATGAGTCTGAGTACAGTAAACATATCAAAATGTATTTATGAAGAAAGGGAAAAGAAATAGAGCATGACCCACAAATCACAGATAATCACGTGCGAAATAGCATTTGGAGTTGGACTGCTTAGCAACTCTTATTGAAACTATCCACAACATCAGGGTGTAGACATAATTGTGATATTGTGAGAATTCTGGAAGAATTGAAGTCAAATTGTAACTTCTAATTTCTTGATTTGCTGAAGACGGTCTTTTTCTCATTTTTTTTTTTTTTTACTCTTTATTACCGGCACTCAAGATAGTAAATCTAATGTTTAGAGTGTTTAGGAAGAAAAATTATATAATCAGCATTTGAAAATATGGACTAAATTGAGTATAAAAAAAGTTGAAACACTTGGCATGAAAGAATACCATAAAGATATTATGAAAGAAATAAGTAATATTAGGCATCCATTTTAACTGAAAAATCAAATATATTATTTTTAAAAAATGTAATGCTGAAGAAACAAAAAGCAAGGAAGAACAGCTTTATGTGTAGGTGAAGCATAATGTGGGCAAGCAGTTATTAGACAACGTTTAGAGATTATATGAATTGGTAAAGAGAAATGAAGGACTTCACATGGGGTCAACCCTGAGAGTCTTCTGATGAATGCTAGAGACTTGGAGAAGAATCTCTGATCTCACCAATTTTGAGTCAACCGCACCATCTCAAGCCCAGAAGAATAACTTATCTCTAAGCCTCTATTAACAGACCTGGCTCACGGATTTACCAAATTCAGCCTATATTAGAGATTCTCAGTGGATCTAGTAGAGGAGAAGGAAACACAGAATCACTAATTCAGTTGTTTATCAATTATTAAGCACCTACTGGACATTGTTCTGGGCACTGAGGATGCATTAGTTAACAAAATGGACAAAAATCCTTGACCTTGCCTTCAAGTGTGAAGTAAATGATAATAAACAAAAATAAATAATTAAATTAAGCATACATTAGAAAGCAGGAGGTGTTACAGAAAAAGTAAAGCAAGGCAAGAGGGATAGGGAGTGGGAAGGTGAGAAGTGGTGCAACTTTGAGTAGGTGGTGAGTGAGGACCTAGCTGAGAAGGTGATATTTGAGCAAAGACTTGGAGAAGGTGATGAACAAGTAATGTTTCACCTGGGGAAAAGCATCCTGGGCAGAGGGATGTGCAGCACAAAGTCCTTAAAGCAGAAGCACACCCAAGTGTTAATAAAAAGGAAGAAGGCCGATGTTTCTGGAGTAGAATCAAGCAAAGCTGAGGGCTGGGAGGAGGTGAGAGGCTAAGGCAGAGATACAATGGGGGTGCCAAATCGTGTAAAGCCTTGCAGACCATTGAAGTACTTTGGCTTTTACTTGGAGTGAAACCGAGAGCCTTTGGAAGATTTTAGATGAAGGAGTACCATGACAACACTTAAATTTTGAATAGTCACTTTAGCTTTATGTTGAAAATAGGTTATGAAAGAGCAAGGGAGGAACATGGGAAAACACGCAAAAGATTATGACCCAAACAAAGTGGTAACAGCTGAGATGAAAAGAGTTGTTATGTCATGGATATATTTTGAAAATAGAGACAACAAAACTACAAATTGGATGTGGACCATTAGAGAAGGAACAAAGTCAAGGATATTATTATCTACTGCTAGATAACATGTACTGGCTTAAAAAATGTTATTATTTGTCGTATTCAGCAATCTGGGTTGGTTTGGTTGAGGTGGTCTGCTCTTTGTGGTGTCCAAATGGCTTCTGTGCTTACATATCTGGCACTTCAGCTGGGGCTGGCTAGAACAGCCGTCATGACTGAGCATCTTTCTCCACATGGTCTCTCCATGTGGTTAGCTTAGACTTCACTGTGGTCTCAGACTAATCAGTTTTACATTGACCGAGTTCAAGAAGGAGGAAGAAACTGCCTGTCCTCTTAAAGACTAGGTTGAAAATTCTGCAGTGTCATATCTGCCACATTATACTGACGAAAGCAAGGTATAAGGCCAGTTCATATACAAGATGAGGGACAGAGACTCCAGATTTTAATGGGTGGAAGGAAGGAATTGATAATGAGCAGACTATCTCCCATAGACATCTCCATGATTTCTGGACTGAGCATCTGAACATATGAAGTTGCAGTTAAGTGAGATGAGCAATACTCATGGCAGAGATTGGAGTAGGCCAAGGCGGGTAGTAGAGATAAGGAGTTTGGTTTTTGTTAAAGTGGAGATATCTAAGTCAAAGTATCAAGTGGACAGTCAGATACATAATCTGGAGTTCAGGGAGAGGTCTGAACTGGATGGGCACATTTGTGAGTCATCATTGTGTAGATGGTATTCAAAACTGTGAGCCTGGATGAGAACAAACACCAAAGGGGTAATTAAAGATAAAAAAGAGAAGAATTCCAAGGACTGAGCTCAAGAACACACCAATATTTGAAGTCAGGATCTAGCAAAGGGGACTCAAAAGAAACAACTAATGAGGTAGACTAAGTGGTATGAAACTCAGTAATAAAAATGTTTTCGGGAAGAAGTGATCCGTTGGGTGAATTGTTCTTCAAAGTTCTGGTAACTAATGATTTACCACTGGTCTCAGCACTGTGGAGACTGCTGGAGACTTCAACAAGACTACATCCACCAGGCTTAGGGTCCTGGCTCAATCCTGCATAGTTAACACAGGGAGCGGCCCAGAAATGGATGGGACCTGGAATTATAAACCCAAGCTCTGGTAAAATAGCTCTCACTGCAGTGTTAGAGGGAGATGCTACCATGAAGCCAAGATGCAGCCCCGCCAGTCAGGTGGAGCTTTCAGCACAATCCCGGAAGAGGCCATATCGAGGACTCCAGGCAGGTGACGGGCATCACACAATTTTGTCGGCATGTGGCAGTTGAGGTCATTAAATTCTGACATTTGGAAATCTTGCCATTTGCAATGACGTGGATAGAACTGGAGGGTGTTATGCTGAGCGAAATAAGTCAATCAGAGAAAGACATGTATCATATGACCTCACTGATATGAGGAATTCTTAATCTCAGGAAATAAACTGAGGGTTGCTGGAGTGGTGGGGGGAGGGAGGGATGGGGTGGCTGGGTGATAGATATTGGGGAGGGTATGTGCCATGGTGAGGGCTGTGAATTGTGTAAGACTGTTGAATCACAGATCTGTACCTCTGAAACAAATAACACATTATATGTTAAAAAAAAAAAAAGAAGATAGCAGGAGGGGAAGAATGAAGGGGGCAAATCGGAGGGGGAGACGAACCATGAGAGACGATGGACTCTGAGAAACAAACTGAGGGTTCTAGAGGGGAGGGGGTGGGGGGATGGGTTAGCCTGGTGATGGGTATTAAAGAAGGCACGTTCTGCATGGAGCACTGGGTGTTATATGTAAACAATGAATCATGGAACACTACATCAAAAACTAATGATATAATGTGTGGTGGTTAACATAACATAATAATAAATAAAAAAATAAAAATAAATTCTGACATTTGGTGCCAGGATTTAATGTTTTCAAAGACCTGGGGGCGGGGGGGGACTCTGGGTCTGAGAGAGGTTGAGGTTACCGAGTCGGGAGGTGAATCTGCCAGACAAGTATGTCCCGCGGAAGAGGGCAGCAAGGCAGTTAAGCAAAACATGCACAGATGGACTGTTGTTTTCCCAGCCCATATCCGACTTCAGCTACTGCTTGGGTTGAATGAGTTTCTGGCATTTTACTAAGAGAAGGCAGAGGAGGGGATGAGGCTGCCCCTGGGAACTGAGTGGGTCTGAGAGTGTGGGGCCTGGATGCAGCGTGTGGACGGGAGGGAGGGATGGCGGGAGGCACGTGAGGACAAAAGCCCACTGTTCCTCTCAGCCTATGGGGGCTGGCCTGTGAATACCTGCTTTATGTCTTTTAGCGCCATGCACACTCTGTAGAACTTATTATGACCAGCAATCGAAAGACGTTGTATTGCGTCCGATCTCTTCATTTCAAATGGAGGAAAAAGATAAATGACATCATAATGCTGCAAAGAGCAGGACAGAGGATAGAGATTTGAAACTGGATAACTCTGTGACTGATTACCTGCTTTCCCAGTCTGTGCGCTTCGCAGACGCACCGTTTCTCTGTAGGATTTAACAGTTATTAGCAAGTAACTAAATAAAACAATTGAAAGAGACAGATGAGTAGCCCCTTGCTATTTTTTTCTGAAATCTCCTTCCTTTCACTACACAGGTTTGGAACGGAGATGAGCAAATCTTCCAACATGAAAATAATGGAGTTTGAAAGTATCTCTTTACAGAAAATCATTTTTCTTATTTGAATGGAAAGATCCACACGGTTGTGTGCACTCCCTTTCCATGTGAGGTGTGGGGAGGTTAATTCTGGAGTCAGAGTGGAGTGAGGGTGGGACTCTATACTCTGCCTTGGCCAGATATCTACTACTCCTACCCCTAGCCTTACCCCCGGGGCAATTGGAGTAAGCGTTGCAAGTTTCCCAGGAGAATCTGCCAATGGTTGATCATCTTTCTGGCCGTGAGTTTCTTCTTTATATTTCATGTCCCTTCCTCCCACGGCAGCTTGATCCTCCTGACAGAGTTGTGAAGATACATTACAGCCTGTGCAAGGGAGATGAGCCCTGCAGCCTCAATTTCCAATGTGGCAAAAGTCATGATTGTGAGTGCCCAAACTGCCACTGAGATTCTTGGTTGATCCCACAGCCGTCCATTAAGCTGTCCCTGGAGTTAGCACAGATGGTGGTAACTGCAAATGGAACTTACCAAGAGGTCTGATGATAGCTTTAAGCAGAAATTTCCATCGAGCATGAAAGCCCTTGCAAAAAGGTATCACAGGAAATTGAGGGGAAAGCTGCTTTTTAGTCCAGAGAAATGGAATCCACTGTAGACAGATCTCACAATAGGAGTGAAGGAGCCTGGCTTTCTTCAGTGCTGAGGTGAATTTGACACTCCTCTAATGGCCAGTGAATGATATACTGGAAAGTGAGACAAATATACTATAAGGTCTTCATCAGACTGCCTGAATTATCATCCTGTTGTATGAGTTTTTTAGCTTTTTAAAATTTTGGGAAAGTTACTCAATCCCTCTCTGCCTCAATTTCCTATGTATAAAATAGAGAAGATAATTGTACCAACTTCACAGGGAAGTTATGAAGATTAAATGTGTTAAAATGCTTAAATAGCATGAAAAAAATTAAAAGTACTGGCTATTATCATATATGAGGCATTAAGTACATGTGATTATTTGCACATGTTGGCATATGGGCAATATGTCTGGAAATCTGGGTTCTGCTGCAGACTCTGTACTTCTTTATTCCTTTCATAAGTTTGAAGAAATTTCTGTACCTTCTACTAGCACAGAGTTGGTAAATACGTATTTGCACAACATTCTTCTCCTTTCCTTTTATATTTCTGTGGCACACATAGGTTAATTACAACCATCTTACACCCTGAGGCCTGAATAGGTTTATGGAATTCTTATCAACACTTTCTTCCCAGCAGCCACCATCAGTTAGTCAGAATTGACACAAAAATGAAGACCTATTTGACCTCTCAGCTTTAGAGTGTACAAGCTTTTAAGGAAATGATTGCTCCCACTCTTAGCCATCTCAGACCATCCCATCACAGTCTCACCCAGAGCCCTGCTTTGCCACAAAGTTCTCAATGTGGTTGACAGGAAACCATAAAAGGTTATACTTGGGATAATCTTTGTGCATCTGTAATAACACTATACCCTTGTAGGAGCCACACCTGGGAAAGGGCTATGGTCGATGCACTGTGAGTGCCAAAAATATCTTGAGCTCTTGTTCAACCAGAGACACTAACTGATGAGTCATACTCAGAAGTTCCTCGGGCAGATGGAGGTGAGGAGGTTGGTGCCTGTGCAGGCCAGTGCTTTCTCCCGTGGGATGCACCAACATAGTGTGTTTTTCCTAACAAGCCTCCTGCTTTCCAGGCAAGAGCTTCTAGGCATCTAGGCCATGGGGGGCCAGCACAGAAACCTGGGCTGCTTTTGCTTCCGTATTTTCTCTCAAAGTGAGGAGAGGAGAATAGCCAAGGTAAGTACTACAGACAGATTCTGGTTTTTACTGAATGTCAGAGAATACACCTGCAATTACCGATGAATAGCCTGCCCCTACTACATAAGGAAGACTTCTATTTGCTTTTTAATTTTCTGGCAATAAATGAATTTTTAAGAATACTGATAGAATCATATTTTAGTATGCAAAATGGTCAGGAAAAGAAGATGTCTATGAATTGCTTTACAAGTGCTTGGCTCTGATCAAAATCATCATCTTTTGCTCACATTTAATCATTTACCTTGAAAAAAAGCCTGTTTAAATCAGAAGGCCTTGGAACGATGAAAATGTCATGTGGATGTGTTTAGATTACAAACTGTTTAGATTAATGATGAAATGTAGACTAAATTTTAAATATCAAAATATGATTCCTGTAATTCAAAAAAAAAGCTATTAAGCTCTTTGTAAAATAGCATGTCACATTATTCCATAAATAATACACAATTGGTTAGCTAAGCGTTAACTCACAATGACACGGACCACCATCGTGTCCCTTTCTGAACTTTGCATCTACACCTAAAGGCCTGCTAGTGAGCCTAGATATCTCTCCTCGATCCTTTTCTTCCTATTCTACACATTCTCTCTGGGGCCCCCATTCTCTCCTTTGATGTCATATACTAATTCTGCTTTGATGACATGACTCTTAAATCTGTATTTGCAGACCCAATATCTTGTCTAAGTTCCAGGCATACATTTCCATCTGTTGCATACCTTCACCAAGAGCCCCACATGGTTCACTGTTATATAACAGCTACACCAACCTGTTCCCTAATCTGAACTCCCTAGAACTGTTAACTGGCCATGAATGTAGGAACAATCAGAGCACTCATGGATAAAAAATAATAATAACAATGATGGCAGAAGTTTATCAAGTATTTATCTATTTATTTATTTATTTATTTATTTATTTATTTATTTAATTTTGTTATCTATTTATTTACTTATCCAATTCTCACCAACAGCCCTAAGAGTTAGATCTATTATTACCCCATTTTGCAGATGAGATAATTGAGGTACAAAGAAAAATGCCTTACGTTTTCAACACCACACAGCCAGAAGATTATCAGAGTCAGAACTAGAATCAGGCTGTCTGATACTAAAAACTGTATCCTTAAGCCCTTTGGAGCTTCCATCTTAAACGTAGGTCAGGCTTAGGTTGCCATTGCTAAAGAGAATAGATCCAAGGGTAGTAAATGGTGTTGCTGTAATTTTTACTGCAAAACCATATAAATATCGTAGGGGAACATACTTAAAAGTCACTTTGGAGTCATAAAAAACCCACTAGTTTTACAAAAACAAGGTAGTTGAAGTCATTTCTGCAAAAACACAGTATATGCCCAAGCACAGAGAGTGAGAAAGCAGGATGCCACCCTGACGGTGAGCAGTTGGCTCAGCTTGGCTGGAGCATAGAATTTGCAGGCTGAAGTGGTAGAAGACAAGGGCTGGGAAGGTACTAGAAGAAGATTGTGAATGAACTTTTAGTCATATTAAAGGGTTTGGTCTTTACTCTGCAGGTAAATGATGGAAGTAGGTGTAGGGGAGTAAGGCGCAGGGGAAGGTCATTTGAAAGAATCATTACTAAGAGCCTCCTAAAGAAGTAGGCATGATTCTAGGTACTTGAAATAAAGTGAGTTCCAACCTTCAAGGAGTATAGTGTCTTTAGAGGGAACTTGGAAATACACTGAGAATGTTTCATACAATATGATGAAGTGTTATGAAGCTCTCCTAACCAACTTATGGTGCCTTATGAAAAAATACTTCCTAGAAGCACTCAGAGATGTGTAATGAGGGGAATTACAGGATCATATTTGTACAATAGCTATTTTAGAAAGATGATTCTGCTAGTAGACATGGCTATTCCAAAGAAATACTGAGGAAGGAAGGTCATTAAGGAGATTATTCTAATAGCCCACCTAAAGGTTGATGATCACTTGAACTGTAATAATAAGAATTGAGAGGTAAGTAAAGAACTAAGAGGACTTTTGGCAATAGAAAACAGCAGAACTAGGAGGATCTACTGAAAGTGAGTGTCATTGGAAAGAAGTCGAAGAGAAAGATTATGATCTTTCTAGTTTGGTCACCTGAGTGGCTGATTAGGCCATTGAGTTAGGGATAAAGAAGAACAGAATGAGGGAGGCAGGCAATATTTAGTCAGGGACATGCGAAGTTGAAGGCACCTAAAACTGGAGATGTATGATTGGGCAGATACAGCCACACATCATATACAGAGTGACACGAGAGACAAAAGTTTGGAAATATCCAGCATGTGGACAACATGTGAGACCAGATTAGATTTCTCAGTATAGAAATTATAACGAAAGGAAATGTGACAGTGCCATAAGGCACGTAGAAACAAAATAAAACAAACAAAATAAACTGATGGAAGGCAATACACGAGGCAAGACATGAGCAGGTGGATTTTAGAGCCAGCATGCCTAAATTCACATCCTAGCTCAGCCACTTTATAGCTCTGTGACCTTGGGCAAGACACCTGGCATTTTTGAGTATCAGTTTCCTCATCTGTAAAATGAAATCTATCTCAGAGGATATCATGATGCTTAAATAAATCAGTGTTTATAAAGCATTTTTAATAATGCCTGGTCTTTAGTAAATACAGCTTAGATTTTTTGTTGTTAAATACAAAAAGTTATAAATTTGTTAGCTCCAAATATTAATCTTCATTTTGCATTTTACTTTATCTCTTTACTGTGCCTATTTTTCTGAAGGCTATGGTTTGTTTATCTTATTCTACTCCTCATTCTGGCAGATCCTGAATGAAGTATTATTAAATTCATTACCCAATTCATGTTAAAAGTAAATCTTAGGAATGATAAAAATCAATCCTTTTTTTCACAAAACAATTACCTTGTTAGAAAAAGAAAAACTCAGAAAAAGTTCTTTCTGGGCATATCGCAATGTAGTCATCTGTTTCTAAGGATTACATTGATAAACAATATTCTCCAAAGGGATGTTTCTCCTGGTAATTTTCTTCTTTTATGCTTTTTCACTTTTGAGGACTAAAATTGCAAAAGTGAGCTTTTCATGTATTCAGGCAGTTGCAGCTCTTAGAACTAAAAACTTATCTTTGGCATAGTCTTGACCATCACAGTCTACTCTGTACCAGGAACTGTGTTAGTTGCTCTAAGTACATAATCTTCTATTCTTCACAACAGCCTCTTGAGTTGGCAATGATATTGGCTCTATTATTAATGAGAAAAGATGTACAAATCTCTGAATCGACTCAAGGCTAGGGAAGTTAAGCCTGTGTAATGAAACCATGACTGGGCAGTTGGTTATAAAACAGAGCATCGTTCAATGTGGGCCAGTTATCACTTCCCTCTACTATGTGTCATCGTTTTGAAGGTGAGACATGAGACAGGATTGCCTAATGGTGGCTCCTCACAGATTTCCTGCTCTGTGTCACCACTGAAAATATTTGGTGGGGGGGGGGGGGGGGGCCCAGGTAGCTAGGGCTTATCTTCAGTAGCTTAGGCTGACTAACGGATAATGATCTTTCTTTTCTGTTCAGCTCATAGAGCATCAGCCAGCACCTCCCCTGGGCCATTAGAAGATTTAACACAGAACTTTCAGGAGCTTCTTGTCTAAGTAGACTTGCAAGGTTAACATTCTTACCAGTCTTAAGACTTGAAGCTAGCCATTTAACCCAAGACTCTTGTCCTGAGAATATGTCATCGTAATGGAGATAATAAGTCATGGAAGCTTAGTGACAGGACTGTCCCTGTAAGATGAAGTGTCAGGATTAGCATTATAAAGGAGTTAGATAAACTAAGATAAATAGATAAGATCATAAGATCTTAAATAAGATAAATAGATCATGCATAGGGAAAGAAAGAAAAAAATAGTATTCTGGTATAGAAATAGAATGCTTCAAGAAACCAAAGCAAAGGAGATATGTTTAGGTAATAAACAGACAAATTTCCTGGAATAAAGTGGTTGGTAAGAGAAGTGAGAAAGAGCAACGTGGAAAGTTAGCATGAGTCATGTTTGTGACAAGCTTTCAAGTGACACACTAAAAGTTGGGGCATCATCTTGTGATTATTAAAATAGTCAAGAAAGATGGTGACATGAAAATAGCATTGTAGGGGAGTTGATCTGTCCGTTGTAGGTGCAGAGAATTGGTGATGTAGAGCGGGAATTCAAATTATTCTGAGCTTCTAATTGTGAAACAATATCTTGATACATATTAAAATAAAGAGTGCCTATTTTGAAAGGTTGTTTCCAACAAGATAATCATAAGTCATGCACTGGCATAGTTTTTCTGTAAAGGCCACATAGTAAATATTTTCAAATTGTGGACATGCAGTCCCTGTTACAACTAATCATCTTGCAGCTGTAGCACAAAAGCAGCCTGAAATAATATGTAAATGAATAAACATGACTGTGTCCCAATAAACTTCATTTATGGGCTCTGAAATTGGAATTTCACATAATTCTCACATGTCACGAAATATTATTCTTTTTTGATATTTTTCAACCATTTAAAAATGTCCACTTGTGAGCATAGAGATGTTGAAATCAATCACTATGTTGTACACCTGAAACTAATGTGTAACATTATGTGTCAACAATATTCAAATAAAAGACAAAATGTAAAAGCCATTCTTAGTTTGTGGGTCATACAGAATCAGGTGGTGAGCAAGAATTGTCCTGTAGACCAGGGTTTGC
Organism: Phoca vitulina; assembly: GCF_004348235.1. Lineage (NCBI taxonomy): Eukaryota > Metazoa > Chordata > Mammalia > Carnivora > Phocidae > Phoca > Phoca vitulina. The sequence goes on from NW_022589728.1 coordinate 33,026,863, forward strand.
CAACCCCTGGTTTATAGAACATTAATCAGAATCTCAATCCAGTATCATTTTGAAAATTTTGAATTTTCCCCTGAATTCTTCTATTGAACATTTGGGAGGAAATAGTTGAAGGGAGTGAAGTGGTAGAAGCAGAAGGAGGCAATTAACTAGTTAGTGGGACTAACCATCTTAACCACGGGTGTCAGAAGGGCAACATATGACCCTCCATGCTCCAGTCCGACAACGGCTTGTCTGAAGCCTTCAGGGGGAAAAAAAAAGGAAACTCAGTAAGTAAATACTATTCCAAATACATTCTATGTTTTAGTAATTGCACAGGGAAAGGCAAGATGGTGGGTTTTTCTTTTATTCATGTTGTTTATGATACCTTGAATGAAAGCAACAGCATGCAGTCCTTAAACAAATGATATGAGCGGGGGCATTGCAGTAAGGAAGCTATAGGGTGAAACCGGGTGAAGTTGGAGCAACTGTGAACAAAGAATTTACATTTGGAGAGACCAGCTAGGCTGGGGTAAGTGATGAGAATTCGCCTGGGAATTGAGTGAAGAGGGAGATGTGAAAGTCACATAAAGGAGAAATTGACAGGACATTGCTAATTGCGATGTGGAAGATGAAAAAGAGAGAGGAGTCAAGATATGCAGTTTTCTTCTACTGGATTAGTCGATGCCACGAAGAAACAGGCAGCAATGAGAGCCTAGGAGGACACTGTAGACAACAGGAAACCGTTTATTAAGTGTTGCTGAGTAGAAAGTAAGGGAGAAGTGATAGTGTCGTGATGTTGATGATCCAAATAAGTCAACGGTCGCCTGCATCACATTATATAGAATCCCCCTCATTTCTTCAAGGTAACTTCTTTTGATCCCTTAGCACTGGTCATGTCTTATAAAACAAACATATCCAAATATATTTCATTATTTATCTTCAACTTTTTTCCCTTAGCTCTGTTTGCTTATTCATATCATAAATATATGGGCACAACAAACACACAGTATGACAAAGAATTTACAGGGAGGTGCAAATAAAATCAGAATTCAGAAAAGGAAAAGATTGTATAAATGTACATCCCCAAACTCTGAGCTTTTTTTTTTTTAATTAGTTTCAGAGGTAGAATTTAGTGATTCGTCAGTTGCATAGAACACCCAGTGCTCATTACATCATCTTAAACACCAGGATTCAGATAAAAATGTCTTTAATATTTGTTTATGTTTAACCCATAATCATATGTCAAGAAACATATAAAAATGAAGTGGCCAATATACACCTACCAATTGATCCCCTTAATTATTAATTAAGGAATATTTAGAAGTGGAAAGTTTCCTGATTGATTTGCTTTTTGCAAAGAAATTAATTTATGAAATAAGAAAATTAACTGGAAGCATTCTTAGCCTGTTTTACAATGAGAAAAGTAATTCCCAGAAAGTCTTTTAAGTTGCTTAGCTCAAGATGCCGCAACTAATCAGAGGTTTCAGAATTAGAATTCCTCAGGAGATATAAAAAAAATACGTGGTTCTTAGGAGACATTAAGAGGAGGCATTAAGATCCTAATCTATGACCTAACTCTCGCCCCCCCACTCCCCAATGTGCTACTGTTGGTAAATGACAATGAATGTCATGCTGTTTCTCTCTTTGTTGCCGAATATTTACCGGAAATCAATTACTCAGCCAATATGTAACTAAATACATAATAAATTTCTTTACCACTACAACAATTACAAATAGATATATCCACACTTCTACAAATTACTGTAAAAAAAGAAAAGAGGATATAGGGAATGCAAATCAGAATTAGACTAACAGTATTATTATCTTAATGTCTCATTTAAATGGTACATTCCCATTCCAAGTCCCTCTCATTAGCTTCTGCATTAAGCCAGCCAGAATTTGAATTAGTCCAGATTAGATCTTCATACATTATTTATAGCTTTTTATTAGTGCTAACGTATACATTTTCACCCAAACAAGTATAATAATTTTGTCAGATTCCTATAAAAGCAATTTTTAAGTGTATAGCAAATTGTTATATTAAAATTAATTTTTCGTATTTTTTTCATAGACTTGAGTCAAAGGAGCCTTTCCTGTCTGTTGGGTGAGTATATGTCTAAATATTTTAAATCTCAGTTCTTTCATTGATTTTTTTTAAAGATTTTTTATTTATTCATTTGAGACACAGAGATAGAGAGAGAGAGCATGAACAGGGAGAGAGGCAGAGGGAGAGGGAGAGTGAGAAGCAGGCTCCCTGCTGAGCCAGGAGCCCGATGTGGGGCTTGATCCCAGGACCCTGGGATCATGACCCGAGCCAAAGGCAGACGCTTAACCATCTGAGCCACCCAGGCGCCCCTCTTTCATCGATTTTTAACAAGGTCTTCTGGGATGGTATTATCAGTCATATAATTCCATATTCAAAGTCATCCCATATCATTGGATGCATCATATCCTCAGCAACATTGCTATCTATGTTTTATAAAGGCTTAGCCAGAATGTTCACAAAGCTATTTCATGACCTTGGAAATTCAGCAAATGAATGCATATAAAAGCCTGTATCCTCTAAAAAAATCAAACGAGGTATACAGTAATTTTCTATATTCTCGTCGTGTAAAGATAACACTCAGATTGGTCTTACAAATTCCTCTGAACCGCAGCTTCACAATATCTAGTCTACTCGTTCCTCTTAATCTACCCTAATGTTTCTTCTCCCTTTTTTCCTAAATCTGCCTTCAAGATCTGTATCTATCTTTTCTCCTTTTCTTCCATCTAAGAACGCAAAGTTGAGGAACCATGAAACAGATTAAGTAAAACCAACACTTGCCTCCTCTGGTAGTATTCCGAGTCACAGTACATGTTCTAATAATAATATATTGTTGACAAGAATACACATGTGCTATTTTCAGGCATTTTGCTAATTAAGAATCAGCAAAGTTGTTATTTGATCTACCAAATAATCCTTTGACTAACATATTAAAATGTCTCATTAGGGGACTTTTGCATGCTCAGCATTATGGTTGATGTTGTAAAGTATCAAAAAGTGCCGGAAGATATGATAGCTTAAAGGCAATCATGTCATAATTGATGGGGAAAAAAATCATGTACAAGCAGCCATTATACTCATGCTTAATGACCAGAAACATGGGATGGGGTAGATTTTTAAAGGATCGCATTAGTTTTCTTTTATTACTTCACAGTCCTTGAATATTTCTGTCACTCCTTGAGCAACATGGTTCCCTTTCCCCTTTCCACTCCTCACAAAAGCATTTGAGAAAGCCAGTTGAATCATGAGAATGAAAATAATTGTTAGTGATGCTGGGAGAAAAAAAATGGAGTAGATGCATTTATTGGAGGATTTTTTGAAAAAATGAAAGGTCAAGTTGATCTGGTCCAAAAAAATCGTTAGAGCATGCTTCTTTCCTTCATTGATCATCAGCTCCTATTGTTAAAAATCTTTAAGCCTGAAGAAATCTTTTATTATGAATGCATATGTGTCCTGCCCTCAAGTCAAGAGGGCTGAAATAGCTTCTCTTCATGCCTCACTTAATGCAGTTTCTCGGCAGCATTTCCTGTTCTCCCAACTTCTTTGAGATGGAATTCATTTTTTACTTCATACCTCTATTTTACAAGGGCAGACTCTAAGTAATCTTTGTTTTAAATGTATCAGGAGTTTAAAACTTCGAATTAGAGCCATGAAAAAAAGTTTCCAAAAAAGAATGACATCTAACTCAGCAAATACCCGAAATGGGAAAACTGGCATGGCAGTAGGAAGATAATTGCTATTCCTTAGATGGGTCTTAAAAGTAAAGGGTGAAACATGCAACCCAAATGGTCTGTGGACTGGATACTTTAATATATAGCTGAACTTCTCCCTTTTCTCCCAAGAAAATTGTTTTAAATGAAATTGCCTAAAGTTTGGATGAGTCTCTCTTAGTTAAGAGGATAGGATGATTGTGAACATAGTGGACCCATATGAGACGGCCAGGCAAGGTAGTCTAATAGAGAACCATTATTCAAATTTGTGACTCTCAGTTCTGTCACTTATCAAAAGGAGTTAATGCATGGTGTATGCTCTTTGGTATGAGTTGACCTGTAAGTCCATAACATTGAGTTTTTCTAGGACCCTGCACACCTCACATTAATTTTAATTCTATGTGCAATAAAAAGCATATGAATGAATAGATCAGTGCTAAATATTGCATACTTCAGTCCATTGCCTGCCAGTGTCTTAAAGCACTTGTTAATATGTACTTCTAGAAGTTGCTCTTCCCTTTGCAGGGTCTGACACTTACAAGCTATGTGTATTGGTTTAGGCGATCACTTGAACCCCCAGGCTTTGGGTTCTTATTTGTGATATGGAGATTAAATAAGATAATTTAGATCAAGTACTTAACACTGTTTTCGGTACATAATTGTTCATAAACGTTAGCTTTTATTACAGATGTGGAAGGTATACTCATTTACAATGCTCCAAAGAGTCAATCTGAGAGCTCTGTTGTAGTTCAGAGAATAAAACTCCACTTTAACAGGGCATTCTTTGAGTTACATGTGGAAACCAAAAGATGTTTTTATAATGGAGAGGAAAAAAAACAAAAATTGTGAATGGAATAAGATATCAAACAAGATGAGTACAGGTAATTGTTTTGAATTTTTATGATGAAAACTAATAATTGTCATTTAAATTTTTTAAATGGAAAGAAATATTGATACATTTAAAATGTGTATCTCTTCTTAATATAAATTAGGGAGCAAAATTCTTCCTTTCATAAATGTGCTGTAGTAATTAATTACGAAATAAAATTTTTAAATGTCACAACATAAATTCAGTCTGGATATACCAATGGAAAACTGTGTCAAAGAAAGTTGTAAGACAGGAAATACTTGCTTATGGAAAAAGATAAGGGAATTATGAAAGGAAGTTAAGTGAAATCTCAGCTCTCAGACCTTCAACTAAAGATTGATATGAGAGGAGCTTTCTTTCACATGCACCAGTAAATGATTAATAAAATAATGTCATTAGGAAAAAAAAAAAAAAAAAAACCTAGAGTGAGGCAAGAAGGCTTATCCCAAAGTCTGATTCTGTTTACCCAGGGTAGGCCAATAAATGCAGTGTTTTCCAAGGCTGTGGAGCCAAGCCTGGAAACCACTATCATGGTTGCATTCTCCCAGCTCCTTCTCCTGCAAACATACACGGATTGTTCTTACAGACATCTACAGTCTCTGGAATTTTTTCAGAAAATCTTTGAAATATAGCTTCCTACAGTCTTTCCCTGTTTGGGATACATACGGTGGAGGTGGACACATTGATCTAGAACTGTCTTGGAATTCACCCATCAGAGACCAGGATATCATGTAAAGAGACCAGATAGTATGCCATGGAAGTTTCTGCGGTGCACAAGGAGCAGATTATCTATGCTCTGGTGCATCAAAACTCATTCTGATGTTGTCCCAGACCTAAGGCTGGAAATTTATTAAATTTTAAATGATTAAATAATATAATTTAAATATTTAATAAATAATTTTTATTAAATGTTGATTAAAATATTTTATATTATAAATATTATGTGTATACAGTATATGCATTACATATTTTACATTTATTATAAATATATGATACAAAAATATTTGTATTATACATAAAATAAATTTAAATAATAGATTTAAAAATTAAAATTCTTTCCCATCTCGCTCACCCAACGGTAAAACAAATCAGTTAAGCAAACGTGTTTTTTAGTGTGGAGCTTAGGCTTGAGTGTTACAAGAATACTAAGCCTGTGATATTCTACTCACCCTCTAAATGTTCCATTTTAGAGCAATTAAGAAAACTCTTCTGACAAATGTTTGCTTTTATGTGGCATCAGACAGGTTCCGATTTTGGAAATAAGCTGGGAGAAAACAGGTATCGAGTTTGCATTTAGGAAAGTGAACAAGAGGGGCACCTGGGTGGCTCAGTCGTTGGGCGTCTGCCTTCGGCTCAGGTCATGATCCCGGAGTCCTGGGATCGAGCCCCGCATCGGGCTCCCTGCTCCGTGGGAAGCCTGCTTCTCCCTCTCCCACTCCTCCTGCTTGTGTTCCCTCTCTCTCTGTGTCTCTTTCTGTCAAATAAATAAAATCTTTAAAAAAAAAGGAAAGTGAACAAGAACCAAGTGATCATCTCAACTAAGATTCTAAGATCTAAATCTTAGTTTAAAACCAGTCTTGCCTTGAAAAAGCTTTTACAGCTTTTTAATGAAAAATACAGATGAGGGAAAAGGAAGCTCCTGTTCATTGACATTTAAGATTCACATTGTAAAGGGGCATGTCAAGACAATACATGAGTTCTCTTCAAGTACAAGTGACTGTTGACACTTTGCAGACACTGAGCCACTTTAAAAATATACTCAAGGCACTAAACGAAATTTTCCATGTGAATTATTTCTTCTTACCTCTTCAGCATGAAGTTGACCTTTTAAAAGAAAACTTTTAATATGAATTAGTTGTATTTTGGAATTGAAATTTTGGTTCATACCAATATTTCAGCTGATGAATTTTTGCATGAGTAGCTTTATTATGAGGACTATTTATTGCACGGGTAAAAAAAATGTTCAGACTGTTTTCACTGCATTAGGATAATTTAAATAACTCAGGGGTGCCTGGGTAGCTTAGCTGATTAAGCATCTGACTCCCTCGATTTCAGCTCAGATCATGATTTCAGGGTCGGTCGGGGGGGATGGAACCCTGAGCTGGGCTACACGCTCAGCAGGGAGTCTGCTTGAGATTCTCTCTCTCCTTCACCCTCTGCCCCTCCCCCTGCTCTCTCTCTCTAAAATAAATAAATCTTTATAAATAAATAAATAAATAACTCAGAATAATTTTAAAATGATATTGATAAAGCTCAGAATTATTATTTCCTAAGCTTGTCTGAGAGATTCAAAACACATCAAAGATAGAAATAGCAAAATTACTATATTTATCTCTATCGAGGCTCAGTGAGTAAGCTAATCATGGCCCAATCAAGGGGCCTATGCATCTCCCGCATCTCCTGGATCCTCTGAGATGTAGTGGACCTATTCTACTAAGTCCAAACAAGAGGGAGTGAATGAAAACTGCCAGGACAACAAAGCTCGCCTTACATCTAAAATTGATCCTCACATAATTGCTAGTAGCTATATTTTTTAAAATAATTTTGCTTGGGGGATATTTTCCCCTTTTATTTCCAGTCTTGGAACTGAATTTGGATCTTCAATATACTTCTGCTGCTATTATGAAGACATTATTAAATCTTGACACTCTTATTAGGTCCAATATTTACACTATTTTACTTTCGTCCAGGTTTTGTATGAGTCCTTATATTTACCAGTAGATGCTATACATTGTTATACTCTTTTTTTTTTTAAAGATTTTATTTATTTATTTGAGAGAGAGAGAATGAGAGAGAGCACATGAGAGTGGGGAGGGTCAGAGGGAGAAGCAGACTCCCTGCCGAGCAGGGAGCCCGATGCGGGACTCGATCCCAGGACTCCAGGATCATGACCTGAGCCGAAGGCAGTCGCTTAACCAACAGAGCCACCCAGGCGCCCCACATTGTTATACTCTTAACTACCTATTGGAGAGCTTAAGTTCTTTTTTTTAAGATTTTATTTATTTATTTGAGAGAGAGAAAGAGACAGCACAAGCAGGGGGAGGGAGAGGGGCAGAGGGAGAAGTAGGCTCCCAGCTGAGCAGGGAGCCCGATGCGGGGCTCGATTCCAGGACCCTGGGATCATGACCTGAGCTGAAGTCAGACACTTAACCAACTCAGCCACCCAGGAGCTCCTAAGAGCTTAAATTCTGTAATTCGATCTCTTTGGTTTGAATTTCATTCTGTTACTTCCTAGCTAGGTGCCTTGGGCAATTTGTTTAACTCTTCTGAGCCTCATCTCCTCACCTGAGGTAATAACTTATTCTTAGGGCTGTTTTGAATGAGCTAATATTGCAAGGTTCTTAGAACAGTGTCCGACACCTAATAAACAGGAAATAAATACCAATTACTATCAATATCCTATGCAACAATTAAGTTATATTAATAGTTTTTTCCTAAAGGAGTAAGTTCCACCAAATGACAAAAATGTCGACTAATTGAATCCCAAATATCTTAATACCCAATTCCTGGTAATGCAGTTGAATTCTGGGAATGGAGTTCAAAAGAGAGTGAAATCAGCACAGGAATGAAGGCTTGCCTTACTCGGGAGATCTTTGAGGAAGATAGACAAGAAAAAGTAAAATAGCATTAAGACAGGAAGGCAATTCCAGAAGGTACTTAGATTTATAGAAATATCACACACAATATTAAAAACTTTAATAACAGGAGCATGAAAAAGGGAAAGCAATACCAATTTAGGGATGGTTTCAGTCGAGCATCAAAACATAAAACAGAATTATAGGACTGCTGAAAATCATTTAGGAATTAAGAGTTTAGCTTAATTTAAGAACTGAGAAGTTGAAGAAAATGGCCCGATTGTCAGGAAATTTTTCTAGACAAAAGGTAGGACCTGAGTTAATCCTCAAGGTGAGGTTAAGAATTCAATACAAGATTGAGAGAGGGAAGAAGATGAGCTTCCTTTTCATTCTGTGGATACAGTGGAGTCACTGAATGTTGTATGTTTGCTTGTCTATTTTGTTTTTAACTGAAGAGTGATGTTATCCAAAGTGAGGTCATAATACAGCCATTTAGAAAGCTGCTGCAATAGTTCAGGCAGGACTTGAAAAGACTCCTGACTTTAGCAGAATGAAATCACCTCACACCTGTTACAACGACTATTATCAAAAAGATCAAAGCTAATAAATGCTGGTGAGGATGTGGAGAAAAGGGGACCCTTGTGCACTGTTGGGGAGAATGTAAATTGGTGCAGCTACTATAGAAAACAGTGTGGTGGTTCCTTCAAAAAATAAAAATAGAACTACCATATAATTCAGCAATTCCACTTCTGAGTATTTATCCAGAGGAAATGAAACACTAACTGGAAAAGATACCTGTGTCCCCATGTTCATAGTCTCATTATTTACCATAGCCAAGACAACCTAAATGTCCATTAACAGAGGAATGGATAGAGAAAATGTTATATATATGAAATATTATTTAGTGCTTTATAATAGAATTTTGTCCAGTCTTAAAAAAGAAGGAAATCCTGCCATTTGTAACAGCATGGATGAACCTGGAGGACATTATGCTAAGTGAAATAAGTCAGAAGCCAGACATAGAAAGACAAATACTGCCTGATCTTACTTATGGGTGGAAGCTAAACTAGCCGAACTCAGAAACAGGGCATAGAATGGTTGTTGCCAGGGAGTGGGCGAATTAGGGAGGCAACGTTTCGGTTAGGCAGAATGAGTAAGTTCTGGGAATCAGAACATGATGACTATAGTTAATAATACTATAATGTATACTTAAAATTTGTTTTAAAAAGGAGATCTTAAGTGTTCTCATTAAGAAAAAGGTAACTATGTGAGGGGACGGATATGTTAATTAGCTTTCATTAAGGCAATCATTTCACAGTGTGTATGTATATCAAAAAGTCGTGTTGTGCACCTTAAATATATACAATTTTAATTTACTAAGATCTGTAAAGAAAAAAACAATGGGAAGGAAATGCCTGATGAAAATAACATTTTTTTGAGAATATTAGAATCAGTGAGTGATGGAGTGATGTCTTCTTAGGGGTTGCTCAGCTGAACTTTGTGGGATCATGGTGAGAGGATGACAAGCTAAAATCCAGGTGTAGCATCAAAACTAAGGGAAGGTTAACAGGAAACTGTCCCTGAACTCTTAAATACGCCCGTCTGACATCCGGAAGCCACTCATGGCCAACGCAATGCCTATCTCTTGATGGTGTGGCTTCAATTTTCTGTGAGTCTCCAGGGAAAAGGGGCTAAGGGGGTAAAGCCAATTTTCCTCTTCTAAAAATCTATTCTTTTTATTTGTTTAGACTGAGACAGTGCTACCACAAAATTAACGATTCCTTTAGCAACTGCACTTGTTTCATTTTTTCCCAAGGCCCTCCAGGCTGCTTCTCTGGAGAGTACACAAAGTTTCCACGGCGCTATTTTTGTAATCTAAAGCAGTTGTGCTCTCAGGCCTGATGCTACAACTGTAATTTTAATTTATCAACCTGCCACTCAGGGAAATGTTGTAAAAACATTTGGAAGCTTAAACCCATTATTTATTTCTGCACCTGTCAATGCCACTCTTCTGTACTATATATATATTGACAGTGGTGTCTTGAATGCATAGGTTCCAGAACGCATTTTTAAGGAGCAAGAATTCATTACTCTCCAATAATAAAATAGAATAGAGTCATCAAAAACAGTCTTCCTCAGTCCTTACCATTTGAAAATGTCTTAGGAAGCAGAGAGACTCATGGGGACTAAAACGACTTTTATTTCTTCAGTGAAATGTTCTCCTCAGGGAAAAGAAAGTAATTGCAGATTATAGCAGGCAGGAGTATAGTGTTACTTAGAGGGAAGAAAATACATAGGACCATTAAATAGATTTATTTAAGTTCTGCTTATAAAGAAAGCAGTGGTGCAGGACTTTGTAGCTGATGATATTTCAAAAGAGTGTTATCAGCACTTTCACTACAGTCTAATTCATTCATATAATAAAGTGTCACATTAAGCCAAATGTCACAGTTCATATCAGTTTTACTTTGAGAATTGGTATTATTATATATCCTAGGCAACCTCCCCCCCAAAAAAATTTGGATGAGATCTTTGATCATAATAAATTAAGGTATTTAAAAGTCAATCTATCATTTGAGATATATATATATATATATAAAGAGAGAGAGATTCAACCATTAAATCCATTCAACCCAATAATAAACCTGATGTCATACAGATTATATGTGTATTTAAGATAAAAATGCTGTTAAAATTGTGACTTAAATAATATTGGCTAAATAATCTTACCATATCCTCTAAACTCTTAGTCATAGCAATCCTCACCACTTAATTATTCTAAAAAGGCAAGTCTAATGAGAAGTCCTTTAAAATCTACAAAGGATTTATGATCACTTCATATTATACAATTTTAAATTAGCCAAACTAATTTGCAGACATCAAATACCCATACATAAGAAAATCAATAACTAAACTCGTCATACATAAAATCTCACTCATGAGAAGAACTAATCTTATATGATGTTATGGAATCAAATTTAAAACAAAGCTCTGAAAGGTATATTAACTTACACAAGTACCACTGTTTCCTTAATACCAGCACTGTTTTTGAGGAATGTGAGTTTTTAAAGTGTCAAGCTACATTGGAAAGGATGAGCATATAGTCTCACCAATAAAAGATATGTGTATTGGATGTGTATATGAATAAAATAGAAGTGGTGGCTCAGATTATTTAGATATCATATGTAGAACTACTACATGAAGAGTGTTGATTGAGTTGGAAACAAGATCTCAGTTTCATATACTTTTAAAATCTGTTCTGACAACACTCACTAGAAATAAATGTTCAGAATAAAGAAAGTGCTTGATTTTCTCTCAGTTAAAATCAACCCATCTCCAAGGAAAGAAAACTAATTAACTTTACTTGAAGATAATAAACTCTTTTTCCAGGGTGCCTGGGTGGCTTAATCAGTTAAGCATCGGACTCTTGGTTTCAGCTCAGGTCGTGATCTCAGGGTCGTGAGATCAGGCCCTGTGTAGGGCTCCGCACTCAGCATGGAGTATGCTTGAGACTCTCTCTCCTCTCCCCCTATGCCTCCTGCCTTTGCTCTCTTTCTCTCTCTCAAATAAATAAATAAATCTTTAAAAAAAAAAAAACTTCTTTTTTCTATTTTTAAATATCCCTAAAATGGGCTTTCTAATGGAATTATAGTTGCTTACCTAAATAATTTCTTGGCAGTATTAGCCCTTCTTAAAGGATTCAAAGTTTTGATTAGCCTTTATTTTCTATTGTTCAATGAATCTATACTGGTTCTCATATATAGAAAATAGATATTCTTATAATTATTTTAATACTGGAAAACTAAGACACAGAGATGTGAGGTAAGCTCCATAAAGACACACAGCATATTGGCAGTCATTTGGAAATGGAGTCCAGCCTCTGGCTTTTGCTTAAAGAGCTGTCAGTTTCATTCACACTGATACTTCATTCTGTCTTCTGAGTTTCATATTCATCTGAATCATAATGAACATCCACATACTAACTTGAATTATTCAGGAAAAATAATCATGTACATAAAAAGTTATTTATTGCTTCCAGAGGCAGTGTGAATCCCAGATTTGCATTATGAAAGTGCTGGCAAAAGTTTTAAAGCCTCATGTCCCAATTAAATTCTGTTCATCCAGCCAAGAATGACTGATCTTTTTTTCATCAATCTCAAAATGTGACCTTTTCAACACTTTTAATGACATTTTTCAAAGTACAGAATACTTTTGATTCAAAAGATTCCCTACTTAACTCTGCAGAACAAATCAGTTTTCACAGTATAATTTATAGCTACCAAATATTAGCAAAAGCCAGGCATCGCTTACACTTTAGGAGCTTATCAGGGGGAAAAAATGCATTGAGGAGCTATATTTTGGCACGCCAACTAAAGTAGATATTAAAATGAAAAACCAACCCTCAAATGTTTCGTGTTTTTAGAAACATTATTTCTTTGGTGAAATTTTAATTAGATCACATTCAAAATTTACCATTAGAACCTGCAGGCCGCGTTAAACTTCAAAATAACATAACGGTGCCCCTGGTTTAACCCAATAGTAGACAGCCCTTGACTATAACTTCCTCTTAGCTTCAATGAAAAGCATAAAAAAGATGAAACACTTGATGAGACATTTCTCCCAGATCTTGTTAAATTATCATATCATGCAAGTGGTATTTCAATGAAGGGTATGTTATAGCCCAATTGGATACTAAAAATCTTGAAAGCCTTTTAAAAAGTGAGGCTCTCTAAAGAAGTTATTTTTAAAATGTGTTCCTTAATCATGGGCCTTTGATTATCAACATTAATTTCAGTAGGCCCATGGCATGCTGACTCCTCCAGATTCCCACGTCAGACCACCAAGTCAAAGATTAGGAGGCTTCCCAATAAATCAGAGCATTCATTCCTAATTTTCTTCAGTTACCAGTTTTTAGCTTGAAGCTCATGAGAAAAAATCTGATAGCATCACTGCCCTTTGTACAATGAACAGCTGTCTAATTTCATTAAGTGCATCAATTCATTATTTGAAGGGCACTCTAAGTGTGTGTGCAAAATATCATATGATAACAATGTCGCTGCTGTTTGAAAACCAGCCTACTAGACAGGAATAGTTTGCTCTTACTGTGATTGAATATTGAGCTTTCCTTCCATATTACAAAGATCACAACACCAAATTATCATTGTTGGAGAACTTAGTAAAGTAAAACTTTACTTTTGACAATGGCAGATGAAGGCTGGCACCAAATTATTTAGACTTAAATGTTGAATATATTGAAAAAAATTCTGCAATTCACATTATTTTTGAGGACATTGCTACTTGCTTAACATTTAAACCTTCAAAGTACAAACCAAGTGTTAAAAACAAGAAGCGTATATTATGATGCCATTTCATTCTAATCAAGATCCAGGATCTTTATCTTTATTTCTGAATATCAATTTAATTATATTTGGATGAGAATTAATATACTCAGTAAAAACTCTTCTCGAATCATATTGCTAGGCACAAAGGAGGGTGCAAAGGTAGATGAGAGCAGTGTTTCTCATAGTGGATTCACTAAAACAGTGCCAGTCCGTGAACTGTTTTTTACCAGGGTGACTACTGAAATACAAAAAGGAAGTAAAAGCATTTAGAAACCTTGATTGCATTTTTATGCCACTTTGACATCTAAGTGTACGATTTGGTATTTTATGAAATTATCAGTCTGTGATGAATGAGAAATTTTTCAAATAAAAAGCTGGTCCTTCACTACAGTAATTGAGAAGTTGTGGACAAGACTAAGTCTTTGCCTTTAAGGACCTTATCATCTCATGAAGAGGATAAAAACAAAGAAGCTGGTGTCTAGTACAAGACATGGCTTGGCAACTCTAATCTGCTAAAGAAGATAAAATAAAAATAAACAGATATTTGTGATATGAGGCATTATTTGATAATTCTTGAAAGACGGGTTATAAATGAAAAGTCATGGTGGGACACAGTCGGGCAGGTTTAGTTTCTATTGTGGAGATAACTAGCAGTACCATTTGGCTGCACCAAAGATATCTTAGAAGTGACACTGAATGACATAACTGGCAAATTAACCAGTAACCGCATCACAGGAGACTGAAAAACCTCGTGTTCAAGGTTTCTTCAGCTCCCCTCACGCTTTTCCCCTCTCCTGCCTCCTCTTTTCTCTCCTCTCCCTCTCCCCCATTCCTTTGCTTTCTCCTCTCTCCTCCTCTCCCTCCTCCCAATCTCCTACTTCTCTTACTTCCTCCCCCCATTTCTGCCTCCCCCTTTCTCCTCCTTTTTCTGTTTCTCTTCTTGTTTCTTCATAAAAAAAAAAAAAAAGGCATGCCTTCAAGAAGGAGCTTATGTCCTCGTGTCTGGTCTTCAGCTACTCCCTTTGCTTTGCAAGAGATTCCACCATGAGGAGGAAAGTTAGTATATGTGAAATGTTTGCTGAGTGCGAAAAATCACATTAATTCCTAACACTCCAACCCAACTCTTCACAGTTGGGGAAAAAAAAATCCTGCCACTATCTTAATGGCCTATGGAAAAATTAGGGCAACCCTACAATGCCATTATTTTTCAACATTAGACCAGAATGAGATTTCTCTTCAACGAAGACTTAGCAGTTTATCATCTCAGAAAACTGACCATCCCAGAAGATCTGGAGATACTGACATTTTACAGTCCCAGTAAACCCTTAAGACCCTGCCCCATCACACCCCAGTGAGACCCTCTGGTCAACAAGCCCTGCAAATGTGTGCACGCAACACACACACACTACTTCCAGTCAGGTTTTTAGTGCCGTGCTCTGAATTATGACCTACCAGCAAAGGATCACCAGATATTTGAGAAAATACTCTAACATGAAAGAAAAAAAACAGAGAAAACCAGAACTCCACAGTCAAGGAAATATAAGGAGTATAAAACTAATCTAAACAAGCAAGCAAAAAACCCTAAAAACCCTCTTAAAAACCTATAATTAATATCCCTAAAGATAGGAAAATATATCTATATAAAAAGTATATTATTAAAAAGGAACATATGGAAAAGAAAAAAATTCTTAGAAATTAAAAGCAAAACAGAAATGAAAAACTCAATGAAAGTTTAGAATTCAAACTTAAAAGATCACAAAGACAGAGATGGAAAATAGTAAAGAAAGGATTTAAAATAATTTGAGGCTTACTCCCAGAGATCAATATCTAGTAATAGTTCTTTCACAGACAGAAAACCAAGGACATTATCAAATAAGTAATGAAAGAAAGTGTCCTAAAACTGAAACATATAAGTTTGCCATAGGAGGATTCTCAGCACAGTGAATGAAAGATGATCCACACTTAGGCAGATTAATTACTACAGATAACAAGACCTGAAACCGGGCACCTGGGTGGCTCAGTCAGTTAAGCATCTGCCTTTGGTTCAGGTCATGATCCTGGGGTCCTGGGATCGAGCCCTGTATTGAGCTTCCTGCTCAGTGGGAAACCTGCTTCTCCCTCTCTCTCTGCCCCTCCCCCTGCTCATGCGTTCGCGCTCTCTCTCTCTCAAATAAATAAATAAAATCTTTAAAAAAAGAAGAACTTCAGCCTTCGAGTAGAGGAATAAAAGCCACAAAGACTCAGAATCAGAATGACATCACATTTCTCAACATTAGGAACTTGCAGACAATGCAATAATGCCCTCCAAATTCTGAGAGAAAGTGATATCCAACCAGACTGTCAGTCCTACCAAACACATTATCAGTCAAGCATGAAGATAGGAAAAGATCCACTCCATTCTTGTATTTTTGGGGTAGTTCTACTCTATCAAGTCACTGCAGCCA
Organism: Phoca vitulina; assembly: GCF_004348235.1. Classification (NCBI taxonomy): domain Eukaryota; kingdom Metazoa; phylum Chordata; class Mammalia; order Carnivora; family Phocidae; genus Phoca; species Phoca vitulina. The sequence continues at coordinate 33,042,824 of NW_022589728.1, forward strand.
CTGCATTAGCAAATACTGAACCACTGGTCCTAGGGGAAATATAGGATTAGGTTCCCGTAAGCGTCTGGTCACAATATTTTTGTTAACCAACTAATACATAACCCTGCTTAGTGTGTGTTTCTGTGTAAAGACAGTTTATTTCATATATATTGTTGATGCATGAACATTGAATTCATGACCAACAGCACTATATAATGCTTGCCTGAAGGAAGCTCATGTAACACATGTATTTTCTCCCTAAGGCACATCACAGCCTTTTGTGCTTGGGAACACTGAGCTGCACCTCAGCACTCTGTTTAGGGGCCATTGCAAACAGAAAAATCACCAATGAAAAGCACAAGAATGCAAAAAAAAAAAATGCAGCACTAAGTAGACCATGAAAAGTATACTTATTTGCAGTGTCAGATCTGAACAAAGTCACCTCAGTCTCAGTTGGGAATGTGCTGCCTCAGCAACTCAAATTTTTTGCCGCTCTGTGCATGTCTGTGAGTGACCATGAAAGCACTGCAAGTATTGATTTGGGAGTTACAGGTAATCTTAGCAAATTCATAAATACAGAATCCGCAAATAATAAGAATCAACTGTATTTTCAGAAATCTAAGGCTTAACAAATCCTTTCTAAGAAATCTACTGATGCTTGTTTCACCAAAATCATTGAGTAAATAAATAAATAAATAAATAAATAAATAAATAAATAATAAAAGGGTCTAACACAAGAAAAAAAAGGTCCCCAAGTCACTGGTGAAGAGAAGTACCAGGATGGTCACTTTGTAGCAGACCCAGAGAGGACCCATCTGGGTTATAGCAGGACATTGGAGATCTCCATTAAGAATGAAAAAATGAAGCCATTATAAAAGCCAAGTAAATTTGTACAAGAAGGAAATGTAATCATAGTATATTGCTCAACTGTAAGTAAAGTTTACGTAGTCATAATAACCTAAACACTGAATATTGACTTAAAACAGAAAAGAACTAATGAGAAAAAAAGCATGGAAGCTTGTGAAAAATTCTTCATTACAAGTAAGCCCAGCAATATTGTGAGGGCTCAGAGAGAGCTCATTTCTCTGTAAGATTTAATTCTGTTCAAAATGAATCCGTGGTTGAAAGGCACACACTTCCAGGTATAAGATAAGTAAATCCCAGGAATGTAATGTACAGCATAGTGATTATAGTTAATCATACTGTATTGTATATTTGAAAGTTGCTAAGAGAGTAGATTTTAAAAGTTCTCATCACAAAGAAAAACAATTTTGTAATTATGTGTGATGATAGATGTTAACTAAACTTATTTTGGTAGCCATTTCACAAAATATCAAATCATTGTTCTGTAGGCCTAAAATTGATACAATGTTATATGCCAATTTTATCTCAATTTAAAAACAACAACAAAAGATTTAATTCTAGAAACTGAAGAATATTAAAGAAAATGTCTGTTAACTTAGTTCAATAATGTTCAGAAGGAAAGTACCTCTAAGAAACATATGTAGGTTGTAATAAGAAGAGACTAATCTAGAAAATAGCAGTTGATTCTTTAACTAAACCCCAGATTAAATATAATGCCTCAAATGAAGAAGTAAATGGCACATTTGATACCATACTGGGGGAAAAAACCCAGTAAGTGATTTTAGGAAAAAACTTGATAAACATCCCCTGAGTAAAATAGAGGAAAGTGGCAAAATAAAAACAAGGAAAAAGAAATGGATGAAAGTTCGTAGAGTTTAATCTGTAAATAATAGGTATTGCCACAGAGAACAATTTTACAGAACCTGGAAGAGTCAACAATGAAAGATAAAATATAATTCATTGATTTCTTTAAATGAGATTTTTACAATTTGAAATGTAAAGAAAGCTATTGGTATCCATGCCAAAAAGAAAAGAAAAGCTAACTTTAAGAGAAAAACTAAAGTTGGACTCAGTTTTCTCTCTGATATGTACCACTGGGAAGACAATAACAGATATTTTTGAGGGAAAAGATCATAGCAAGAATCCTGTGTTCAGCTACATCATCTTTCATTTGTGAAAGTAACAGAAAGACATCAAGAGAAAATATGTTTTACCACGTACCAAACCCAGACAGAATTTTATAAATATAGCTACTAACCTTGTTTTGATTCTGGACTCCAGCATCATAAAGATCAACTTAATTTATAAAAATATGTTTAACAACTATTTAGTTCATGTTCCTTAACTGAAAAGTTCTTGAAGGGGACAAAATGATTTGTTGAAAAAGACTATGGGAAAAATGGTACTGGTGGGGAAAATTTCACAATATTTCTAGAGTTTATCTAGAGGTGAGAATATTATAAACAAAATTTTGAAGGAGACAATCTCTTCTACAAATGTGTCACTTGGGGATAAGAATTGGCAATTCAGTGAGAATAAAATACAGGCTACAACAATTAGCCATGTTTATACATGAAGGTAGTAATTGACAGAGTGCAAACTAAGTCAATAAGGAGTGGAAGAATCATTCAATATTCCTTCTTGGTCTTGGCACTTATCTATTTAAGTATTTATTTAGAATATATTATAAGGATTGCCTCTTAATTTTATCAAATACCTCTTTAGCGTCTACTGATGACAATCATAGTTTTTCTCCTTTCATTTGTTTTTGTGCCAGAGTATACTGATAGATTTTTCAGACTTGAACCTGACATTAGTTTCCTCTCCCTAGTCTATTTTGGCCTATTATGTTGCTCTTTTTCTAGTAAAATTAAGACTGAATTCCTTTCTTTTTTCATCTTTAGTCTTCAACAATGAACACATTTAAGCCATACCTTTTTCTGAGTTAAGTTCCTACTATGTCCCATAGGTTTTGGAAGAAGCATTCTTTTTATTTCTTTCTAGATAATATGAAAGTCTAATTTTGATTTCTTCTTTAATTCTGCATCAATTTGATTGAGGAGAGTCAAAGAGACCAGAACTGGTGCTCAACAGAAAAGGAGCCAGATTCAGGTCACCATGTTCCCAAAACCTGTAGGCGAAGAATTAAATGTTACATTTTAATGAAGTAATTTGATTTAATAAAATCATGAAATTTCAACTTGGAAGATATCCCAGAACTATGTAATGCATCAATTCTCTTCTCTACAAAATCCCTAACAAATGATTTTCAGGCTCTTCTTGAAGCACATGTATCTGTTACACTGTGTTATATTAGATCATAACAGTGTTTTGTCACGGTATTTTTCTTTTTATGATTCTATTTTCTTTCCAAAACTACCAGACACTCAAGATATTTGGAACTCGTTATTCTATTTCTTTGTTATATTTAGCAGTAACATTTTTCCTTGTAATTACTACTCTTTAAGACTTGTTTTGCCTTCTGGAACCACAGTGAATAAATTCAATGCCTCTTCCACTAGACAACCTTTCAAATATTTAAACAGTTACTTGCCTCCTTTCCCAAAGGCTTTCTTCTCTAGACCAAACAACCTTATTTAATTCAAACTTTTTCATACAGTCATTTTTGAGATTTCTTGCCATCCTAATTTCTTTCATTTGTATGCATTCCAGTTGGCTAATATCCTTGTGAAACTTTACTGAAATACACTAAACTGTTTCCAGGGATGTCTCAAAAGTGAGAGTCCAGTGGAATTATTATCTTCTTTTTAAAAACCCTTCACTTTAGTTAATGCCCACTAAGATTTCACTAGCCTTATGGTAGTGGTAGTACATTCCTGGCTTCTACTTCTGATAGTGGTAGTAATTGGCAAAATACCTAATATTTCTTAACCAATATCTGGTAAGCCATAGACAATGCGATTTATACTCTGGACTCTAATTAATCATATCATTGCTTTGGTTCTCTCACTTATACAATCGGGATAATATTAACACTAACTCATAGGACTTTTAAGACAATTAAATGATCTGACAGATGCAAAGCAGTTAAAACAGTGATAAATGCTAACCATTCAATAAATATTAATTATTAGAATTATTAACATTGTTGTTGTTACTATTGTTATTATCCCTTTTGACATCACTCTCAAACATTTTTTTAAAGCTAGACTCGACCATGAAGAATATGTGCAGTTGATATATTTAGTCTTGAAGGAAAACTTTAGAAAAATTATTGTAATCCAATAAGATAAAAATTATAATAATAAAACTATCAACTATACAAACTAAGAAAAGGGTTTATCTATAAAAGGACAACCTGCACCCTTTGACTGTATGTCACATTTGGTCAAAGAATGCCTAAACAGGATTGTCTCAGGCAAGGCCTAATCAGGAGACAGAAGATGGAAACCACACCAGTCATTTTAACAGAGAAAATTTAATATGAGGAGTTATTAACTAGTAAAATACATGGTTAACTACCTCAAAAGGGTAAAAAAAGACTACAAAAGAATATCAGAATAGAAAATGTAGAGAACAACTACTATCTCTGTGGCTGAGGGACAGTATCCAAGGAAGGAATAAATGAAGAGCCTCTCTCTCTGAGGCTGAGATTCATACTCCCGTAGGAGAGGGTGTGACTGCAGCCTACTGGATGGCAGAGGAGTTTGTTGGGGTGTTGGTGGACTACGGATAACGGGTAGGCACCATCCTGCTGGGGTACCAGTGAGCATCACTGGCTCTCCCATATCCTGCTGATAGCAGTGCCAGATGAGCAAGAAGAAATGTATATGAGAACCTGGAAAAAGAAGCTGCTTCCTCTTCTTTGCCTTGTGGTTTTCCTCCAGTAGGGTAGGGGGGTGGGGGGGGTGGGGAAATGGATTTAGGACTGAGAGGCAATAAATATCAATATCAATTTATTGGCAGAAAGGGCTAACCCAACATAGCAATCATAATGGTCTAAACATTCTTTTTTTAAAAAGATTTATTTATTTATTTGAGAGAGAGAGAGCACGCAGGGGGAGGGGCAGAGGGAGAGAGTCTTAAGCAGACTCCACACTGAGCGCAGAGCCCAAAGTGGGGCTCGAACTCATCATCCTGAGATCACGACCTGAGCCAAAACCAGAAGTCAGATGCTTAACTGGACTGTGCCACCCAGACACCCCCATAATGGTCTAAACATTCTAATATTAATATTCAGGCATTTGAAAACTCTAATACAGATATTTGTTTTCCTACAAAAAGTAGTAACAATAAATATTATTGCAGAAATTGCCACAGACGTGTAGCATTCAATTCAAAAAATTTCAAATGGAGGCGCCTGGGTGGCTCAGATGGTTAAGCGTCTGCCTTCGGCTCAGGTCATGATCTCAGGGTCCTGGGATCGAACCCCGCGTTGGGCTCCCTGCTCAGCGGGAGCCTGCTTCTTCCTCTCCCTATACTGCTCCCCCTGCTTGTACTCTCTCACTCTCTCTGTCAAATAAATAAATAAAATCTTAAAAAAAAAATTTCAAATGGGTGACTATAAACACTCTGCCTTTTCAAAACTCACAATTTAGTGAAATAGACTCCTGGATGGTCAATTGTTATATAATATGTTCAAATAGAAGTATGCATAAGAAGCTGTAAGAATGAAATCTGCATATTTCTGGCTGAATTCACTTAAAACAAAGAGACAGATAATACTCTACAGGATTTTGACATGAGTCCTCCTGGAATATTTTATTCTGGAAATTCCAGTGTCAAGAAATTAAGACAAATTAAGTTCAAAGAAGGAAGATAAGAATGATGAATGGAATAGAGAGATTGGTTTGTGAAGGGAAAGGTTAACAGAAATAAATCTGTATAGATTAGCTAAGTGACAGGAAAAGCAGAAAGCTGACAAGCAAGAATTAAATGTAAATGCAAAAAGAATAACAGAATACATGGAATTTAGTCTAACCCCACAGGCTTTATAATTGGGGAAGATGTGGGGCTTGAGTTAGTCTTTAAGAATGGATAATATTCAACTGAAAGAAGATACAACATGTTGATAGATAGAGGGCTTGAGCAAAACCCTATAATGGGAAACTGTTGAGCAACCATTTGGGCTAATACAGAAGACTGTGTAGAGATCCAAGAAAGTCTCCCTGTGACAGCAAGGAGAGTTTCTCTGCCAGAGTAGGGTGCAAGGAAATGCTGAATGGATGAGAGAGTAGTTGAATGAATTATTAAAGAATATTTGAAGAAGGAGCCCCATTTCACAGAGCACTGAAAGTTGAAGAGTCTGAACATCACCTTGTAGGCCATGGGGAGTAACTGAAGAGTTTGATGTTGTCTTTTGTAAAAAGAATGCTTTCAAGTCACTAGCAGCATGTATCATGGATAAGAGATGTGGATATATTTGGGACCAGGAATACCAGTTTGGAGTCCATTTCACTGGTCCAGACAAGACTCTTTATGTGTAGGCCAGATCTTCAAAATAGCTAGATTCTTGGTTCTCCTGCTTTCACATTTATAGTTCTCTTACCAGATAGATCATGTGGTTTGCAAAAAATAAATTTCCATTTTCATTGTAGCTTTATCAAGTAATCATGAATTGAAGAGAATCATTTTTTTCATTTATTCCAGAGCAAAAGACAGAAGTGAAAACTAAACACAATTGTGGAATCCCATGTTTAAACATCTTTCTTAACAGAACACAGCATAGAGAAGAGTAACAAGCATACCCCATTCAGGAAGATACTTCCAAAGTCACAATCCCTGTGTTAACTCAGCCAGAAGACAGGAAAATAATTTTCCCCCTCCTTTTTCTCTCTTGTTCCCAGAATTCACTATCTACACCTACCTTAATTAAAGTAATCATCCTTTAAGTGTGTGAAACGGTAAGCTTGATTCACAGTAGGTAAGAGACCAGAACTAGTAACTGAGCTGGGTGGATCATTTTACCCTTTTGAATGTCTTAGTCACTGCCCCTTCCTGAGCTCCCAGGTCCTGATCCACAATTAACCAGGAACTCTACAAATGTTTCATAATTCTTTAGGTTCCCACCCACCTCCTCCTTCAATTCTGAAGTCCTTGGTAGTAAACCATTTTGTCAATGCAACTTAGACTAAGTAGCTTTTTTCACTCTTTTTGAATTTCTAATGTATGTGTGTATGTCTATCCACTATACAAACATACACACACACACACTCCAAGGTAAAATTAAAGTTTTATATGTATTCCCTAAAAGAAAATAGACAGATTTTTGTCCACACATTATCTTGACAAAGTTTATAAATCTGTTCAACTATATATACTCTGACATTTGGAAACCTACACCAGATTTTATGACAAGTTAGAAATAGGATCCTATAGGTACTTCTGAGGATACTTCTACTAATAGCCTTGGAGAAGTATGCTCTAGAAGTTCATTCCGCTAGCCTACCTTATGACTTCTGCAATCATGACTTCCACAGGTACTCTGAAGAAAAGTTATGCTATTGACAGAGACTAATCTTCATAAAAAACTGTTCTACAAATTTATTCCACATTTTTCTACCACCAAATCTTGGTCTTCTGGAAGGGCCTCCTTTTGAACATTCACTTGTCAAATTCCTAACCTTTACAAAGACCGATTCAAATGCCATCTCTTTCACAAACCCTCGTTTGAGACTTTGTCCCACCAACCACATCCTAATTCTTCTGCCTATAAGCTCTCGTAGCAGTTTTTATATCTGTTTTGGCATTTGTCAAATTCTGCTTAAATTATAGTCATATGTATATTTATCTAATCCCTTACACTTAGATTGACATTCCTTGAGGTTAGAAGCCATGTTCTGCTGATATTATTATCCACAACTCCCAGTATTGTGCCAGACTTAAAATACTCAGTAATTGATTATCAAGTTTAATTTGGGAAGCCAGATATAGTCACTGAGAAGGCTTCAGTAGGAGTTACTATTGGCAGGATGTCTGTAATGAAACCATTAAAATGCTCCCTCCTTGCGCTGGGAAGTTTATTCATTTTCTTCAGATTATATTTTAATGAAATTCTGCGATGGAAAATAAAAAGAAATACTTGTGTGTATTAGTCTATTCATATGAAGCTGGTTTTATGAATTCAAAGGGATTAGATAAATTTGATCTCACATATTGCAAAACCTAATGAGTTGTGATTTCTCCTTCTGTAAATGAAAAAGCTTAAATTAAATTCCAGGGAAGTTACTTGGTGTCATTTAATCTTCAGTAATAAAATAAAGACTATGAGTGTGCAACTCTAAACAATTACTTTATTAATTCCCATTTCCCATTAAATTTTGAGGGAACCTGAGCAGTTAGAATAAAGGTACATTGAAAAGTAGAATGAGGGGCACCTGGGTGGCTCAGTCGTTAAGCGTCTGCCTTCGGCTCAGGTCATCATCCCAGGGTCCTGAGATCGAGCCCCGCATTGGGCTCCCTGCTCTGTGGGGAGTCTGCGTCTCCCTCTCCCACTCCCCCTGCTTGTGTTCCCTCTCTCGCTGTGTCTCTCTCTGTCAAATAAATAAATAAAATCTTTTTTAAAAAAAAGTAGAATGAAAGTATACCAGATTTTAAAAAAATATATAAACTATTTGTGTGAAATATTTAAAACTGTTGTTTCACTTTTCTAAAAAGTTGAGTATCTGCCCCTTGCCACGGAGCATGCCTCCAAACAACAGAAGCCTTGACAGTTCCTAGACTTAGTTTCTTCTTGGAAAATGCCTAAAACATCTGACTTATGACCATTTTGTTTCAGTAGCCTAAGAACCAGACTGTCATACAAAGCTGCTACGATGAAAGTTGCAAAGGTTCCTCCCTTAAAAGCCCCCCCTCAAAAAAAAGAAAAAGTAAATTAACCCATGAACAGAACAGTTTATGAGGAAAGGAAAGGTTATTTTGTTTTTAACTTGAAACTCTTCCAATAAAATCCTAGAATACATAAAACGCCTTAAAAACCTGAATATGGTTTCTGGAAATGCCATTTTTTGACAGGTAATTTCAGAGTCTCACACAGAAAGAGAAAGAAGGGATTTTTAAGAGAGACAAAATCTGGGGAAGGGGAAAAAAAAAAGAAAGCTGGCGGCAGGAACACTGGGAAAGCATACTTGTCACAAATCATACTTGCCCTGTGGTTCTCTCTTTTCATTTCTTTGAATCTCTTTTTCTTCCTTGGAAATCCAGGGTGATTTTACAGCTTATGACCTGAGCCAACTACGGCCATGGCATTTCTGCTAAAAGCCCAAACCATTAAGACAAAAACAGGCTTGTCATGATCACCGAGACAGGCTTGTTTGTGCATTTCATTTCATTTTGAACTGTGACAGGTAAAATTGAGTTCCTGATGGCAGACAGTGGGACTTGGAGATCACGTAGTTCAGGAGGCTCAGCTACAACTTGTTCTTGCAAATATGTTGTAGCAGTCAGGATTGAACCAAAAATAAGCAGATTGGACAAGATAATTTAAGCAGCTACTAAGAAAAACAAAAATGATTTCTCTTTTCTCATGCATTTTTAAATTTCCAGAAGGCTATTAAATTATTGAAGTATTTCCTAAAGGTGTGAAATAACATGGAATCATCAGTGTCAGCCACATTAGTAACATATTTATTAATTGGTCCATGTGTCACATTTGGCACTCGGGGAGTTTAAAAAGAGCGAGAGGACATATATAAAATCAAGATGAATTTATGCATCTTTAATTAGATATTCTCATCATCATGTTCATAAACCTTTGAAATGCTCTCTTAAACATCTGAGGAAAAATAAAGTTATATGTGCTAAAGCATTAAGATTATTAAACTTATTTAAATTAACAAATGTCTGATGAAACATGACACAATCAGAAAAATCACCAACTTTCGATTTAGATAAACCTGTGTTTAAATATCAGCTCTATGAAAAATGATTTAAAAATTCACTGACTTATTACAGTGTGCTAGAAACTATGCTATTCCATTTTGCAGATGCATTTTGCAAAGATTAAATAGATTGTTCACTGTTGTTATAAGCTAACTGTGTTCCTCCAAAATTCACCTGTTGAAGCCCTAATCCCAGTTCCTCAGAATGTGACTATATTGGGAGAGAGAGTCTTTAAAGAGGAGATAAAGTTAAAATGAGGCCATATGAGTGGGCTCTAATCCAATATGACAAGTGTTCTTATCAGAAGAGGAGATTGGGACTCAGACATCACAGACAGAGGGACAACCATGTGAGGAGACAGCAAGAGTAAAGAAAGTGACCTCAGAAGAAACCAGACCTGTTGACACCTTGACCTTGAACTCCTAGCCTCCAAAATTGTGAGAAAATAAATTTTTGTTCTTTAAGCTTCCTAGTGTGTGGTATTCTATTATGGCAGCTCTAGCAAACTAATACAAATACCATACCAAGTGGCAAACCAGGGTCCAGACTCAGAGCTCTGTCTCCTACCCACATCTGACCTATTTTGTTATCTTCTCCTCTTCCCTTGACCTCTACAATTCTAGAATTCCTAGGACTAGCCTACTCCCTCTCTCTACACTCACTCCTGAGAAAGAGCTCACCTTTTTAATGGCTTTATTGCCATCAGCATGCTCACAACTCCTGGACTTACTTCCCCAGCAAGCCCTCTCTTTGGGGCTGCCCTCAGTAAGGCAGCATTCGGTCACCTGTGAAAGTGTTTCTTGATTGCCTCACAAGCATCCAAATGCTATCTTATCCAAAACCGAACTCAACATTGTCCTCTAGAACCTCTTCCTCCCAATCTTCCCCCGGTTGAGAAAGGATAACACAGTCTGCCCAGTTTCTTCAACTGACTCGGTGATAAATTCAGTTGAGTCTGCCTCCAAAACGTGTCCTGAACCTGTCTAACCCTCTCCATCTTTTCTGGAATGTTGCCTACGATGCTGTTGCCTAGGACGCAGTAGCCCTGGACCAACCTTCCTGCTTCACTGAATCCATCAGGATTTTTCCTGACTTGTGCCTTTGTGCTTTCTGTTGCCTCAGGTCCTTTTCTCCCAGGCTCTTGATAGGACCTTTCTCATCCTTCAAGCCTCCAGTTGTATGTTACCTCCTCAGAGAGGTCAGCTTTGATTAATCTCTTTTAATAGTTCTTCCCTTTGGTCTCTCTGTCCCATTCATTTACTTCTAAGTATTTCCTGTTTAAAATGTTTTTCTTATTAGTTTTTTATCTGTCTCCACCACTGTCAAAGAAAAAAAATGCAACATACAGATTAAATAGGTAAGGAAAAGACCGTATTCAAGACTATCTAAATAGAGGACAGAGGTTGAACTCAACTCTACTGAAACAAAATGCTGGGGAGTTTGTAATATGTGGGGTGAGCTAGTGGCAATAGCAGGGAAATGGATCAATTTGATTAGGTCATCTGTGTTTGCTAATTGGCGCTTAATCAAAGTGAGATATCTATTCTGCTTCTAAACCTAAGTGGCAAATACAGTTCCTGACACACATGTCCTTAATCAAATTCTGGGGGCACCTGGGTGGCTCAGTCGTTAAGCGTCTGCCTTCAGCTCAGGTCATGATCCCAGGGTCTTGGGATGGAGCCCCGCATCGGGCTCCCTGCTCAGCGGGAGGTCTGCTTCTCCCTCTCCCACTCCCCCTGCTTGTGTTCCATCTCTTGCTGTCTCTCTCTGTCAAATAAATAAATAAAATCTTTAAAAAAAAAAAAAAAATTCTGATAAATGAGCACATGAATGACTACACTGTACTTAACCTGTGTTGTGTAGGATATTTAATATCTCTAGGCCTCAGCGTCCTATAAAATTGGAACAATACTCTACGTCTTATGGGTTGTTGTTAAGATTAAATAATATGTTCTTTCAATTCTCCTGACATAAGAATAGTTACAAACTAAAGGCCTGTTAAATTGATCAATTGGGGAATATAAAATTACTTGCCTGTCATATGGTGGTTCCTCAAAAAGTTAAACGTAAAAGTACTTTATGATCCAGCAATTCCACTTCTAGGTAGATACCCCAAAGAGATGAAAGCAGGGACTCTAACAAATACTTGCACACCGATGTTCGGACTACCACTGTTCACAGAGGCTAAGAGGTGCAAACAACTCAAATGCATATCAATAGAGGAATAAATAAAAAGCGATATGTACATATATACAGCATTATATTTTTCAGTCATAAAAAGGAATGAAATTCTCATGTGTGGTACAGTATGGATAAACCTTGAAAATGTTATGCTAACTGAAATAAGCCAGGCTAAGAAGGACAAATATTATATGATTCCTGTTATATGAGGTATCTAGAAGAGGCAAATTCAGGAGGTAGGATGGAGAGTACCAAGGGCTGGGGGCAGCGGGGAATGGGGAGTTATTGTTTAATAGGTATGGAACTTCTGTGTGGGATAATGAAAAATGCTGGAAATGGATATTGGCAATCTTTAAACAACATTGTGAATGTACTTAATGCCACTGAGTTGTATACTTAAAATGGTTAGAATGGTAAATTTTGTTATGTATGTTTCATACTGATAAAAAATTAGTGAATAGACATTAAAAATAATTATTCCCCTGTAGTGTAGATACATCATTCATCATGAGTAAATTTCTTGCTGGCTGGCGAGGGTTGCACAGTACCATGGAAAAATGCCCCAGACATGGATTCAGAAGATTTTTTTTCTCCAGTTTCAGCTCTGTCACTTACTAGTAATAAAAATTTGAGCAAGTCACTTAGGTCCTTTGCACCTTAGTTTCTTCTAGTTGCAGTATCCAACAGAGTTGCTTTGCATACTAAAATTAAAGGAAATAATGCATATAAAGGGCTTTGTAAATTCCAACAATTATATAAGTAGATGGGAGCAGTTTTATTATATATACCTTTAAGAAGCTTAATCTTTTCACTGAAATGTGCTTATTAATTGCTATTTAAGTACCCTAAAATATTAAATTATTGTTGCTAAGATTCAGCCAAGGTGGATTTTTTTTTCTCTGTGTATTAAATTATAAGTTTTTAAAATGAAAAAGAATGCTGAATTTCTAAAGAAACCACATTTGTCTTTAGCATTCTTAATAGCGAATGGGTCATTAAACCTTTCTTTTCCATACCTTTTGTTCATTGTGTAGTCTCACTGTACATACCTTAGGAAGAAAGGATAACTATATTATACCCTGTCTGGAAAAAAATGGCTTTCATTCACATGTAATTACAAGTATTAAAAATGTTTATTTTGTTACCTCCTCTCATCTTCCATTCCAAACCATACAAACCATTATCAGTCTTCCCATTGTCAGACATATGATAGTTTGACGTGGCACTATATCCAATTGACATTACTTTGTAAAACTCTTTGGATACATAATTACATTGAAAAAAAATCTAAAAAGTAACATAAGTTACTTGTTTTAACCTCATAACTTAATACCAAAATTAGTGTGGTTTAACAAATGTCAACTAATTTTTTGTTTCCCTCCTTAGTGGTTATGTCTTTGACTATGATTACTACAGAGAAGATTTCTACAATCGGTATGTAAATTTTTCATTCTTGTTTTCCTTTGATTTAAATTCTTTTAACTGCTTTGTATATTTCATTCCTAGGTATTCTCGATTGATGTTTAAAATAAAGAAAATTCTTTACTAACTCCCCAAAAGTATAATATAGGCAGATTTTCTTATTTTCATTGTGCTTACTGAAGCATAGTACATCTTGGACTTTTAGGACTTCAGAGGTTCTTAAGCCAAAAGTTCGGTTATGGAATATTTGAATAACATCCCCAAAATTTAATGAACCAATATTGTTTTCCAGGTCTGTTGATGACTTAAGATTCTTCAAGACTGAAAGTTTTGTAAACTCGGAAAATGACTCCAACCTTCTAAAATATATCTGTTTTCAATATGATACATTGCAATGTTAGTTGGTTAGATTGGTTAGATTCAGTAAAAATTACAGACAGTTCTTACTTTGCATAGTAGTGTTGGATCATAAAGGAAATCATACAAAGTGATGTTAATAATCAGTGGAAAAAAACAATCTTCTGTCCCCTCTAAAAATGCTCATAAACACATTAAAAATTCTCTTGCTGTTGGTTATAAATAATAGAGAAATACAGTAAAATCGTTTTAAGTACACTATAATTTAAGACAGTAAAAATATTGAGAATTCATGTGTTTGAGTTCTTTGTAAAAAGACTTGTCCAAAAGTAGTTCAAGCAGGTCTTGCCTTCTTGTACAACTTACTCTACAGTGCTAGCATCCTTCTTGGGCCTCAGTGAGGTGTCCTACTCCTTTTGAAAGCTGGACCAGCTTCAACAGTTTATCAGCATTGTGAACTATCTCTGAGAGTTCTTCAGTGTGGTTCTTTTGCCAGGGTCACTTCTTCTGGGGCATCGTTATCCCTTTTTATCCCTTCACAACTGTTTTCCTCATTTATGTCAATCTGTTGCTTTTCCTAAGTTCCTCTGGTTCGGCATCTAGAGTCTCTCCAGCAGAAGAGTGTCAATAGTCCCCGGTCAGCTATTTCTCCCACAGTTCCATCCCATTTAATTTTTTTCCCTTCCAGTGTTATCCCTCTTCTCTTCTTTGCTGCACTTTCATCTTTGTTGACCAGTTTCCTCTTTTGATTACCCACTTTTGTCAAGGGCCACGTGGGTTTATCACGGGCAACAAGGAGACAATACAACTACAGAGTTACCATCCGGTACCCCCCAGATGCATGGCAACCAGAGACACTTTGAACAAAGTGACGTGACCGAGCACTGATCATGATGCGCCTCTGTTACTTGCACAGTGCTTTGTGGACTGAAAAACTAGCAGCCAAGTTTGGACTTTGTGAAATTACTCACAGTTACTATGTGGCAACTGAAATTTGATTTGTGCTGTGGGAAGACGTGTTATTTAACTAAACATGGGTTGAAATTCTGAGATATGCAAATCAAGGGCCAACTGTACATAGATCATTAGACCACACACATAAAAATGAGGTAAATATCTTTTAAGCTTTCTAATTGTAAGTTCTAGTCAAACAACAACAACAAAAAAATCCCAAGGTATAAAAAATGCAAACTTGGAAAACTAGTTCGTAATGGACATTTTTAATAGGGAAGAAACTTCATGATCCCTTGGAAGGTCCTGGTTCCGTTTGCTCCAGCCACACAGCTCCTTTCTCAGCTCCACAAGAACACCATGTACCCTCCTCCCTCAGCACCTTCTTCCATGCTGCTCCTTCTCGTCATTCCTCCCTCTGCCATCTAGTTAACTTGCCTTCATCCCTCAGCCCTCAGCATGAACACCACTCTCAGACTAAATTAGGTTCCTCTGTTCCCCTCTCTCAGCACCCAGCATTATCCTTCACAGCACTTCTGCTTTTTACTGCTGTCTTTCTTTGTGATGACAGTATTTGATTCATGTCTGCTTCTCGTCCTCCATGAAGGCAGGAAAGATGCTCAGGTTTGAGTATTATTGTGTCTTCAGGCAATATCATTAAGTCTCAAATATAGTGGATACTCAATTCGTGTTCTTAATTCATCTTCTTGGATTTAGAGAGACATTGGTTTCCCCAAGGTCATACAGTAAATTCATGACCAAACTACAAATATAAACTATTTATTTAGATTCAAAAGCCAACTGTGTGAATGTGCAAAATGGGAGGGGAGCAATATTAGTCTATGGAGTTAAATCAAAGGAGACAGCCTTACCTAAAGGGAAATCAGACCACAACCATACCTTCATCACCACTATGCTCAACTACTCAGTTAAGCAAGTTATTCCACTAGGTACACCTTTATGATCAAATATGAATTTTAAAAGATAATTTTCTCAAATCATTTTAATAATTTATACAAGATACAGTATTTTGTTGTAAATATTAAATAGTTTGTAATAACTTATCCTAAAAATGATCTGAAGATCTGGCAGCATAAAACAATCCCATTTACTATTAAGAAAAGACACCATTTAAATAGTCTGCATACTATTTGAAAATTTTAGTTTTAGACAATTCTAAAGACTTTTTTTAAAGATTTTATTTATTCATTTCTTTGAGAGAGGAAGAGCATGAGTGGGGTGAAGGACAGAGGGAGAAGCAGACTCCCTGCTGAGCAGGAGGCCAATGCAGCTCGATCCCAGGACCGTGGGATCGTGACCTGAGCCAAAGACAGATGCTTAACCAACTGAGCCACCCAGGTGCAGCCTAAAGACATTTTTTTTTTCAGGATACAGACCCTGTCCTAATTGCTATGAATAAAGTTTTCACTTAGCATACGTTTAGTCTGTCAATATGAAACTGTTTTTGGCATTGTAGTCTCTTAAGTGTTTTCTATCTTGTGATTTCCTTCTACATTTAAAGAATTTCTCCCTAAAATGGAGTTTCTATATAAATTATAGCCCAATAAAATCATTAGGTAGATAGATGATAGATAGATAGATAGATAGATAGATAGATAGATAGATAGATAGATGATAGATAAATCTGTCCTACCTACCAAAGATTAAGAGCCTTAATCAGCCAAAGAGTTATAGAGCTTGAAGTTTTCAGATGATTCTTCACTACACAAAAAAGCTAACTGAACAATTCCGCAAATCATTTATCTTATATAAAATCTGTTTGGCTTATAAGGGTGCAAAAGATCAGTATGGTTGTGTTGCTAACAGGCTGTCTGAAGAATCTGTGCTCTTATTAGTTTATTTTCCATTTTTTTTGCACTTGGCTAAGAAAGATGTAAGCATCCGCCACTAGTGGATAGAGTCCGGAGTTCCCTATGAAAATAGATTGTCATGAAAGGAAAACAGAATGGACAGGCTGGACGATATAAAGAGCTTACAAAGTGCTAACACTCTGCTTGAAATTGTGGTTAATTTTTTTTCTCTTTTTACTAGTGGTGCAAACTTGGGCAAGTTATTTAATACCACAAAACGTGTTGTCTCCTCCATGAAGTGAGCAAGAAATTAATTCCTGCCTCATAAGATTGTTCTAAGGATTAAATGAAGTAACATATGAATAATGATCAGCATTGTGCCTGGTATATCCTGGTATATTTTTACTGCATAACCAATGTTTGCTACTAATAACAGCTAACAGTAACCATTAACAATGATGGTGAATGCAATTCTTATGCTGATATTCATGTAGCATTGTCCCTATGACTGAGAAATCAACTGGTTGGTCAGTTGTTCCAAAATAGTCCATTGTGATGCCTCTTGATTATTCTATTTTTATCGTTTTCCCTTCTGCTCCCAGAGCATAATAGCTTAGAGACTGCCATATATCCATACGCTATGGCTATCTGATTTCTGCCTGGTTTAAGAATTCTAATGTGATTGGGGATTTCAACCCGTAGATAGTTTCAGCTTAGAAAACCGCTTTACACAAAGTGCCATCATATTGTCATTGTTTTGATATGCTGGTCCAGCAGTAAATTTCCTAAAGACTAAGTTAGTGTCTGTTCATGGTTTCAGGGATCATGAAGAGTATCACTAAATAATAGACTTGAATGGTTATTCTAAGCTTTTTTTTTTTCATATTACACAAAGCACTGCTCAGTAATTTACAGCATTAAATGGCATTTTCTTCTAAAAGGTCAAGTCTGACTCTAAATGAAGGACATTACATGTTATTAAAATTAAACATAAATATTTATATTCTTCCAAGTAAAGTAAAAGGAGATATATACCTAAAATTATATTGAATCCCCCCAGGGAATGTTTTCAATTTCTGAGATATTGGCAGTGTTAATCCAATCTTTTTTCAACAGTATCAGGAATAACACTGAGCAGATGATAACCCCCAGGATAAGTAAACTTGTGTTAATAGAGAAAAAGAAATGCCAGAAGTGCTTTACCATATAGAAAACACATATGCATATTAAATGATGCAAAATGGGCATTGTTCAACTCTGGCACAATTTTGACCTTGTGTAACTTAACAGAAGAGAAACTACTAGAGTTGTAGTTAATGAAAAAATCTCCACATCAAGCTGCAGTTACCTCATTGATTACAGAGTACAGCATTTATTCATGAATCCTGGAAAAACATATTAGCAAGAGGCAATGTATGTTTCGTTATGCAGGTTTAAATTACCATCTAATAGAATAGTATTCCACTTAAAACATTTGGAAATAACAGTATGGTACACTTGACAAAGGGTATAGATTTAGAGGCAGAAGACATGAATTTCAGGCCTAGCTGTGCATGTGCTGACTGGTTAAGTGACTTGGGAAAGTCACTTCATCCTTTTTTTTTTCTTCATGGGCAAAATGACCTAACAATACCCACATTACAGAATTATAAGCATTAATAAATAAGAGAATCATTTTACTGATTTATAACCTCAAAACAGCTATTTGAATGTATGAACTTTTTCATTACCCAAAGCTGTATACAAAATACAGCAGACAGCAAAGTTGTGCAAAAGGTAAAGATGACATTAAGGTCAAAAAATTGCAGAAAAGATCATTCAAGATTTCGATCAGCTTGCCTTTAAAAGCATGTTCAAGAAATATCTGCACAAGATCCAAGAAGACAACTTCACTGAAAATCTTAGAAAATTTTAATAACAAAAAACAATAGAAATTATTCATTTACTGGTCTCCAGTTAAGTGTGCCTTTGAAATTTTCTAATTCAGTTGAAACCAAAAGCTTACTTGAAGTCAGGGTGGAAATAACAGACAGATTTTATGAATTTTGAGTAATTCAAGCAGTATAGAAAACAGATATAATGAGTAGGCTATAAGAATCATTCCTGTGGGGGCTCCTGGGTGGTTCAGTCATTAAGCATCTGCCTTTGGCTTAGGTCATGATCCCAGGGTCCTGGGATCGAGCCCCACATCAGACTCCTGCTCAGCGGGAAGCCTGCTTCTCCCTCTCCCACTCCCCCCTGCTTGTGTTCCCTCTCTCACTGTCTCTCTCTCTGTTAAATAAATAAATAAAATCTTTAAAAAATATATTAAAAGAATCATTGATGTGGATTTTAAATACATCCCTTCTTAAAAATGAATAGGCACCTTTAGGATGAAGGGGGGGAAATCGGAGGGGGAGAAGAACCATGAGAGACGATGGACTCTGAAAAACAAACTGAGGGTTCTAGAGGGGAGGGGGGTGGGAGGATGGGTTAGCCTGGTGATGGGTATTGAGGAGGGCACGTTCTGCATGGAGCACTGGGTGTTATGCACAAACAATGAATCATGGAACACTATATCTAAAACTAATGATGTAATGTATGGGGATTAACCTAACAATTAAAAAAAAATTAAAAAAAAAATGAATAGGCACCTTAATTTGATTTTATAAACTATATATCTGTCAGAAGTTAAGCATGCTGAAGATAAGGGTTCAAGTTTGAATCAAGACACAGAGGAAGATCTCTGATCTTCTGGTTACTGATCTTCACATATGCTACAAAGTGCCAGTGAGGACATGGCTCTGAACTTGTTCTCAAGGTTGGCTGTAGCCAGCCTAGTTGTTTAGCCCCTGGCCCAGACCACATGTTTTTGTTAACATTAAGCACATGGTGACTATAACCTTTGATTCATAAGCAAGGAAAATGAAGAACTCTTTTTCATGAGGGAAATTTAGAAAAAAAACCAAACAGGTAATTACCAATTCTTGAAATCTATCTAAATAATTTATCTAAAATTAAAATTCAGTGTTTGATAACAGAATATTATTCAAATAATACATTAAAATTTTTTTTAATTTTATAATCACATAAGTTGACAGTGAACAATAGGCATTAAGCCAAAGTCAATCAGGTAATGATTATTAGAATATGGTATATCTGCTTGAGAAAATGCACCACAGCAATCAAAATAAATATTAGGAAGACCATTTAGCAGGCTTGAGAAATGTTTTTAATATAAACCAAGGAGAATTAGAGAGAATACATGACTGTGCATATATTATGTTCTTAACTATGTGGAAGATATGGATACTTGTGGAAAAAAGATTAGAAAATGATAGTAGTTTTTTATTTTTATTTTATTTATTTACTTATTGAGAGGGGGAGGGAGAGAAGGAATCTTAGGCAGGCTCCACACCCAATGTGGAGCTTGACACAGGGCTCGATCTCACAACACTGAGCCAAAATCAAGAGTCAGGGACGCTTAACTGATTGAGCCACCCATGTACCCCATATAGTAGTTGTTTTAGAGTATGAGATTGGGAGTTATGTTTTTTCATGTATTTTTTCAAAAATGTTGCCTTATTATTATTAAGCTTAAAGCTAACAAGATTTTAATAAAAACAAGCACTCAAAATTATATTCATTTTATATGTCAATATGCCACCAAATTGCCTTTGTCCAAAACACAGCTAATTTTTAATAGCCAATATCCATATTCTTCTTAGAGACAAGCTATGTTTATTTTTATCAGGTATATAAATATTTTTTACCAGATTTTGCCTTTTGCTAGGTAATAAAATTACATAGCTCAGCTATTATTAAAGCAAACAGAGTTCCAAACAAGAAATGAGCACTTGAAAAGTAGAAATGTTTATTAAATAAAGCAAACTAAATCCTCAGATTTCTTTATTGGGTTGTTTTTAGTAAAATTTGGTTACATTTATTTTATTTCTTGCTTGAGAGTAGGCCTTTTAGGGTTCTTATTTTAAAATAGACATTGAGGAAGGAAAAATTGTGTGTTTGGCTTCATTATAAATCATTATGTATTTGACCAATAAATATTAGAGGGAAAACAATATTCTACACATATTAGGGAAATTGAAGAACCACTAAAGAAAAAGGAGAGGGAATATAATTCTAAGAGTGGAAGGAACCAAAAAAAATGAGAAGGAAGAAATTTTAAGCTTTTAACTGACCTTTGAGATCTGTATTCCATTTAATCCTATTGTATTGCAATCTTTGTTGTCAGTCTATAACCCTAAATGGACGATTTCCTTTGTCCCAACAAATTTGCCGATCTAATACCTTATAAAGGTAAAATTTCTTAGATTTTCTATAAACAGAATTCTGATGAGAAAGCCAATGGTTGTGTCTCCCTTCATGGGTTACCTCTCACCTACTTCCCTCTGTATTTAGAAGAACCTACATCCTATCTTGAATCCCAGAAAATCTGCCCCACTTCCCATTCTTACCTTGTTATGTTTTTGTGCATTAGGACAATACCCAGTCTTCCTTCCTTTAATTTCTGGTAAACTCAAGTGTAGCCAATGAAAATTAAGAAACTCCTCAACTGCATTAAATTTTGTAAAATTCAAAATTATGCTGTCGTGTGAAGTATCCATACCCTTCTTTAGTTTTTTTTTTATATATATAAATGACATATCCCTTTTTAAAATATAAGTTCTGATATTGCACATCTTCCCATCAGAGTGGCAGAAAGAATTGGTAAAACCTTACCTGATTCCTTGATGAGAAAGAAGTCATTGCCCTTTGAAGCAACTCACCAAAATATTCAGAGAACAAGGGCTACGCTCTATAGGAATTGACAGCAAAGGACACGCACGACACATACTGAGTACGTGACTAAAATGTATGTCGCGTATCAAAAGCATGTCACAAATACAATGAGCAAATCCAGCTCTGTTTTCTCAACATAAGCTGAGGCCTGCCGGACACTGGAGGCTTTGTAATCATTGGCTGGGGGAAGCAATAAGAAATAGTGAGAAATATTTCACTTTCCTGTAAAATATTCTTGAACTACATTGTCACTGAAGTCGCAGTGAGTATGGTGGCTTTACTTGGCCTGCATTTTCATTATAGCATTCCTCTATCGCTGTATATTTTAGTTGTGCTTTAGAAATGTTCTCAACCCAACTTATAGATTAGCTTAATTAATGAACCAGATAGATTGCACTTTCAATGGTCCCTCCAAAAGAACTTGCCTTTCATCTGAAGTGGCAGCATCTACCCTGGAAGAGATGAGTCAGTTGCCATATTTTTTTTCCCCTCGATAGCTTTGGGTGTTAGAGCTCATAAAAAGTGCCTTCGTATTTTGGTTCACTAGCTTAAGGTGCTGTGTGAATTCAACTTATAAATAAGTAAAGGAGTCCTTATTTTGTGATTGAAATGAGGGGCAGGTTTAGTTGACCCTTTTGAGTTTCCAGCCCCTAGTGGTATGGATGATATTCATAACCCTTTTCAGCTTCATCCTGTCTATACTCTTTGAAGTAAACTATAATGTGTTGACATCCATGCCCTGTTCTTTGCCAGCAGTTCTTCAGCTCTAATGGACTTTGCTTATTCACAGAGGATGGCACCTCTCTTGAACTCTGTCTCATTTCATTTCTTTTCCTTTCCAAACATCTCTTAGTTTCTCCCCAGCATGTTTCCAAATAGTTTTTGAACACTTTAGCTCTCTAATGTGGGAGACAGCCCCAGTACTAAGTTCTGCTTTAAGCGTGGTTTATATGCTACTTTTTTACCCCCATAGTATCATAGTTTTGAATGTTTCTGAATGAATATGTGGAAACCTGCCTTTATTATATTTCATATATTGTTTTCTAAAAGGGGATTCATCTGTATGTGTAAATAATTTGATGTAATTTTATAAAATGACCTATTTTAGAAACTGTTTTTTTCCTATTATAGAAATTCACTTCTGACTTTCATATTAGATTATTCTTATTGACTGTTTTAAAACAATTATGAGAATGTAATCCATATAATGATGTCACAATAAAGTAGTATCAATGATCATTCTAAGTCAATAACACTATTCTCTTTATAGTGGGTAACATAATAACACATCTGGTTCACTGGTAAATAGTTTTTAAAAAAAAAGTAAGTGAGTAAATATGTCCTCAAATTTTTTCTCTGACTTTTCATGCTTCTCAAATGTGCTAAGTCTGCAAAAATGTGTTGTTTATGAATATGCAGTATGAACAATATGAAGCTTCTGAATCTATGACTTACATATTTATATAAATGAGTAAATATTCTCATACTTTTATTCCTTTCACTGTTTAGGGGGAATGCATTGATTGTGGGGATTATCATTTTTCACTTTTTAGTAAAAGCTTCTAGAATTTTTATTGGTACTTTTTTTGGTTAGAGAAATTTTCAATAGCTTACTATATAAATATTACTAGTCTCAATTTACATGTCTAGCAAATGGTCAGAATAGTAAAAAGACATCGTGATACGTATTTCCACTGGTACTCTAGTCAACAAAATTTTATCCTCTTGCTGATGCCATTTTACTCAAACCCAGTCTCCCTTTTTCTACAGTCAGAGGAGTCTTGTTACTTAAAAAGTCCCTAGAGACAGGTACGGCACCATGTGGATTTGTCTCTCACAGCTGTTCTCTTTAATCTAGACTTACTTCAAGATGATTTTCCTTATGAGCTTTTTCATGATGGAACAATAATTTGCTTTGCCTTGCTCCTGATTCTGCATGATCTTTTCCTCTTTTCAAACTAGTGCGCTAATAAGTGTTGATGTATAAGAGGAAGATTTCTATCCTAAGAAGGACAAATCTGTGAGACTGAGCAGAGAAATATACTTGGGAAAAAAGCTCAGCCTGACTTCAACAAATGGCAGTGTAGCCTGGGCGCAGAGTTCCCTGTACTTTCATACCTTAAAGACGAGTTCATATTGGAGAGTTAGATTCTAATGTCCAGAACGCATAGTCTGTATTAGAATCCTGTTTCTGATAAACATCTGTGTGAGAACAAGAACAAAAACATTTATCGACATCTTTTACAAGGCCGTTTTCTTAATCATTTCACACATTTGACAGAACACGGAGGCATAAACCAATCTCAGCCACGCTTGTGTTTTTGAAGGTTATTCGACTACCACGGGCGTGTGCCTCCACCTCCCCGCACGGTGATTCCGCTGAAGCGTCCCCGAGTGGCCGTCACTACGACGCGCAGGGGAAAAGGAGTCTTTTCCATGAAAGGGGGATCGAGATCTACCGGCAGTGGGTCATCTTCATCAGGCTCTAAATGTAAGTAATCTTCCTTATTTTATTTCTGCTTAAGGGAGGAGCTAGGGGCGCCTTCTGCTCAGGTCATGATCCCAGGGTCCTGGGATCGAGCCCCGCATCGGGCTCCTTGCCCAGCAGGGAGTCTGCTTCTCCCTCTCCCACTCCCCCTGCTTGTGTTCCCTCTCTCGCTGTGTCTCTCTCTGTCAGATAAATAAATAAATAAATCTTAAAAAAAAAAAAAAAAAGAAGAAGAGAGGGACTACTTATCATTGCACTAATGCCTATATTCAATAAATTAATAATTATGGAGTGTCTGTTCGGTACATAGTATGAGAGAAATATAAAATGGCTAAGAAAGGGACTCAGCTTTGCATCATACTACATTGCAGTAGGGAGACAAACACAAGCGTGACTAACAAAAACCCAGGACCAGTTTGAAAACTTTTATCAGAGCAAGGACATGTTTTAGGCCCACCTGGTTTGTAACATATTACAGTTGTGAAATATAACATGTTGCTTTTAGGGAAGAAAAAAAAATTCACTTCGAAAGAGTGTGCATATAGTATCTTTTCAGGGAAATAGTATTCCAAATTAGTGCATGCTTTGAATATTTGAGCACTGGGACAATTAAGATAGGCAAATGACATAATAGAGATGTTAAAAATGTAACTTCCTGTACTATGCTAAATCATTATGGTTATGTGTCTGAAAGTATATTTTATGTCATAAAAATAAAATAATATTAACATAATTTCACGTTAATTAGTGAAAAGTAAAGATACAAACTTTCTGACAAAACACACTGCTAAATTTTTATACAGACGGATTCAGAAAAACTAATTTGCTATTAGAATAGTATTCATAAGGAAAAGATAGAAAATCTTCTTGCATTCCTTGAGATTATTTTGTAGCAGAGAAGACACAGACAATAAGCAAACAAATTAGAATATGAGATGTTATACTGTAGATCATTGCTATGTCAAAGAATAAATAAAGGGAAAGAGAAAGTTTCATAGGATGGTATATGGCTACCTCTCTCTGATGAAAATGGCATTAGAACAGAGACTTGATGGAAGCAAGGAAGTGAGAGAGTGAGCCTGAAGCTCTCGGGGACAAAGCGTTCTGGCAGGAGAATGGTCAGTGCTGAGACCTTAGGTTAATAGTCAGGGAACAGCAGGGAAACCAGTGTGGCTGCAGCAGAGTAAGGGAGGGAAAACGTAGCTGGAAATAATGTGAGAGAGGTAGAGAAAGGTCAAGTTCCAGAATAGATTGGCAGGCCATTGTAGAGACTTTGTAGTTACTCTGCCTCCCAACCTTTTAAGACAAGTAAGGCAAATACTATTATCTCAATTTTATTTTTTTTAAAGATTTTATTTATTTATTTTAGAGAGAGAGAGAACAAGCCTTGGGGATGGGCGGGGGATGGGGGTAGAGAAGCAGACTACCTGCTGAGCAGGAAGCCTGATGCAGGAAGCCTGACCCTGAGCCAAAGGAAGAAGCTTAACCGACTGAGCCACCCAGGCACCCCTATTATCCCAATTTTAAATTGATGAGTAAACACAGAGAAGGTCACATAGCCAAGACTAGAACTCGTGTCTACATGCTGTCTACTATAGGACATTGCCTTTAACCTTAGTACCATCAGAAATATCAAGAAAGGACACTGTTGAAATACTTTGTTTTTACCTGAGAATGTGCAAAAACATAGTTACCAGAAGCACTGATGCTCCTGGTAAATGACTCAAGTTTGGTTTGCTTGGACTTTGACTTAGCTAATAACAGCTAAATAACAAATTGATTTAGAGTTCGCTGTGTACTTATTTATCCATTTATCTATCTATTCTGTGGATAAATATGAATTCCCCTTTTGAGTTTTAGTAATAAAAGGAAATTAGTTTCTGCAGCAGTCTCTAAACAGAGTCATGTATGCTCTCAGATTATCATCAAAAGCAAAGAAATCTCTTGAATTCGGTTCTTGCTGTGAAAAAATGAACATTGAATTGCCTGCTAGTTTTATAGAAGACTTTTTTACCATGGTAATACTAACTTCATTTCAACTAGAAATATCTTCAGCATCTGTGGAGTCTTTGTCCTGTGGTCACTATTAAAACAATGTTTATCAATGGGAGCTTTATTGGCTCTTTGACCATGTAAGTTCTACATTGTGTAAGAGTATTCTGGGCTTTGTAGAACTTTAGCATTCTTGACGCCCAAACCCTAAATGCCAGTAGCATTCCTCAGTCTTTGTAACAGCTGTATCTACTGTTAGACATTTCTAAATCTTCCCTAAGGAGATAATACCCCCCTAGTTTAGAACCACTGAGTGGTGGCCATTCTTGGGTAAGTGCAACTGAGTAGGATCCAGCCACTTGACTGTCATATACCCCACTGTTGCAGAGAAGAGTAGTAGTTTCCAGAAGTTATTTGAAAGTAAATATCTTTTTTTTTTTTTAAAGATTTTATTTATTCATTTGAGAGAGAATGAGATAGAGAGAGAGCATGAGAGGGGGAGTGTCAGAGGGAGAAGCAGACTCCCTGCCGAGCAGGGAGCCCGATGCGGGACTCGATCCCGGGACTCCAGGATCATGACCTGAGCCGAAGGCAGTCGCTTAACCAACTGAGCCACCCAGGCGCCCTGAAAGTAAATATCTTAATATTTAGATGGTTACATTGTTTTTGGCCTTTTTATTTTTTGATTTCTAGTTTTCTTAGATCATGGAGAGAGAATAAGGATTATAAAAATCTTTTTTGAGGATATTAAGAGTTCCTTTGGGTTCCATAATAATCAGATTTTCTAAATGGAAAATAGAATATATTTTCTGCTTTTCACATAGAACAGAATGTGTGTTTTACCCTGTTGATTGTATTATACAGTCCTCTCTCGACTTGCTCTTTTGTGGAAAATTATGTCAAATTATGAAAGTGATTACTTAAAATCTTCTACAATGATAGTGACTTTATAAAATTTTTCTTTTCTTGAGGTTTGGTTTTATGTCCCATGTTGCTTAGATGGTTTTTAAATAGTGTTTTATATTAATAATAGGAGAAAGAATAATAGCTAACACTTTTTTGGTGTTTATGACAGCTGTTGTTTCAACTATGCATTAATACATATATGCATTTACATATATTAATTCATTTTACAATATTAATTTTACATATATAAATTCATTTATTCCCTATAACTGCCATATAAATGGAGTATTATTATTATTCTCATTTTATAGATATGGAAAATGAGGCATAGAAAAGTTGAGTGATACCTCTAAAGTCACAGAGCCGTTCAATAACAGAGCCAGTTGCTATAGCCAGGTTCTAGAGCATCTGGTTCCAGAATGTAGTCTCTTCAGTCTGTGGCCTTTTCAATACTGACTCTCTGTAACCTCTTGGAGAATTGTAACTTTTACATTTATATAGTATTCCATTTACTATTTTTAGCTTTGAATTCTGCTTTGTCTGATACTTTGATCCTTTACTGATAAGGTTCTCTTTTGGTCCACATTTCCCTCATACATCCATTTATTTTTTCGTCTTTTTATGTGTATTCGTTTCCTAGGGCAGCTGTAATAAATTATCATAAACTGAATGGTTTAAAACAATAGGTATTTGGAGGCTAGAAGTCTGAAACCCAGAGTGTTGGCTGAGTTGTGCTCTCTTTCTGGAAGTTCTAGAGGACAGATCTGTTCCATTCCTTTTTCTTAGTTTCTGGTGTGCTGGCAATCCGTGGCATTCCTTGGTTTATAGACGTTCCACTTCAGTCTCTTTCTCCACTGTCCTATGGTGACCGCCCCCCCCCCACCCCCCCGCCAAGTCTCTGAGTCCTTGTGTCTGTCTCTTCTCTTCTTAAGAGGACACCAGTCATACTGGATTAGGGCTTACCCTAAATGACTTCGTGTGGAATACATCAGCAGAGATCTGTTTCCAAATAAGGTCACATTCACAGGTACTTCAACAAATCTTTTGGGGGAACATATTCCAACCCATAGCATGGTCACTTTCTTCCTTCCTTCCTTCCTTCCTTCCTTCCTTCCTTCCTTCCTTCCTTTCTTTCTTTCTTTCTTCATTCAATTAACTGTAGTTAGTGTTATTTTAATGAAATATAAATCTAAACAATATTTATATGTAATTCACTAGCAAGCAAAACGAGAATCACAATTACACATTCTTTCTAAAATCATATAGGCAGATTATATTATATACACACACACACGTGTGTGTGTATGTGTGTATTCATTATTTAAAAGTACTTTTATAATTAGCCTGGTACCTGGGAATAACAATAATTTTCAAATTTAAATCACAAATGAAAAATTCTAGTGAAATGTAAAATATACTATGTTAATATTGGCTTAAGTGAATGAATATTTACTGAGGTACCTCTTGCTCTTTTATTAATAGTTGTTTCCTAGTATTTAATGACTTGGCAAGTACAGAAGAGGAAATTAATGTTATAGCTTAGACAATCTATCATTTCTTATTTCAGAATTTTAATATGACTGAATTCTGCTGTGGAAAAAAAATACAAAGAAAAAATATATTAACACTATAATTTGCCAAGGTTGAATACTAATAAGTGTTGAAAATGGATTGCTCTTTTAAAAAATTAAATTACCAAAAAAAAAAAAAAAACTACCACTAAGTATTTGTCCCTTTGCAAATCAACTTGAACTAAAACTATGCAGTTACCCCCCACTCATCTATGGTTTCGCTTTCCAGAATTTGTTACCCATGGGCAACCAGGGTGCAGAAGCAGATGCTCCTCCTTCTGCATATCATCAGAAGGTCAATGGTAGTCTAATGTTACATCATGACACCTATGTCATTCTTCTCATTTCATCTCTCACAGGGCATTTTGTCACCTCACATCATCACAAGAAGGATGAGCACAGTATAATAAAATATTTTGAAAGAGAAAGACCACATTCACATAACTTTATTAAAGAATATTGTTATAATTGTTCTATTTCTTTCTGTGCCTAATTTACAAATTAAGCTTTATCAAAGGTATGTATGTATGTATAGGAAAAAACATGGTATAATAGGGTTCAGTACTATCTGCTGTTTCAAGTATCCACTGGGGGTCTTGGAATGTATCCCCCAACTATTGTAATCAATTTGTGCTGTCCCATGGAATCATAAGATATAAAGATGTGATGTTGTATTTAAGCATTTTGCAAAAGAGAAGACATGAATACTTATGAACTTTAGCTGTAGTTTCTTAGTGGAAAAATGAGTGCCCTCTGAAAAAAAACATTAAATCAATTTTAAAATAATTAACTTAAATTCTAATGTTTAACAAGAAAAATCATTTTTTAAAATATTTTATTTATTTTTTTTAAAGAAAAAGAGCACCTGCAAGCAAGGGGGAAGGGGCAGAGGGAGAGGGAGCAAGAGAGGATCTTAAGCAGACTCCACACCCAGCATGGAGCCCAACGTGGGGCTCGATCTCATAACCCTGAGATCATGACCTGAGCCAAAATCAAGAGTTAGCCGCTTAACCAACTGCGTCACCCAGGCGCCCCATTTTTTAAAATTTTTATTTATTTTTTTTACTAACAAGAAAAATCATTGTAAGTTTTGATGTCTTTGGGGTCCTGTCAATGTACTTTTGATGACAGAATAGGTCATAGACTAACACAAAAGCCCTCAAGCACCTAATGGGAAATTAAAGATAGTTCAATTAAATTTAATAAATAGTTGTTGAGAACTAAGGAATTGTTGTGTTGTTTTTTTTTTTTCCCTCGAAAGCATGTTATTTAAATATGGAGGCAAAGCATCAACCAGAGATACAATGATAATATCCAGCAAAATATCATTAAACATCCCCATCCATCTATTATCTTGGCCAAAATATATATTCTGCTTTTAGGTTTTAAGGAAAGAAATTGCTGTTGGCCATAGGGTTTAAAGAAAGCTTAATAGAAGATTTTGAGTTAAGTTTAGAAGGATAAGTGGATTTGAAAAAATAGAATCAGAGAGACTCCTGCTTTCCAAGACACAGTACCTAGGCGGAGAAGAGCAGAGGCTTTGCTGTAAAATTGCCTTGGGATGGAATCCGTGTTAGACAACATACTCACTTTTGGCCTTGGGGAAATCCTTTAATCCCTGTATTCCTCCATTTTCTATCTGGAAAATGGAAATAACAATACTATGGTTGTGGGAATTAAATTACTTATGCTTATAAAGTTCTTAGGCAAGTCTTGTCACATAGTTAATGTTCAGGGAGGGGTTTTATTGTTGTTGTTGTTGTTGTTACAACAGAATACAGTAGTCAAGGGTATTAGATATGAAATTGCTTTAACTGGAATCCAACAGTGGCTCCGCCATTTACGAATTGTGTGTTTTGGGGCAACTTTGTTTGCTGTACCTTGGTTTGGGAAATAAAAATAATCTGCCCTCTCCATAAGTTTTTGTGAGGATTAAATGAGCCAACACACATAAAGCTCTCAGAACAGTGTCTCATATTCTAAAAGTCTTAATAATAAGCTATAATAGCAATAATAATGGTTATTATTATTATTAATTACTATTATTATCTAAGCAAAAATTTAGTGCTAGATATGTCAGTTAAGAAACTGTGGGTATTATAATTAAGCAGAGCAAAAGATAAAGTTGAGTAACTGGACAACAGCAAACTGTGGAGAATATTGAAGGGTTTGAATTTCATCCCGGGCTGAGGGAAAAGATTCTCGGCAAAGTGGTATCTGATCAAAAATAATAGTTTAAGAAATTTATATGATGGCTATATTTGTTTGCTAGCGCTGCCACAATAAAATACCATAGTCTGGTGGCTTAAAGAGCAGAAATCTATTTTCTCACAGTTCTGGGGTCTGGAAGTTGGAGATCATGGTGTTGTGTGTGTTTGTTCAGGGGCTATAAGGGAAGGTGCTGCATCACCCCTCTCTCCTTGGTTTGCAGATGGCTGTCTCTTCCCTGTGTCTTCACATCATCTTCCTTCTGTGTGTGTGTGTCCAAATTTCCTTCTTATAAGTACACTAGTCATATTGGAGTAGGAAATATTGGATCGAGTGACCTTGTTTTAACTTGATTACCTCTTCAAAGGCCCCATTCATAAATACAATCTCATTCTGAGGTATCGGGGGCTAGGACTTGAACATATAAATTTTGCAGGGGACATAAATCAACCCATAACATGGATGTAATATGCATATAAAACCTAAACAAAAGGGGCACCTGGGTGGCTCAGTCGGTTAAGCATCTGCCTTCAGCTCAGGTCATGATCCCAGGGTCCTGGGATCGAGCCCTGCATCAGGCTCCCTGCTCAGTGGGGAGCTTGCTTCTCCCTCTCCCTCTGCCTGCCTCTCCCCCTGCTCGTGCTCTCTTTCTCTCTGTGTCAAATAAATAAATAAAATCTTAAAAAAAAACCCAAAACCTAAACCTAAAAGTATGGAGATCTTGGCATACCCTGCAATGCTTTCTTATTTTAAGAGCCAAATTCTTGGATAGTATTTAGTTCAGTAATTAATTTAGGAGAATGAGATTCAGGCCCATTTAGCTCATCTTGGTAAACACAACTGAATTTCTCAGATGCACATGGCTTTACAGTGTGAACACTGACAAGCACTTAGTATAAACAGAGTAATAAATCCTTGCTAACATCACAACCTAATATTTAGATACAAAGTAGCGCAACCAAAATAATTATAATGTATTTACCATAAATAAATAAATAAATTTGTGAGCATCTCTTCTTGGCTTTTTTTCACTAAGTTTTAATGTGGCTCATTAATATAACCAGAAAAAGAGGCAAATAGCAAAATATTTGATAAATTCCTAATACCAGTATAGCTTGTGAGCATTTGAGATGTTTTCTCAGTTCCTCTATACAACTTATGATTTTCTTTGTGCTCCACTAAAAGTTCCAGAAAGGATCTAATCTTTCCACTGTGGGATTATAAAAGTTTGTGAGCATTAAATCCTATCAAAGGATCTTAATAACATTTTTTACCTCTGCTGCTGCTTCTGCTGCTTTTTCCCAGATCATGTGCTGACAAGCAGAGCCTTGACTACTCTCCTGGTCTCTTGACTACTTTTCTGGGCTCTATGCGCTCCCCTAATCCCATTAGTTGCATGCCCAACTGCAGGATTATTCAAAACAAATTACTTCTGTCAATTCCTCACTCAAAACTCAAAATTGCTACCATTTACCTAATAAGAGTCGAAACTCTTTTTCAGTGACTTTTCAAGATATATCTGATCCCGTACTTCCAGTTTCCCACCACCCTTCCCCTAGCTTAATTGTACTCTTATTTAAATGCTTTTAAACTCATGTTCATACGCCTCCACCGGAAAGCCCTTTCCTTTATCTCAAGAAATGTGTTATCAACTGTGTTATCTATCTTATACATAGATAAACATTATTAATAATTTTACCTGGTTCTCAAGGTCCAGTTCAGGCAATACCACTCACATGAAACAAGTTTGGACCCCTCTGTGCTACAAGGGCATCATCATAAAACCAAACCTGTTGTTCATCTTCCTATTACAAGACTTAAGCCCTTGGATTCATGTTACGGTCATTTGTATGCACATCTGTTCTCTCCACTTTAGATTACAGATTCATTCTTCAAGATACTTTTGCACTGCACAGTGTATACTCTTAAAATATTTGTGGAATATTTGTCACCACTATTATTTTTGCCTTCCACATTTTACTTCTTGTTTTTCACGTATTTCATAGTTGACTATGAACTACATCTTTAAAAATGCTACAACTCAGGGAAAATTAGTTCTGGAATGTTGAGTTAGTAAAACAAGGGGACAAATTCTGGCCTACACTCCTGGGTCTGAAAGAAGCCAGGCTGTTGATGCTCATTTTCAAGCTCTGTAATTTAAGATTTGCTACTTCCTTTACTTAGAAGATCTCTTTCGCTTGCTGAAATTCAAATCATCCTTCCAGCCACAGTTCAAGGACCCATTCCTTCGTGAATATTTTCACAGCCTTCTGGCCCCATGAAAATGAATTTTACTTGTCTTTCCCCACGTCGTTGACATAAGTTCAATTCATCAGCACCTACTACGTGACTACATAACTGCCAAACCAATATTCCGTAAATGAAACAGACATGGTTTCGGGTTCTTAAAATCTGGTGGGGAAAACCAAAAGGTAGGAGATAACTTCCATATCATGCGGTAGGTACATTTCACTTACTCCTCCATTATTTTATAAATTTCATGTTCATATGTATTATAAGAAGTTGCTTACACATTTACTTCCTCCACTAATTATAAACTGCATGAGGTTAAGGAGGCAGTTCATCATAATGAGAAGCTCATGGCTTGGAGAGGCAGGGGAAGAATCAAACAAACAAAAGTGAAGCATAGCTTTGGAATCAGGCAGCCTACTCTAAACTTGATTTTGTTGCCTTTTTATTAGGCAGTCCTTTTTTTTTTTTAGAAATGTGCAAATAGATTATTTTTTATTTTTTATTTAAATTCCAGTTAATATACAGTGTAATATTAGTTTTAAGCGTCCAATATTGTGATTCAGCACTTCCATACAAAACCTGTGCTCATCACAAGTGCCCTCCTTAATCCCCATCACCTATTTCACCCATCCCCCCACCCACCTCCCCTCTGGGAACCATCAGTTTGTTCTCTATAGTTAAGAGTCTGGTTCATGGTTTGCCCTTTTCTCTTTTTTGTCCCTTTGTTCATTTCTTTTGTTTTGTTTGTTAATTTTGATATATGAGTGAAATCATATGGTATTCATCTTTCTCTGACTTATTTCACTTAACATAGTCTTTAGCCCATCTATGTCATTGCAAATGGCAAGATTTTGTACTTTTTTATGTCTGAGCAATATGCCATTTTATATATATATATATATATATATATATATATATATATACACACACACACACACACACACCACATCTTCCTTTTTTTTAAAATCAGATTTAGGGTTAGGGTTCAGGTTAGGGCCAGTATTAGGGATAGGTTTAGGGACAGGGTGAGGGTTAGGTTTAGGGCCAGAGGGAGGGTATGTGCCTGGGATCCTGTAGTTCAGAGACCCCTCCAGAGTGTTAGGTTTAGGGTTAATGTTAGGGTAAGTGTTTAAGGGTTAGACATATTGCTAGGCAGTCTTAAATACATTATTTAACTTCTCTAACATTCACTGTTCTAATCTATAAAACAATTTTAATAATACATATTTTGTGTATTTATCATAAAGATTAATTAAGATGGTATATGTGCAGCTGGTAATGGTAGGCTAAATGCATGGATGCATACAGCAGGTATTTGAATAATAGTTATTGAATAAAATAATGCACTCATTTTTCATTTCATTTTCTCTTTCTAAAAATATATAGAAAGAATTAGTGTAGATGTAAGCAGCCATGGGTATTATAAATGCACACATATGCACATATATGTAATTTGTTTTTCTAGGAAATTCCATCCATGAATGTGGTAATTGCCAAACCATATTTACATATATAAATGGAGAATTACACAAATTGCTTCAATTTGTTATAGCAAAATTTTTTAAAGTCTGACTTTTGAAAACTATTTACAAAGTTGGCAAATTAGCTTCTGCATATTAAACTAGCTTAAAATATATGAATAAGAGGAAAAGGACCAAAAGAAGCTGAAGTAGACAAATTGAAGTGATAATGATAAAGATTTCTTAAAATCTATTTTATGGAAATCAGTGGTCTTCATTTTTTCTGGATGTTACTCAATTAAAAATAATATGGTTCCTTAATGCATCATGAAGGAAAGAGCTAGAACTGACGATCGTATTTTTCACATCAAATGAAGCTGTATGGCACAATAAAGTGTGTAGAATTCGTAGTCAAAAGACCTGGGTTTGAGCCTGAACTTTACCTGTTCAGATTATTACATTACACACAGCCATTATATGACTTTGAGAATGTCATGTAAATTGTCAGATTCTCAAGTTCCTTTACTGATGAAGTAGTAAATGTAAAAGTGACTAATAAATTAAGTTCTGTGCAAATTATTTTTATTCCTTTACTGTTTTATATTTAAATAATTTATCAAAGGCTGGGGGAAATAAATAAAAAGAGAAACAAAGTAATGTGAATAATTGTTGAAGTCCACATGTTCACAAACAGTTTTAAATTTTCCAAATAGTTCCTAAAAGCATGGTGTTGGTGAAGGAGGGTATATAATTATTTAGACCAGGGTTTCTAAGGCTTGACGCTATTGACATTTTTAATCAGATAATTCTTTGGTGTGGTGTTGGGTGGGGGGCTACCCTGTATGTTTTATGAGGTTTAGCCAACTGGCTGCCCACCAAATGCCAGTAACACCACCCTCTCTGAGTTGTGACAATCAAAAATATCTCCAGACATTGCAAATATCCCATGTAGGGCATTACCCTCTGTTAAGAACCACTGATCTAGACAGTTAGCTGAAGCTTCTTTATTTGTCCCTGAATAGACTTGACCCCACAGGTGACTAAAATAAATTGAAATATTTTTCACCACATAAATCAGAGATGCACACATTTTTTGATATAAACAGATAGTATCATCTCATAAGCCTAATTTCCTTTTTGGATTATATCTCATCTCGCTGGAAAAAGCACAAACATTATCTTGTTGACTGTATCAGAATGTAATAACATTTATCAGCAAATCAATGAACTCTTTAGAGAGAGCAAGTCTGAAATGATTTAATGTGGCTTCTTTTTTCTTTTTTTCCTGAGTAGAATACTAACTACAGCGATGGTTTAGGAAAAATATTTGAGATTATCTGTATGATGTAAACTGACTCCTAGTTTCTGTAGTATCCTGCTTGCCTAAAAGCAGGCTAGAGTAATATATTCTAGGAACTTTATTTTTATTCATTTATCATTTAGATGATCTTGAAGAAAAATTCTAAATTCAAGCCCTATAATCACCATAGAAAAATAAAGTATCATCAGCTGGAAGCCAAATATTTTTTATTATGACAGTATGTTTTCTTTTGTCTGTAGTTTTCTTTTGCAGTTTTTGTTGTAAAATTTATCTAAAAGAAAAGAGGAAGACGTTTTTCCTTTGAAGATAGTATTATTTTTGTCTCAAGTTTTTATTTAAATTCTAGTTAGTTTACATACAGTGTAATATTAGTTTCAGGAGTAGAATTTAGTGATTCATCACTCTGCATACAACACTCAATGCTCATCACAAGTGCCCTCCTTAATGCCCATCACCCATTTAGACTATTCCCCTGCCCACTTCCCCTCCAGCGACCCTGTTTGTTCTCTACAGTTAAGTCTGTTTTCTAGTTTGCCTGTTTTTTCTTCCGCCTACATTTATCTGTTTTGTTTCTTAAATTCCACCAATGAGTGAGATCATATGGTATTTGTCTTTCTCTGACTTATTTTGCTTAGCCTAATACTCACTACCTCCATCCACATCACTGTAAAATGGCAAGATTTCATTCTTTTTGATGGCTAAGTAATATTTCAGTGTGTGTGTGTGTGTCATCTCTACTTTATCCATTCATCAGTTGATGGACATTTGGGCTCTTTCCATAATTTGATGTTGAGTATCTTTCCATGTAACTGTTAGCCATCTTTATGTCTTCTTTGGAAAATGTCTGTTCATGTCTTTTGCACATTTTTAACTAGATTATTTGTTTTTGGGGTGCTGAATTTTATAAGTTCTTTATAGATTTTAGATACCAGCCCTTTATCAGATATGTCACTTACAAATATCTTCTCCCATTCCATCGGTTACCTTTTAATTTTGTTGATTGTTTCCTTCACTGTGCAGAAACTTTTTATCTTATGAAGTCCTAATAGTTCATTTTTGCTTTTATTTCCCTTGCTAGTAAGAAGTTGCTACGGCCGAGGTCACAGAGGTTGCTGCCTATGTTCTCCTCTAGGATTTGGGTGGTTTTCTGTCTCACATTTAGGTCTTTCATTCATTCCGAATTTATTTTTGTGTATGGTATCTGGTGTAAGAAAGCGGTCCAGTTTCATTCTTTTGCTTATTGCTATCCAGACTCTTAAATACAGAGAACAAACTGCTGGTTACCAGAGGGGAGGTTGGTGGGGGATGGGTGGAATAGATAAAAAGGACTAAGAGTACACTTGTCGTGATGAGCACTTAGTACTGTATAAAATTCTTGAATCATTATATTGCACACCCGAAACTAATATAACACTGTTTGTTACTTATGTGTGAATTAAAAAAAAAAAAAAAAATTTAAATGTAACAATTAGCCCCTATATTACTCAGAATAAAACCCATAGTATTTAACTTTGGCCAACAAGACTCTATACAATCTTCTCCATATACCTTTTCACTCTTCTCCACTCTTCACCTTACCTCTTGACTTCTTGTATTCTTCTTGCACTTGCTCATTCCGCTCTAGCCACATTGTCCTCTTGTCTGTCCCTAAAACACATCAAATATACTTCTGCGTCAGGCCCGTGCATTTACCATTCCTCAGCCTCATATAGTCTTCCATCCCACTATCCTTGATATTCCCATGACTTGCTGCCTCCCCTTATTGAGACTTTTGCTCAGATGTCACCTTATCAGTGAAACTTTCCCTTACCACTGTATATATGTATTGACAAATCTTACTCCCTAGCTAGGTCTTCCCTAACCTCTTGTATGCATTTTAAATTTATATTTATAAACAAATAAAAGATATTTGTTTGTTGTCTTCTTCCACTGCTAGATGGGTGTGCCATCACTTCAGGGACTTTTGTCTCTCTTGTTTATGAATATGTCCCCAGCTCTTGGGAAGGAGCCCAGCAATAACAGATCTTCATGAATATTGTTGAATAAATATGTTAGACACTTGAGTCAAAAATGAGAGCAGTTCCTGCTCTTGTCAGGGAGAGAGACATTTAAAGAAAAGATCATTTAAAGTATCATTTGAAAGAAGTATGAGTACAAAGAGGATGAGCTTTTTAAAGAAGAGGCTCAAGGGTTGAGGATGACTTTATTCTGTAGGCAACATTTGAGCTGACTATTTAAAAATCAAATGACATTTACCAGGTGGAGGAGATGAGAGTGTAGGGCAGACAACAGAAACACAGGTATAGATGTCTGAAAACACAAGACACATTAAAGGAACAAGGAACAGTTGTGACTAAAGCCTAAGATAATTAGAAAGGCAAGCAGATGAGTCAAGGGAAGGTAATTTGGAGCTGACTGGGAAGTAAAGCAATTTTCTCCATCCCAAGCCCCTAGCTTGTCTACATTAGGTTACTTTTACATAACAATTATGTAACAGCAAGTTGATTGAAATCATTCCATATTATTCTTAGTAAAAAATACTCCTGACTCTCATGATCTAATTCTCTATATAAAAATAAAGGCACTATATTCTATGCAATGTATCTTTGAAGATAAAGATATTAGATTTTGAAGAACTGAGGTGGAATTAGGGAAAAATACAAAAGTGTGGCTGCCAAAGGTATATGTCCTTCTCAGAGTGCTTCTGATTAAGAAAAGGTATATTTCCATGCTAATTTTCTTCTTGCACTTCTTGTTTGCTTATCTATCTCTCCATTAGACAGCCAATTCCAATTTAGTGTCTGGTACATGCACAAAGCTTTAAAAAAGATTTGTTGGTTGGGTTGAAATTGCATCCAGTGACCTACCTACTTATACATATACCTAAAGATCTTCTGAAATTTGCTAATTTCTTGCTGTGTTTAAAACACAGAGCTATAAATTCCGTTAAACATGCAAGGAGGAAAAGAATGAGAGAAAGAAAGAGGAAAGAAAAAAAAAAGACAGAGAAAGAGAAAGAAAGAGGGAGGGAAGGAAGGAAACAAGGAAGGAATGAAGAAAGGAAGGGAAAGGAGAGAAGGAATGCAGGCAGGCAGGAATGAAGGAAGGAAGGAAGAAAAAGAAGGAATTGGATGCCTTCTCTCCATTTGAGAGAGTTCGGTTGTTGAGAGCCTGTGAGGGGGTAAATTTATTAATATGTCTTGCTTCAAACAACTGTCCAAAATCCCTTCTTTTTGAAATGTTGTATTGTCAGAGATCAGAATAATTTATTAATCTGGAATCTGAATAATTTTTATGGATCTGTTTTATGATGAAAAGATAGAAAATTTTCACTATTTACTAATCTAATTTAGGATCTTTTCTTAAAACTGTTAATATAATTTTCTAATTAAGGAGGACAGACTTCAAAGCCCAGAACCTCATGGTAAGCATCAGGAGTCTCATCAATCAGTAATAGAAGAAGGAGCTTATTAAAACACAGAAAATATTCAAAAGCATGACTCTTGAAATTCTCCAATATCTAATCAGGTCTTCACTCTCAAGAAGCTCACAATTTAGTATGAAAAGAGGACATACTAAGTAAAAATCAACAGACAGCGGTGCCTGGGTGGCTCAGTCATTAAGCGTCTGCCTTTGGCTCAGGTCATGATCCCAGGACCCTGGGATCGAGCCCCGCATCGGGCTCCCTGCTCCGCGGGAAGCCTGCTTCTCCCTCTCCCACTCCCCCTGTTTGTGTTCCCTCTCTTGCTGTGTCTCTCTCTGTCAAATAAATAAATAAAATCTTTAAAAAAATTCAATAGGCAGTATGTGTCTAGCAGCAAATATGAGATGCCATTAAATAAATTACAGGTGAGAGATGCACCCTCCAGAGGATTAGTCAAAGAAGAATCCATAGGGGAGGCAAGACTTTAAATGAAGCCCTAAAAGGCATATAGGATTTTGATAGACATATTTGGGGGAGAGAGAGAGAGAGTCTTTGCTGGGATAAGCATATCAATAAAAATAATAGCAATAATAATAATAATAGTAGTAATAGAAATAATGTCTTCTGCTACTATCATTTATTGGGTATGATGATGTTCTGGGTGTGGTCCTAAGTCTTTATGTGAATTACCTCATTAAATTTTTATAACAAGCCTCTAAGGTAGAGGTTGGAAATTACAGATGTGGAACTTGAATATTAGTGATTACAAGTGACTCCCCAAAGGGACATTGATGTGAACTAGAGTCTACCTGGTTCCATGCATTATATGATTAAGCGCTAAGCTTTTCTGTTCAAGTGAAGAGTATGCTTTGAGAGGAAATGGAATATACAGCTGGAAATATACTTTGGAGCAGACCCTGAATACCAGTTTAAAGAGTTTGGTTTGTGCACATGTTTGTGGGTTTCTGGCCTTTTCCCTGTAGAAATGGGGACATTCTGGTAGTGTTCAATAGAAAAGGTTTATGACTTATTACTTTGAAGGCACTATGCTATAGGCTGGGCAAATTAAAGGCGGAAGCCCAGGTAAGAGTGGGCAGAGAATGGACGGGGGAAAGAAAATGTAAAAAGGAAGAAAAATGAACTGGGAAGCTTTGGATCTAAGGCTCTCCTTAATTATGAACTCACTTTTATTTTTTGGAAAAATGTCAGAAATGAAAGTTGCAAAAAATTTTTTTTTAAAGATTTTATTTATTTATTTGAGAGAGAGAGAATGAGAGAGAGCAAGCACATGAGAGGGGGGAGGGTCAGAGGGAGAAGCAGACTCCCTGCCGAGCAGGGAGCCCGATGTGGGACTCGATCCAGGGACTCCAGGATCATGACCTGAGCCGAAGGCAGTCACTTAACCAACTGAGCCACCCAGGTGCCCGCAAGTTGCAAAAATTTTTTAAATTCTAAGTTTAGAAATCTAAGCTAGTAAAATACACGTCTATTTTGATGGAGTAGCGGATTAATGCAATCCACAGTGCAGTAGAGAAATTGTTAACCGGAGCCAAAAAAAAAAGCAGAGAAGAGCTCTAGAGGGAAGCACATCAGGTATAGAGGTGGCTCATCCCAGGAATTCCATCTGGAAACCAGACACAATAGCACAGACCCTTACCCAAATCTATAGGTAGTTAATCCAACTGAAGAAAGGTAAAAACAGGACTCCAGCCAACTAGGCCAGGTAAGTGGCATGCCCTCTCCCAAGGACAGCACTGAAGTGCAGTAAGAAGACAGCTTTCACAATTGCTCAAAAAGCAGCCAAAACTATTTTTAACCTGTGCTTTGCAGGACCTTGATGAGCCTTTGCTGCTAGCCATTCCAAGACTGAAGCTGGGCAACTTGCATAGGGCTGGAGACGGATTCAGAATTTCCTGGTAGAGGCAGGAAAGAGCAGACAGAACTTGGGCAGATCAGATCCTTGTTGTCTCTAAGCTTAAATACCACCAACTAATTAAACCCAAACTTTATAATAGTCTGACTCAGATCGTAGAAGTGTTCCTACAGTGCTAGACATGAGTCTAGACTTAAAGCCAACCTTGACATCCTGGATACATGTTAAGTTCCTATGTGGTGAGGCCAGATTTCTAGTGGTTTGTAACGTAGTTTCTATAAAATGGGGTATTGGTGCGGTTTTTGTTTCTTTTTTTTAAGGAGATAAAGACATTAAAATTAGTCAACTGCATTCCTGGGCTGAGGAGTGGCTCTACTTACTAATACATATAGTTTCCAGCCACAGTCCCATTTCTCATGCATTGAAATCTAATGTTCTAAGATAAAATATTTTCTATTAAATTTGATAGGTTTAAGTAAAACTACATGACATGCTTCCATCAAAGGAAATGAAAATCATTCTTCAAAGTGGAATCAATTTGCAATTGTGACAGATGATGTTTTTCAAATTTCGCTGCAGTTCCACAATGGCACTTTGATGTCCCTGAAATAATTGACATTAGAAGAAATTCTCTATTTTAAACTGTGTTCTACTTTCAGTTTGGTTCTTCATAATAGGAACACACCACAGGGTCCTGGATTCTTGCAGTTTTTATTTTGCAAGCGACTTTGCATCATAAATAAAAATCTGCTTTTTGTAAAAGAAATTTCTGATTTTATAATAAAAAATGTTTTCTCATTTTTATACTGAAAAAAAATATGTGCTTCCTTTCAGCAATTAATGTATATTGATGCATACGTTATCATCTATATTATATCACATATCTTAGCTGAAATATAGCTCTATTCCAAGCAAACAAAGATTGCATTTAGTTTTTATTATTTATAAAAAAAATTTCCTGAAGACTAAAGAACCAAACTAAATGCTCATTTCTTCCAAAATTTCTGGGGAATAACCAAGCTGAGATCATCACAAACTTGAAGGAAAAGTAACAGAGGATTAATAGGCTGACATCAAGCTCTGTGCCCCCCGATCTTGAAGCGTCTCTGCTGAGGCATGGACACCCGAAACCCCACCTACTGAAAACTCCTAGGCAGATGCAGATTTTCTGTAATGATAGCTTTGAAATCTTCGATCTTTCGTTATTGTGGGTTCATGGCAAATTTCCCAATAGTTCTCAAAAAATAGCAACAGTGCAGTGAATTTTTCATAAACATAAATATATTTCATTTAATGGACTGCCCTTTAAATAGGAGATTGTCCTTTTCTTAAGCCTCTTCTTTATAAAATAATTATTATTGTTGATAGTAGGATGTTTGTTGTTGTTTTTAACATCCTTACTTGGCAAAATGAAAAGTTGCCAGTCTTGTGTTCGTCCCCACTTGCTTTTCTTTGAAACCATGCTAAATATCAAAAACCTGGAATGAGAACCACTACTGTAGAAAATACCAGTGGGAACTTCAGTGAATTTTCTTCCCT
Organism: Phoca vitulina; assembly: GCF_004348235.1. Taxonomy (NCBI): domain Eukaryota; kingdom Metazoa; phylum Chordata; class Mammalia; order Carnivora; family Phocidae; genus Phoca; species Phoca vitulina. The sequence goes on from NW_022589728.1 coordinate 33,085,044, forward strand.
CCAGCGCCACGGCCTTTAGGGACACGTACAACCCATTGCCTCATTTTTTTTTAAAGAGTAGGTGAAGTAGCAAGAGTTCTGTTAGAGTTCTCTAGCATCTAAGACATTTCTTCAGAGGATAAACGTTATATCCTGGTTTCAATAAAACACCAGGGGACTAGATTACAAATACCATTGACTCCTGAAATATGTATTACAACATCGACCTCAAAGTAGTACTAACATATCTGTCATGATTTTATCATTCCTCAGTCTGAATCCATTTTACAGTGCAGATTAACTCTACTACTTGCCAAAACTGAGTTTCGTATCATTTAGTTATTTGATAAGATGTTTCCAGATTACTCCATCCCTTTGTGTAACTTGCAGTGAAAAGATTTAGTATCAAATGCTCACGTCACTGAAAATCACTGTAATTGCCAATGTCTTCCGGTATTCTAGGATCAGTGGAAGTAACGAGAAGCTGATAAGATTGAAAAGTGTCCTATGTAATTTGTGTTTTTTTTTTTTTTAAAGATTTTATTTATTTGACAGAGAGAGATAGCGAGAGCAGGAACACAATGAAAAGGGGGAGTGGGAGAGGGAGAAGCAGGCTTCCTGCCAAGCAGGGAGCCCAATGTGGGACTCGATCCCGGGACCCCAGGATCATGACCTGAGCCAAAGGCAGACGCTTAACGACTGAGCCACCCAGGTGCCCGCGTCCTATGTAATTTGACACCATCTTGAGAAAACACGGGGTGTCTGTGAGTTGTGTTCTACCTGAGTAATGGTACATTTGACATTCTGTTGCTTTCTTTCCCTTTTCCCCTTTCCAGTGAAATCAGATGAGTTACAGACAATCAAGAAAGAATTAACCCAGATCAAAACGAAAATTGACTCCTTGCTAGGGCGCCTGGAGAAAATTGAGAAGCAGCAGAAGGCGGAGGCAGGTAAGTGAAAAAGATCTGTGGCCACAGACGTCACGGTTAAACCGGTGAAACGGTGTCAGTCACAGGGACAGCGCAGGGCCCGGGGGACGCTGGCCAAGCTTAACAGGTTAATACAGACACATGAAGAATGTCTTTACGCCAAGAGTTGCCAACAATACAATCTGAGCTTTGACTCATTAGAGAACATGAACCAATTTGTCTAAACTTCATATTTTTAAACAAGGAAAAGTATTTTGATGGTAATAATCATAGTTGTATCATAATTAAAAGTTAATAGCTCAGTATCAAGAATCCTTTAAGAAAATAAAATCAACTACTGGAATATCACTGTCAGACTAAACTAATATATATTTAAATAAACTAACTGCAGAAATACAACCGATTTCGGAAACGAGGATTATAACGCCCAGCCCCTGCATTGCTCCAGGCCTGTTGAAGCAGTACCCAGTTTCAGGGTCCCGCATCAAGAGCATGCCCCTGGCCATCCCGGCAAGTCATTTGATTATATCTTTTACAACTTAATGCCCCTTCTCCTTTGAACTATCATCCTTGACCTTATTTCTCTTCCAATACAATTCTAATGCCCTCGTCAAGTGGCTACAGATTTTTTTTAAATCATAGAATATGAGAACTGGGATAAAGTTAGAGCTGAGCGAGTACACAGTTTGAAAATCATGTTCTGCAAGGCCTCACATGCCTCAGAGGCTCCCTGGAGATAGGATGAGGGTTAGAAGGAGGCCCAGGAGATAGATGAACTCATGCCTCCTCCAGATCCTGCCCTTGCTCTACCTCTGTATCTATTTTATTACTGGGTTTCAACATACGACTCCATTTGCTAAAAGAACTTCACTTTTCAGGGGCACCTGGGTGGCTCAGTCGGTTAAGCGTCCAACTCTTGATCTCGGGGGGAAAAAAAAGAACTTCACTTCTTAAAAAATACAGTTTTGAAAGCCATTGATCAAATCCACCCTCCTCATTGCACAGATGAAAACACAAAGGTTCAAGGAGGTAGATTGATTTTTCCATAGTCACTTGACTAGTGAGTGATAGACCTGGGTCTTAAACCACAGTCTTGTGAGAGAATCCAGTGCCCTTCCCATTTATGGTTTCAATCTCAGGTTCCACCCAGGACCTGGTCCCAGGATTTCACTGACTGAGGCCCCCTGGGTTACTCCTAACTGATAAGAACTGGTTGGGATCCTGGGGCCCGTGAGCTACACAGCAAAGAGGAACCTGCCTATGTGTTCACTGTATCACTGGGTGAGGACTAGAGCTTTTACCTCCTGGTGATGAGCTAGGACTCAAAGATGAAAAGAAGGCAGATGTGAGTTGGTGGTATAGCATAGTGAATGAGAGAAATAAACTCTGGTTCAGATTCTCATGCACCACTGACTTAGCCTCCTGTTTCTCATTTATAAAATAAAGATAGTAATCCCTACCTCACATTGTGAGAGACAAAGTATCATATGTAACTTATATAGCACAGTAATTAGCACAGAGTAAAGGCTCAATAATTGGAGCTGTTTGGCATTGGTAATAACACAAGCATATATAGGCAAATGAACATTTCCTACTATTTTCACACAACCCATTTTTTTTAAAAACATGAGCTATGTACCTAGCACTTGGAATGGCAGATTCTCACTAATGTGGATGAGAAAGAGTAGATAAAACAATCATTGTATTAGAAATTTCTATTATCAACATATTTTCTACTGAGAAAAGATATGGGCAAAGGATCAGAGTAGACATTTTTCTAAAGAAGACATACAGAGATGGCCATCAGGGACATGAAAAGGGGCTCAGCCATCACTAATCGCCAGGGGAATGCAAATCAAAACCACCAGGTAAAATATCACCTCACACTTGTCAGAATGGCTAGTATCAAAAAGACAAGAAACAACAAGTGGTGGTGTGGATATGGAAAAAAGGGAACCTTGGTGCACTGTTGGTGGGATTGTAACTTTCCACTATGGAAAACAGATGGAGGGTCCTCAAAAGATTAAAAATAGAACTACCATATGATCCAAAAATCACATTACTGGGTATTTATTTATTTGAAGACAACAAAAACACTGCCTACACTTCTTAATAGAGAAATTTAGATTTTAGAAAGTTTTTTATATGCTGTCTATGGCACTAATCTAAAATGTGGCTGTAACTGAAATATTCTGTGATGTCGCCTAAATCAATATTTCCCTTTGAGGAACTTCTGTGAAATTCGTTATTATGTAAAACAACCCTTACAGCAAAGGACTTTGATAACCAATTTGCACTTCAGTTTAAAGGATTATGGAGAACTCATTTAAATATAAATCACCTCAAAGAGAAAAATGTGATCCTTATTCTATCATATTATACCTTCCAGTTTCCTTCAATGAATAATACCTTTCACATATCTTCTTGGAAGATCATCTATAAATGTAATGCCAAAATTCAAAGCTTGCATTTTCTTTTCATGAAAGGCTGTCACCTTATTTTTGTACGTGTTTAAACTTTCCCAGTCATGAGAGAGTTATTTTTAAAATGATAGGCTTAATCTTTTGATATTTATATCTTTCTTACTTTAACATGTTAAGAAGAAAATGGAATTATTTAATTCGTAATTTCATTCACTTAGTAATTGTCTCCTGAACAGCATTCGTATTTATGGAGATAAAATGATTAATTTCTAGATTTTCTTTATGAAAAGAAATCAGGGTTGTAAGGAAGGAGTCAAGACTGGATTATAGAAAGTGGAGAGAAATATAATAAAATTCTTTAAAAATACTCAATATTTCCTTACTAAATTTAAGGGAGCACTCATTTGAATGTTTATTTGGTTGCTAAGCTAATTATTTCATAGTTAACTAACATTTATTCTTCATTATTACTCTACTATACATCTCTCATTCCCAGTCTTAGTTATTTGATAATGAAAGTTTCCAACATAAAGTACTGGCAGGAAGGAGATGGAAGATCACAAACCAAAGATGGGGAAACTACACAACATGGAGATTGTCCAGTATTCAAGTTTCATACTATCATTTTTTTCTTTTTTGTTTGTAGTGAATTTCAAAGCTATGAGGAATAATTGCAATGAAGTATAACTACTTGATTTGGGATTCTCTATACCTTCAATTGCTTCTAATAGATATTTGTATGGTGTCTTGTCTCTTTCTTTGAGATTGTAAACTTCCTGAGCGTAAGGTCATGTCTTCTCTTCCTTCTCTAACTCCCCAACACCAAGTACTATGTACCAGGCACAACCTGGCAACTCATTTAACTTCTCTAGGTCTCAACCCCTCAAATGTAAACTAGAGGAATGGATTATGACCTCAAACATACTATCCCGACTTTTAAATTACAGGTAGCATAAATCCACAATGCATATATTATTTTTTTCTTGAATAATTCAATAAACACAACTTTGGGATATAGTGTATGTAGATTATTGAAAACAACAAGTAACACTTATATCAATGTAGTCTACAGTTGTGCCTCATTCCTGGATGATTCTTTTAAAAGAGCCACATATAAATGGCCACATAGGAGTGGCAGAGTTTACATGTGGTTTACACAGCGATGTTAAATGACCAAAAAGGGTAAAAGAGGCAAGAAGGAAAACTAAAAACTGGGATCATACAATGGGCACAATTAATACAGGCAACTACATTTTTTAAAAAATCAAACTTCAGGCATAAAGTCTCTGATGTGAAAAGGCAAGTAGACATTATTTCATTCAATTTTATTTTCAGTGGTGTGCCTGATACATGGCCATCCAGTCCTGCTTGGACAATTCCAATGATAATAGCCAAAGTTTGACCTAAGCATTGGAGAGGTCACAAACCAGATCCCATAAGATGAATTCATCCCCCCCAATATGTTTGGTAAAAGATACAGAATTTTAAAAGATAATGCCCAAGAATTGTAATATTACAAATAAATATCAAAATACATAACTCTTTTGAAAAGTTGGAATCTTTCAGTATTGCTATCACTTTATGCATGGCATACTTTTTTCAGTTTGCTAATATTTTTATTTAGCCAGTTCACACATGAATGTTATTTACTTGGTTGGTCTCTGTTTACGTTTGTGTCTCAGATGCCTATGATAGGTTCTCCTTATAAGTCACCAAACCAAAAGGTCTTTTGTTTTCACTTGGTTTGGTCATCCATTTTATGTCCCCTGAAACCAAACTAATGTCTCATCCATTGTGAATGTAACAGCCAATTAAATATTTAAACGGAGCTATAATATTTCACTCCCAACCTTTGAACAGAGAGTCAACATAATTGGCCCATAGATGTTCAACTTAGCGGCATTCAGATTTTTGTCACAGCATCTTTGAAGCTGTCTTTTCTCTAAATAAATATCAGTAATTTTTTCAGCTGCTTCTCATGTAATTTGGTTTTGCATCTTGAACCATTGTCATCTCTTTTCTCTGATCATTCTGTAGTTTGTCAACCATATATTGAGGTACTCAGAATGGAAAACATTGCTCGAGTTCATATCTATAATGCGTTCCCTATAACATAACTATTTCTGCCACCTGTAACATGACTATTTCTGTTCTGAATACCTTACTGCTAGCATTTGCACTCTGGATTAAGTTGGTGATGTTTCTGGTTACAGATATTGGATTAAATACATGAATTGAGCTCTGCTGTCTCCTGAAACTGCATTAGAATGATAGGATTTAAAAAATGAAAACCTCTAGGCATAAAGAGAATGGGAACAGAATTTTAGAAGCTAGACAGCAGATGGAGAAATGCACCTGACTTAACATATCCTAGAAACCTGGGTCCAATTTTAAATGCAGAAATCCCAAAAGGTTCAAAATTAAAGACATATTCTTCTGGAAAAAGAGTTATAAATGGTTGCAAGTCTGTTGAGTCGAATTCCTACATCACCATTCCTAACTATCCCTGACCCACTAGAAAGCTGATGAAGTTTCCTACAGAAAAGCTACAACAGCAGATCCCAGAGCTGGTAAAAAACAAATTTAAGTGCATTAAACATTAAGGAGAGAAGTGAAAGTTTATACAATTACTGTAGAAATTTCAAGCATTCTCCTCCCCCTCAGCTGCCAGACAACTGGCAAGACACTAGAAGTTTTCATTGGGAATATGAAAGGAAAGATTTAAGATGCTGGCATAGGTGCCACCCAAGGAAATGGTCAATCAGGTCATCCTGCAAAAACAATATCCTTGTGCTTACAAAGCTGCCCATTGATATTTTAATACCCCACTGGTAATATGAATGGACAAGCATCACTCAGTAATAGAAAACACTTAACATAAAAAGGAGATATCAGAAAAGGAAAGAAAAAGAAAAAGAGTTTGGAGGAAACAGATTGTGCAGAAGAATAAAATTTTAAAAAGGAAAAAAAACACCGATTAATACACTCAGAAAGAAAGAAGATATTGCATTCATGAAATAAGAACATGAAACTAAAATTTGAATATTCAGAAGACAGAGAAAAGAGATTTTAGAAATTAACATATGATAGCACAAATAAATAACTCAATACAGGACTGGAAGACAAAATTAAACTCTCCCAGAAAATATAGAAGAAAATAGATAGGGAAATAAGAGGATATGGATATGAAAATCACTGGATGAATATCTGATTAACAGGGTTTCAGAGAGAAAGAGGATAGATCATCAAAAACATTTTTTAGAAAAAAAAAACTGAAGGGCATAGTTAATCAGATTGAAAGAATCCACTGAGTGCCTGAAACAACACATGAAAATAGATGCACATCGAAGCATCTCATTGTGATATTTCAGAACATGAGGGCAAAAAGAAGGTTGGTCCTACCAACTTCAGAGAGACAGGAAAAGAGAAAAAACAGTTTTCATGTAAAGACCAGGAATCAGAATACCAATGGGCTTCTCAGCAGCCACAGTGAAATGTAGAAGGCAATGAAAACATGCCCTAAAAATTCTGAGGGAAGATCATTTACAAGCTACAATTCTGTACCTCATACCCAAACTCTTAAATGTGAGGGTAGATTAAGGACATTTTCAGATATATAAATATCAAGAAGTGTACCTTCAATTCATTCTTTCTCTGAAAAGTACTGAAGCAGGTACTTCACCAAAACAAGGAGGTAAACCAAGAAAGGGGAAACATGGCTCTCACAAAGCAGGGAAACCCAAAGGCAAGAGCAAGGGGAATCCTCAGGATGGTGGTAAAGGGGATTCTGGTATGAGCTGTGCGAGGGGCCCAGAAAGAAATAAATCCAAATCAGAACTACTCAAAAGCTCTGGAAGAGACTTTTTCAAGATGAAATTGATCAAATGGCTAAAGGGTGGGGAAGTGAATTAGTCGAAATGAGATTTACACATCTAGTTAAAGTTTGCTCAAGTACATAGAAGTACATAGGGAAGTAAATTTAAAAAAAAAACAAAAAAAACCTAAGGCAGTTTTTAACATCAAAGAAAATAGCATTGTTCAGGAAAGAAAAATTATTTATTATATACTAATAGCTTAGCTACACAAAGCATTTACATACTTAAAATTATTTAAAAACAGAAAATTGATCTAATCTAATTTACAATGTAACTCCCTAGAGTGATGGGGTAAGTGGGGACTGTGTGACAGAGAACTCAATCCTCAGCTTTCTAAGTATGATATCAACAGACAGAGCATGAAATTGATTAAGAAATAGCAATATAAACATGTTATTTAGAAATATGAGGGCACATATTTAAAAGAAAGAGCTGAGTGGAAAGCCTTTAAGGAACTGAAAATGGTGAGCAGGTAGGAATGGAAGACTGCTATTTTTCATAACAAGTCTTGTGAAAATATTTGACTACAAAAATTAAATGTCTTAAAGAAGCTAAATTTAAAGGGATGAAAAGAGAGTGAGTTGTGTTTAGCAACTGGATCGAAGCTTTTCCTTCTGCTTAATGGATGGAGAACTTCTTACGGTTATCCCTAGGATAATTGTAAAAGAAAAATTGCACTGGACAATTACTAAAAATGGCAAGGAAGACTTTATTCTAGACTACTGCAATAGGGGTCAAGACTAGTACAATATGGGATGGAAATTGAACTCTACTAAAACAAAAGGCAGGATCATTTTTAAATGCTAAGCTAATGGAAAAGTATTAGAGGACATTAGTACAGAGGCTGGTTGGTATGATTGGGCCATCTGTGTTTGCTAATTGACTGTTATGGAAGATAAGCTTCTACTCTCCCACAGAGACTATCTTTCTTGATGATTACATTTCAAAGGGATGGCTTCTAGGTCTTAAGAAAGACAGGTTGTAAAAGATTTACATCTCAAAGGAGCATAGAAAGAATTTACAATCACAAGTTTTCTAAAGTTAAGGCTCTAAGAAAAAAGAGGTCAGGAGCTTCTTTATTTAGGAAGAAGCCTGTCAAAATTTGGTCAAGCTGAGAGGTACATTAAGGTCCTTGGTAATAACTCAATCACCATCTTTCAAAATTGAAATCTTTCTCCTCACTTTCTTATCTCATATACTCTACTCCCTGTGCCTGTCTCTGTTTACATCACAACTACATAAATCCTGTCAATCAAATTGCCAAACTGAACATCTTCTATTCCTTCTACAGCCAGTGTTGCAAAACCTTACCTCAGTGTCTTTTTACTCCATCCCTTCTATTTTCCCGATACTATTGCCTGTACCCAAACCCTCATCATCTCTCACTTGCTCTGATGCACTCATCTTATTTTTTAACAACTTTATTGAGGTATATTTTACATAGCATGAAACTTACCCATCCCAAGAGTGCAATTCAATGACTTCTTAGTAATTTTACCGAGCAGTGCAACCATCACCACAAATCAGTTAGAACATTTTCATCCTCCAAATCCTCACCTGGTAGTTGGTCTCCCCACTTCTAGTTTGCTTCCTCCCTAATTCATCTTCCCTGTGGCAAATAGATCTACACTAGCAAAACATCTAAGGCTCAAGAATCAAACAAAACTAGGTTCAATCCTATTAGAGATCTAGTCCCAAAACTTACTAGTTGTATGATATTTGGAAAGGTCCTTATGAAATCTATAAAATTGGGGGGGGCGGATTAATATCTATCCCTTAAAATTACTGTGAGGTTTAAATAAACACAGTATCTCTGTAATTTTTAAAATCATTTATATTGAATTTGTGGTGATCTCAACAATCCAGGGTACTCCATGAGAACAACTCCAGGAATATACTTATGTAACTGACATTTTAACTGGAAAGCAATCTTCCTATGTAGCTTTCCTGATGCTCATTTATGACATTATTAGTATTACCATCCATAATAAGTTGCATCTCTTTAAATAGCATTTATTGGAATCATTGAGTTAAATTCATATTATATACAGGTGTTGTAATGTAGAATTTTTTTAAAAATACAGCTTATACTAGTATGCAAAAACAATAGTTCCAGGGTACTTGCTTGGCTCTAATGAATAATGTGACTGCTTTGTATCAACATTCTTTCCAACCATCTGCTAAGTACAATTTAGTTAGCAATTAGCTAGCAATTAAGCCGGCCTGTCAAAAAACTTAATTGCCAACTCAACCAATTTTCAAAGTTATATTAATGATAATAGCTATGCAGCAAACTGAATTTAATAAAAATGCTTTGAGCATAAATCCCAATAATTCTAACTTGTTTTCTCAATCATATATAGCTTTTGAAATAGAAATGTGATATGCAAAAAAAACTTTTGAATAGGAGGGTTGAAATTTAATATCAAATTATTTTCTTTCGTGGCTTTCTAAAGCCTGAGGCATTTTCCCATAAACAGAAGCACCTACCTAACACTTGCACTTCTTTCCCTTTGACAACCATTATTTAGTTGGAACCTGTGCCCCTAACTAAACAGACTTCTTCACTCTTTAATTTAAAATTGTCTGGTTACTGAAGAGAGTCAAAGCTCTATCAAATTAGGCCTTTCTTCTAGAGAAATATTAGGAAACAGCCCAGGCTATGGAGTCAGAAAACCTTAAGCAGGAATTCTGATTCTTGCACTTACTGGTTGTGTGACCATGAGCACCTATTTCTCCATCTGTAAAATGATAAAGAAGCCTCCCCTGCAGGATGTTTCAAGGCCTATAGGTAATGAATGTTGCATGGTCAGCACTTTGTAAGCACTCACTAACTTTTTTTTTCTGTTGAAATCCATAATTTATGTAATATTAGAGATATCTTTTAGGCATAAGCTGCTAGCTTTTTGGTTCCTAATCCATTCTTTTAAAAAAAAAATCTAAAACTCACTTCGCCCACAAAAGAAATGCTGTGGTCACCCGTCACTCTGACTTAAAGAAGACAACAGAGACTCCAAAAGATGCCAGTGTTCAAAAACAGCCCTCAACCTGGAAGCCCTTGCAGACTTCATGCTTTCTTTTTCTCCTAAAGGCTTATCCATTTGAAAACAAACAATATTCTAAGAAACTCTCAGACCCCACATTTTACTTTGATTTGGTGGTATGGGGCTCTCATGGAAAATGTGGCAAGGATGTTTCTTTTAACCTCTGTGACTTCATATTTTTGCTACCATGATGCCAAATTCAACAATCACTTTGACTCTCTGAAAAGAATTTGACACCCAGACATTTATGTCTGTTTTTTAGTTCCACAACAATTCATGAATATATTCAGCAAATATTTCACTTGTGTATAAGGCTCTGAGTTAGCCATCAGGGCTACAAAGATGAATAAAAATGTTCCTGCCACAAAGAACATTAATAGTAGAGACATAAATATGTATGCACACACATACAGACCACATATACACTCCACGCTCAAAATAAAAAGGAAAAGCTGCAAGTAGAAAAAGAATTATGCAGATAAAGAGAATGTTATAAAGTTAGGAGTAAACTAAAACATATTACTCACTTCTAGTAGAAGTAAAATTAGTTAATTATTCATAAAAAAATAGAACAAGTTGCTTTGTTTCTGTTTCAACAAAATAATTACTGGATCAAAACTGCTTGTTAAACTGGGAACCAACAGTTTAATAAACAAAATGTGCTTTCATGTGTGATTTTATTCCTGGAACCTATTATTGTTAAGTGATTATAACATTTCTCACTGAGGTAATGACAAAAATCTATGATGACTACATATTACCAAAGCACAGGTTGATTGTATTTCTCTTAAACTGCTATGAATTGATTACCGTTGTAATTAAAGTTTTTTTTTTTTCTCAGACCAGATAATGTCTTCCATACATTTAGCTTTCAAGTTAATGAATGGATGAATGAGGATAAGTCCTAGGTTTTTTTGCATTGAACTCTAATACACTCTTGCCTTTGAAATAGGCTGTCAGAGGAGTTCCACGTATGTTATATAACACACACACAAGAGCAGAGAATAAATTAAAACACTATGCCTATCTAAACAGAAATGAAGCCAAAATTGTCTTTGTAATGTATGACTCTTAATGGTCAGTAGTGATGAATGATTTTGACATACACTGTCTGGCAATCAAATAATCAATATAGATTCAACTCAACAACTATTTTTGAGCCCATTATGATAACATGTCTGTGTGGCCTTTACACTTTAGGAAACACATTCACCTTTTTTTCCTCATTCGAGCTCACAGCAACTCTCTGAAGGATGTTATTTTCATGCTCATCTTTTAGAGAAGAAAGCCATAGCTAATAGGAGTAGTAATTAACAGAATTATGGATCTCAAATCCTGTATCCTTTCTAATAGCTTATATTATCTCTTCTATGTATAAGCACTCGGTAAGGGGTACAGAACAAATCAAACAATTTCTTGATAACTGACTTGTATTGCACTTTCCACTTTACAAAATATTAACATCTATATTATCCCCTTTGTGACAGTGACCTTTTGAGACAATAGCTCAAATATTAAGGAAACGTAAACACCAGAGAAAAGGGTAACAATAGACTAACAATAAGACAGCATTTGATCTGGGCTTTGGTTGATCAGGAGAGGAGGGATCCCATCCAGGTAGGAGGATCAGGAGAGTCAGCTTGGATTTCAAGCATAATTGCAACAAATTGATACACAAAGTCAAATGAGGGCTACTCATCTTTAAATTCTGATCCTACATGGGTTCTCTGAAAATCTTCCATGCTTCTTTGGTCAAAGATTTTCCAGAGGAGAAAAAAAAAAAACACAGAATATTAGTTTCAACATCAAAAAGTAAGGGTTCCCAGAGAACAAATATTTCTGAAGTCATTAGAGAAGAAATGTATATGTCAGACCAAATAAATTTCCAAAATAATATTAATCTTAAGCAAAAGTACAGTTATGTATTATAACGAAAAAATAAATATAATGACCTAAAATTGAGAAAGTCTGGCTTTAGGAAAAGTTGTAAGATTGAAGACATTTTTCGCTGTATAGGATAATAACTGTTCAATCCCAAACGTCCATTCCTTTCTCATTCTTGAAATACCAGAACCAGGTGGCGAGAACAATGGTATTTTTTATAAGATTTTATTTGTTTATTTGAGAGAGAGAGAGCACAAGCAGGCGGAGGGGCAGGCAGGGGGAGAGGGAGAAGCAGGCTCCCCACTGAGCAGGGAGCCCTACTCGGGGCTCAATCCCAGGACCCTGGGATCATGTCCTGACCTGAAGGCAGACGCTTTAACCAACTGAGCTACCCAGGCATCCCAAGCAATGGTATTTCTAACAAGTAGCACGGTGACATAGAGTGGCAAAATGGGAGGGACCAGGTGATAAATACAAAAGTCACTCTTAGGACAAAGATGGAAGGGTTGAAACCAGAGTTGCCTTGCCGGATACATTGTGCTGCCCACGGCGTCAGCGGTAGTAAAGACTGTAGGGTAGAACATGGGATGTGATTAACATCAGAAGATTCAAAACTTCAGTGCTCAAACGCATCTGCCCATCACAGCTTTCCCTCAGTTGGTGCTGCTGGCCAGAGGTGTGTAGGTAGCTTAAAGGTCAAGAATTGTAGAGGACAACGATCTGTGGAAGGAAGGCGAGATGAATAAAACCTAGCAATTTTCAGTAGCAGTTAAGTTCAGCATGTGTTTCGTCTGTATCGTTTGCCTGATTTGCCTTCCTTTTAATTTTATTTATTTTTTATTTTATTTTTTTCTGATTTGCCTTCCTTTTAATCCAGATACTTGGGTCATCTTCCCCAGATTAAATCTTTTTGGTTAAGTTTGACAATAATCACTTTAGAATCTTCATAGGAATTTCTAAGCTAAAAGCAATGTAGACATCAGAGAAAAGGGAATTTATGCTACTTGTTTTCATCGGGACACTCACATATATGAAGATAAAGAGTGTAGCTTTAAAAGCAAAATTTACATCATCACTACATTAGTTATGTTGTTCTATGGAGAAAAGGGAAACTAACAAGTTGATAGAAAAGCATCACAGAACGTATAGTCTGTGTCTACATGTAGGAAGTAAATGTGAAGAAAAAGAGCCCAGGTTTTGTCATTTTAAGACACCTGTGGTAATTACTTTTGGCCTTTTTGGACCCACACCAGCTCTTCTCCTCCTCTGGAATGGAGCCTCAGCCCCACAAGTTTTTCACTGTTACTCCCTGATCTGCCCAGGCCTCTCATTCCATGCTTACTGGTGTTGTTCTCTTGACATATTGGCAATGAGGACCATGTGGTCTCCTTTTTTGTATGTAAGAGTTACACATTTATGTAGTCCCCCTTCATAGTGTGCAAAACATTTCCCAAATATAAGCTCTGTTAATCCTCACAGCAACCCCAGAGGTAGGTATTTTTATGAAAGCTTTTATGTAGATGAGGGAAGGTTGACCTACTATGTTCCAATGACCTGACCAAGTGGCCAAAACAGACTCAAGCCCACTGGTAAGTAGCTAAGCTGACCTAGAATCCTGTCCTCTGACAGCAGGGCCAAGGCACAACCCTACCCTCTGCCTGATTCTCAATACATAAACTTTAGTACTTGGAGAATTAAAATACAAGAACACATGTATTAATATGAGTAACTGTTATTAAAATTTTAAACAACTTATATAAGAGGATACCTGCTTATTTATACATCTTTTTTATCAGTTTATTGATCTACAAGTTAGTTGTGTCTGAAAAGATTTGTGCCGAGTCAAAATATATGTATACCAATGCTTACTTTCTTTTTAACTCACATTATGAAGAAGACTAGGAATGAATATGCCTCAATTTATTTGGCTCTATAAACAATCTTTATTGCCATAAAATATAAATAAATAAGCTTAAGATGTAGCATCTCTTAAAACTCAAATCAAATAATGGGGTAATTGTCTGGTAAAATAACCATAATCAAAATGAGTGAAAACCACAAGGCTTTCGAGATAACCATGTATACATAGGAATAAGTTAGAGAAGGAGGTACATTAAATGATCTTGTTTATTCAGTACCCAATGCTTCTTGATATTTTCACAGGAAATGAAAACCAACCGCTAGGGGAAATAATTATTATGTTGTCAGCATAAATCCCATCTGGGTGAATTTCTGTAAATGGAACGCGCAAACCCTGGTAATTAGAGGGTATTCTATTAATGTAGAATGTAGCTTCATTTGTTGAGCACTTATTATTTGCAAATAACTCTACTAAACTCATTGATTTACTATTTCACACTCTGGAAATTAAGAAGTAGTAATCTTAATTGTACGGATGAGAAAACTGAGGCACAAGGAGGGTTAACCATTTTGGCTTTGCACCACAAAGCTAGTAAATCTAACACCAGAATTTTATTCTTAACCATTGCAGTTAACCACATCTGCCAACAGAATTTAGACTCTAAAATGTCAGAGTATTGTTCACACAAACAAGTTGTCTGAAAGACAACGCATGTACTTTTGTACTTTTTTTCCTCAGTGAATTTTTGTCTTTTTCACTTAGATTTGAACTTGTCAGTGAAATTTCTTTATCTTCCCTCCTTGAGTGAACAAGTTCTATGTTTTATTTGATTTTTTCCCTTTGTTTTTGCTGTATTTTTTCCTCAGAGAGAATATCCTTATTAGAAAAGAATATATATAGCCAGGAAGATCCATCTCTTTATGTAAATCTTTATTTCTTTATATACGAGTACCATCTGGACTTCCTAATTTTTGATAATTCCATTTAAAAATAAGTATACTGAAATGAAAATACACATAGGTATAGGTACATAATTTACATGACTGAATAAATTCAACTGGAACATAATATTACCTTATCTTCCTCACACAGAGTTTACCCTTTCATAGACTGTTTTTCATGGTTTATCCAAATGGCTCGTGAGCAACCCAAGGTAGTAGTCATTTGCTTTCTCCCCCCCCCAGAAGCTCAGAAGAAGCAATTGGAAGAGAGTATAGAGCTGATCCAAGATGAATGTGTGTCAGAGAATGCAGATCACTCTACAGAGGAGCCTGCTGAAGGAGGGCCAGATGCGGATGGAGAAGAGATGACTGATGGGATAGAGGAGGACTTCGATGAAGATGGGGGTCATGAGCTGGTAGGAACTAAACATTTGGTGTTCACACCCCTTGGTAATAGCACCAGCATGTCAGCAACTCATTCATTCTAAAATAAAGATTTAATATTTGGGGCTTATTTCATTCTTAAATGCATATATTTAAGGCAACATCAGTACAGTGCTTTGCACATAATAAGTGCTCAATACATTCATGTTAACTTAAAATATGACAGAGTAAATGAACGGACAATTGAAATATTATCTATGAGATTAGTTATAGTTAAAGTGAAATGAAAGATTCTCTTTCCCAAATGCTCCATCACAAAAGGAATCTTGCATTTGAGCAATTATATGTGAACTGTACGTTGATATAATATTCTTGCAACAAACGACCATCTAATGGAAAATACATGGCTCCCTCTCTTATTAAATAGTGTCATTCACTGATGATAATTATCTTTACTAGTTGTATGGCCAACAGTTATTTCCATAGTCTGCAGACTAAGATGACCCTTGATATATGGCCAGTTCACCATCTTTAGAACATGTGCTGCTTGATAGTTTTTATGAGTTGGGGATTTAGCCAAAACTTGATTCCTTATATGTTTTATTTCCCCAATTTTGTTATAATCATAGTGCTTATATCTAATGTCCTTTCCTATATGTGTACACCAGGGACTTCATAAATATATGCTGATGAGGATGCCATTTCTCATATTTTATCATCCATGAAATTAAACATACTATCTTAAAGGGATTGACTAATAAAAATGATGAGAGGGTGGCAAGTGTGAGTGTGTGTGTGTGTGTGCACGTTGCCAACTCTCAAATATCTATGGACTGATCATATGAAACTTGACTTATCCCAGGTAATATCAGATTCCAATTTGTTATAATACCTATTGTTACTTAACTAATTTTGTCATGGTGGTTGTTGTTTTGGTATGGTAACTACCCTATCAATCGTTTCATTTAGGAAGCTCTATATTGATTTTTAACATTCTAGTTCTGTTTAAATTGTATGGGACCTTCATTTAAACTTTTCAGAGAGTCTTTAGAGTCTTTAATAACCACCCTTATTTCTCCAAAAGTCGGCATCAGCTTGAAGGACTTAAGTCACTTTTTAGGATGGTTTTGATTTCAGGAATCTATTAAGCAGGGACTAGAATGAAGGACTAACAGATCTTTCAGCTTTTCCTCAGGCCAGACCAATTCAATAACTTAATTTCCTCAGCCCATTCCAATCAGACTTCTGTTTTTACCATTCTATCATGAGTGCTTTTGCCAAGGTCTCTGGAGCCCCCTGTGTTGCCATTTCCAATGGTTACCTCTCTGTTCTTATTTTCATTTACTTCTCTGAAGAATTTGGCTGAGAATTGATTAGGAGAATTCTGAGAAATTCTCCTAACATACCAATTGCTCATTCCCATTTTCCTGTGTTAGAAACTTTGACTCCATATTCGCATTTTAAATATTAGAGTAGCCCAGGGCTTTGTCATAGGCTACCTTCTCTTTCTACACACTTTTCCAGGATGACTTCAATCAATAACAGAGCTTTAAATGTCACCTATGGGCCAAAAAATTCCTAAATCTAAATTTGTATTCCTGATCTCTCCCTGGAATTCTAGACTCATGTATTTAGATGCCTGTCTCTTCATAGATCTCCTCCAATAAACAATTGAAACTCAACATGACCAAAACATTATTGGTTTTTTTCCAGTCATCTTATCCCTTCCCAGTCTTTCTCATTCTGATAAACAACTTCATTATCCACACAGTTGTTAAAACCAAGAAGACTAGGATTACCTTTGATTCTCTCCACCCTCCCCTATTAATTCTACTTCAAAATCATAACCCGAAGCTAGTTACATCTCCACTACAGCCAGACTGATTTTCTTGGCTCAGCTCATGCAATCCATTCTCCACACAAGAAAGATAAAAATCTTCATAAACTATGTACATCAGGTAATGTTACTCCCTTGCTTAAAATCCTAGAGTGCTTTTTATGACACTTAAAATCAAAATCCCCAAGTGTATGAATGTAAATTGTGATGAGGTCGGGTAGAAGATGTCAGTGGAGAGAGAGAACTTGATAAAGAGAAAGGGAGAAAGTTCCCAATGCTGAAGGGAAAGGAATCTAGAGCAGGTGTGTGGGGCTGGCCCTCAACATGAAGAGGAACACTACCACTGCAACTAACTGCGATAAGTCTGAGGATTTGGTGGCAGGTGCTTAAGGGAGTTCAAGCACAAACTGTATAAGTCAGAGGGTGATCATCTCTGGAGAGTGAGAAGAGACAGGCAGGACCACAGATTGGAGGAGAATGGAGATTTAAAGAAGCTAGTATGTAAAATATAGAGGATCACTAATTTAGAAAACATATAAAGATTGACAGCTAGTGTTAATAGCCAATTGAGGTTAAAGACAAAGATTTAATAAGTAGTATTTTTCGAACTTTAGAGTCTATCAGGATTACCTGGAGAACTTGTTAAAATACAGATTGTTGTATTTCATTCCAAGAGTTTCTGATTCAGTATGCTGAGTGAGTCTGGGACTGCCTGTCTGGGGACCACACCTTGAGAACCACTGTTGTAGAGGCATCAATCAGCCCAGCTGTGGGGTGTTCTCCACTGGCTTGTGTCAGCCCTGGTAGAAGCATGGAGAAAGCCAACACGTTCAGTTGGATTTTTGTCAGATAAGTGCAAAGAAAAACAACAAATAAAGAGCATTGAGGACATTAGTAAAGACTGGCTAACTAGATGAATCATGCAGTTGAACCTGAGCAGGGAAGAGGGGAACATAGGAGGGGGCTGACAAGGAGAAAATGGAGGCAGAAAGGGAAAGTCCTATGCATTTAAAGGGAGGGAAAATGAAATGCATATGAGAAAAGTGAAGGCTGTACTTAGAGATTGAGATATTTCAGACATGTGACAGTTAAGTGATAAGAAGATCCATAGGAGGCGGTGATGGAAGTGGGATCAGAGCAAAAGTCACTGCATATGAAGAATTCAAGGAACTTCGAGGCTCAGCTGCAAGACTGGTCATCTACATGGGCATGAAATCACTCCAAATATCAGATAAAAGTAAAAGAGAAAGTAAAAGAAGTAAAAGAATAAGACAGTTACCAAAAGTCAGCTGCCATGAAAGAGACCACATGGCCAGTGTTAGTCCCAGATCTGTCATTATCCAATCCAATTGAATCACCTTAAAACAAATAACTTCTCTGAGTCTCAGCTTCCTTATCTGAAAAATAGTAAGGTTAGATCAGAAATTTCTAAAATACATTCTGTTTGATCTTTACTCCGAGTGAGTCTGTTCCAGGAGCACTACATCTGAAGGAGCAAGGATTGGTCATGCAGCCAAGGGAATAAATCCAAACCATGGTGCTTGGTTTACACTCTAAACACACCGATCAGCAGTAACTGATCAGCATTACTGTTGCTAGAGATGCTTGGGTTTTCTCCCTCTACCCTTGTGTTATAACTGGGGGCTTAGGGTACTGAAGAATTAAACCCTATATCTAATATCTCACTTTGTTTCTAAGACTTGGAAAACAATGAATGAGGTTGAGCAATCTAAACGGAGACTGAGGAGTACCTCCTAGTGACCGGCCAAGAGAAAATTCCTCTATCTGGTGCCCACTGTTTTCTCCTTTCCAGACCACATGAACCAGATCATCCGTGGTTCCTGAAAAGAAAAGTAAAAGCATAAATCTTCTCTTTTAGAAAGGCAGATATGATTACAGATTCAGGAAGGATACAATATAATTAGGTTTTTAACACATGCAGTAGGAGTCAGAAAGAAGAGCTAGAATCCACATGCTCAGGCAGGTGCTCAAAGAAAATCTGGAATGAACAGGAAACAAGAATTGTATCTGAAGCAAGAGAGATCCAGCAAAATGAGCTAATGGGACAGCTGTAGTTGGTGGTACCCCTTGTGGAGCATGTGAGAAGCTGAAGGCACAAGCTGTCCATTCATTGTCTCGTTCTAAATATCCAGTTAGTGAAACTGATTTCCGTGAAGCAATCCATTCAGCTGACATTTGGGTGCCTATTCTGTGGTGCTACCAGGTGCTACCAAAAAAATGCAAAGATAACTAAAACTATTGTTTTATGTATGAAATGAAATGTTTAAGTAAATGATTCCTTTTTTCAGGTAGCTTAGTGCCCTAAAGAACACTGATTTCCTCATGTAAAAAATAATAGACATGCACTTGGTAATTTATAAGCAGCCAGCCGAAGCTAAAAACCTGTAATTCTACAATTTTCTATGCCTACATATTTCATTAATGCATAGGAATTAAGACTTGAATTTATTTAAAATTGAACTCTGTATTAATGAACTATACATACACTAGCACACCACTACCCTACTCCTATTTCTGAATAAATCCATTAGCAAATATTTATTGATTGAACACTAATGAATGGCACTGAGGTTTTTGCTATGGAAATAAAGAAGGAAAATCCTATGTTTTCCCTCAAGAAGGATATAAACCAACTGAGGATAAAAGCTACAGGTAAAAAAAAAAAAAAGCAGTATGTTAAGAACCATATGAAGATACAGTTTACAAATGGCGAATCACACATAGATAGGATGGTCCAGAAAGGCTCCTGGCAGAAGTAAGATTGGAACTTTATCTCAAAGGATGCCAAATTAAAGTAACAGTATGTGCTAAGCTTGAGAAAAGAATATTCAAATCAACTTTCATTGTTCCCAGACCATTTTATAAAAAATATATTAAATATCCAAAATACATTAGATACTTCGTATGATAGGTAGGTAGGTGGGTGGGTGGACAAATGGATGGATAGATAGATAGATAGATAGATGATAGACTTTTTTTATAAAATGACTAAAACTTCACAAATAAGACATTTATACCTTTCAGGCTCTTTTATTTTTTTTTCATATCCACCAAAGTTGTTACCGCCTTTTATATAAAATAGCATGATCCAAAATAAAAGTAGTCTATGCCATAATGGGAAATATTATAGAAAAGTAAGTGCTTAGTACCCTGCTAATTCAAAAGGGCAAATGAACTCTACCAGGTGTATGAGAAAAGGCTTCTGTATACACTCTAGGACATTACAAAGCTGTCAGATATGTTAAAGGCCCTTAGAGAGGCTATTCATTGTTTTCCAAAGCAAAGTTCTTGGTTGACTTACATCCAAATACCTAAGGTGCTGCTGAAAATGCTGATATAGATTATCTGGGTAAGAGCCCAGAAATCTGTACTTTTATCAGGCCGAGGTTTGAAACTGCAGAGCTAAACCATCAATTCAAAGGAAACTATAGACAAACCAAACATTTAAATGGATTATAAAGAATTTGAGCTCTTTCGAATTCTACTTGTAATTGCTTTTGCTTTTGCTGACTACATACAATCAGATCAAGTAAATCTAGTAAGCATCCACAGTAGAATTACCTAGCTAGATTGTGTAATACTTAGGCATGCAAGCTCAGTACTATGTTGTAATACATTTTTCAGCATTTAACAAAACATTCAACTAAGCAAGTCACCTGGGCTTATAAAGTTTTGAATTTCTGTGCACATTGGGAAAGATCTGGACCACAAACTGAACCCCATATTTGGAAAGACCTCTAAGCAAGCACTCTGATACGCCACTGAAGATCTGAAACGCATAAAGTATTCTGATTGCTCTTTTGGGTCTTTATGAACCAGACTGAAAATGTCACCTTCTTTTCGAAACTTTTTGTTTTTTTCCTTATGAAATCCTTTACCTTGATGCTCCCCTTTATCAACCATGCATCCGTCTCTTCATTTTCATCATTTGGGCTGAATGCTAGCTGGAGAACCAAGAACTTGGGAGACACACTCCCAAAGGTAGTGTCATCTAAATTAGTTAGAGGTATGTATCACAAGGAAGCAAGAAAGTGGTTACTTAACCTGTTTGATTTGGGCCTGTATTTCCATGCAGCATTCAGAGACCTTCATCTTGACTTCATCTTGAATCTGTAATTTGGACAGAGTTAGGGATACGATGAGCAATCATGGCACCTGTGTGCTGCAAGGGACCTGGCCTGGGTGGGCTGCTGCTGAGGTATGAATGGCCAGGGCCTCTGCAGCTAATTGGCCAGCTCTTCTCAACAGAAATGGGAGACGGCTAAGCACTTGATGGGAGGCAAAGGGTGTGACAGATGGACATGTCTTCTCGGGCTCTCCACACTGGAATCCTGCCTCTTCAGGAGCTCTGGTCTCTCTGTAGTAAGTGTTCCTCGTTGTGATTTTCAGACTTGCTCTTCTTGGCATCTCTCTTGATTTCTATCATTTTTATTTTAGCTACAGAACTATGCCTAGCTCATTAGGATTACACACACACACACCCCGCCGCTGCGGTGGAGGCTTGATGGCTTAGTTGTTTTTAAACAACAACGGCTGACTCCTGACTCCCGAGGGTCGAGAGTGGGAGCCTCACGTTAAGCATAGAGATTACTTAAAAAAAAAAAAAAAATGAATTCTGCCTACAGTTTGACAGCAATAGTTCACATCTCCATGAGTTTGTATAAGCTGTTTACCTGTGTCCTCGCTGGCCTCAACTTTTTTCATCTATAAAAGGGGTTTGGTAATAATATATGCCTGCCCCAGCATTGTTGTGAACAATGAATGAGGTAATGTCTGAAAAGCGCATGCCTGGCACAAAGGAGACATTTAGTTAAAAATTTGCCAAGTGTTTATTGGTTTTTTGTATGGCACTGTATCCTTTCATATCTCCTTTTGTGTCTTCTTGTCCCTTTTAACTTCTTTTATTTAATTTTGCTAACCCTCATGTTTCCAGGCCTATCCAGGTATGTTATAAGTTAGGTCACAGACCAATCACAAACGTCTTCCAGCCTCATTTGGACCCCTGCACAGTTGCAGTACCTTGCCAGCCCCACCCCCAAGTCTCTCCCACTTGGTTCTGGGGATCCCAGGAAGTGTCTCGTTTAGGCTCGGGAACATGACCGGTCACGTGCCCCTGCCGCCTGTCCACCACCCGCTCTCCCCTTGAGGGTGCAGTCTAGCCACAGACTTTGCTACCCCCCCTTCAGGTCTCCGTATGAAACAACACCAGGTTCCACCTTAAAGCTGGGACCACGACGCCCCTCTCGTCGGCTCCAAGTTGGAAGCTGACACCCAGAGCCCAGCATAACACCACTGGCAGCCTGAACCCACCAACGAGGAGTCCGCCATCAAGGAAAGCAGCCACTTGAGTTGCCGCCTGAATATTTGCACTACATCCCTGTTTCTGCCCATGGTTTTCCAAACAGCGGCCAGTTTGCTCCGGTTAAAACGCCAGCCAGGGCATGTCATTCTGTTTGAAACTCCCCAAGAGCTGCCCGCCTCACTCAGAGTAGAAACACGTGCCCTCACGGGGGTCGCCAAAGCCCTGCATCATGGAGCCTCTGACCCGGCTCCGACTTCTCGCCCACTCGCTCCACAGCAGCCACGCTGGCCTCCAGGCCCACGTCATTCAGCTCCCGCCTCAGAGCCTTGGCGCTTGTGAGGCCCCTGCATGGGAGAACGGGAAGGTGGAGTCCAGATCCTAAAGGGCCTCGATGCCGTGCTTACTGTTTGAAGTTCGGCCCATAAATTTCATGTCAGTAAATTGGGGATTGCCTTTATATAAGAGAGAATTAGGACACAATGCAACCTCATGGTCTGAGGCCAGTTTTTCTGGAGTGAGATAAAAGTAGGGTTTTCAGATTTAGCAAATAAAAATACAGGACACCCACTTAAATTTGAATTTCAAGTAAACAATGCATAATTTTCTAATATAATCATGTCCCAAATACTACATGAGACATACTTGTAACAAAACGAAACAATGCAAAAGCCTTCTGTTATCTGTCTGAAATTCAAATTCACCTGGCATCCCGTAATTCATCTGGCAACCCTCCATAAAAATGGGTTTGAACACTGGCCTTGAACAAATTATTTAATTTCCTTCAGCCTCTGTTTTGTCATCAGTGAAATTGGAATAATCATACCCACTTTCTAGGGCTCTTGTAAGGGTTAAATGAGATACCTCATGAACAGCACTTAGTCTCCAGCACAATGTGAGCAAGGAAATTGTTATCCATTACTATCTCAGTTTGCAAGGGAATATTTCAATAAAACCTTACAACATTTCTAGCAACAGTCTTCAAATGGAACTTTGTTTTTTAAAAATCTCTGGAGATTTGATTTTTTATAAAGCACTTCTTATTTGATAAGAAAGTCTCCGGGAAACAAATGTAATACTCCGAGAAAAATCATACTTTGCTTTCATCTTTTTAAAGTTTTCTTTGATTTTATATTTGCTGGCTTATTCAATTCAAAAGAATTCCTTTCAAGTCCCCTTTTTTATGCTTTTTCTTTAAAAAAAAAAAAAAAAAAAGATAATGCTCACTGTAGCCTGGGATGATATGTGGCTTTTATTTTTAGTTGTTGCTGTAGATTTGCTCTCTGGCTCCTATGATCTGGCCACCAATTTAATAACAGGTGGTCAATTGTAGTTTTAAAGAATCTGAGTATGTGAGAAGCCTTATATATTACATTTTCTCTTAGTCATCCAGCCACTCATTCATTAAAACAGCAATCAAAAGAATTTTTAAATAAAATAGTGGAAACTCAGTAATGTGCCAGATATTGTTAGTTGCTAAAGATTCAAAGGACAAGGCATAGTGATTTCTGATTTTATAGCACTCACACTGTGTGGAAGAGGGAAATGCTGCAGCCAGAACAAATAAACAGATATTAACCAAACAGTGTGATAAGTACAATTACCACAGGAATCATGGCAATAGAGTGTGGCAGAGAAATGAGAGAGGAAATGAATCTGAGCAGACTTCATGAAGGTTGTGACACTCATGTTGGTTCCTAGAGAATGAAAAAGCATGTGCAAGAAGACAAAGAGTTAGATGGGATCTCAACAGAGAGAACAGAATACACCCAGAATGGCTTGACAGAATTTGGTGTCTATTGAGAAGTTGGTTGGTTCGTTTGGCTAAAGCAGTGATTCTCAGATGGTGGTCCCAGGACCAGCAGCATCACATCATGTGGAAACTTGTTAGAAAAGCAAATTCTCAGGCTCTAACCCAGACTTAGAGAATCAGAAACTCTGGAGGTGGATCTCAGCAATCTGTGTTTTTTAACAAACCCTCCAGGTTATTCTGATACCTAAGGAAATTGAGAACCACTGGACCACAGCAGTAAGGTTTTCAAACTTGGGCACCCATAGAATCACCAAGAGTGCTTTTTTATAAATACCAATGACAGGGGCCTCAACCTGTAACAATTAAATCAGAGTTGGGGTGGAGACAAAGCAAAAGTCCAAAGATGTTTTAATGTGTAGCCAGGGTTGAGAAGCCTTGAGATAGAGCACATGGTACTTGAAGAAGGAAGGACAAATAGATTCTTCACCAAAGAAGAAGTAAGCACATGAAAACTCGCTCAAAATCATCAGTCTTCAGGAAAATACAAATTAAAACTACAAAAAAGTAACCCTGCACAGGCCCCAAAATAGCCAAATGGACTGATGGAGTGAAATGTTGGCAAAGATGTGGACCACTCAAACTCTCCAACATGGTTGGTAGGAAGATACAATATAATAACCATTTAGAAACATCTGGCAATTTCTTATAAAACTAGACATAATGAGCTAGCAATTCAACTCTTAAGCATTCAAGAGAAATGAAAATATATGTCTAGACAGTACCTGTGTAAGAATGTTTTAGCAGCTTTACCCAGAATATCCAAAAACTAGAAACAATCCATCAGTCAGAAAATGGATACATGCATTGAAGACTATTCAGCAACAAAAGGGAACAAGCTACTGATACATGCAACAATGCAGAAAAATCTTTTAAAAAAATTATGCTAAGTGAAAAATGCTTTGTACAAAAGAGTACAGTACTTCATAATTGCATTTAAATGAACAGAGGTTGCCTGCAGGGTGAGGAAAGGGATTAACTTTCCTGGAATGTCATTCTGTTCCTCATACTGGTGAACATCCACTTTTATTTCATTACTCAGCTCTAATATGACACCCTCTAGAAACCTTCCTGATAATCCCAGGTAGAGTTAAGTGTGTCCTCCATAGCTCACACAGACTTCTATTAGAACACTCACTTCATTGTTGCTCTTACTTTTTAAAAATGTCTCTTTCTCCAACTGGACCAAAAACTCTTTGCAGGCTGGATGATGTCTTTTGGTTTTGGATCCCTCATGCATAGCATAGTTTCCAGCATATGGTAGGGAAAGGGGGGCGGGGGGGAGGTGGATGAGGTGGATAGATAGAGGGATGCTGGATTACTTGATGGTCCTTGACACGCTATGTCATGCTATATGGGTATGCTGTTCCTTCTAACTTGAATACCCTTCCCCTTCTTTATTTTGTCTGGTTGATCAACACATCCTGTGTCTTCAAGAGCCTTGTCACATGTCATGAGTCCATCCCTGGACAAAGCCCCCAACCTATCCTGGATACATTTGGGTTTGCTTTGTTCTTTAGACCACATTCTATACATATCTCATCATACTTAATTTGCTATATTGTAATTAGTGATTTCCCTTCTTTCTGGCTTATTGATTGTGAATTTCTCAGGGCTTATTTTATTTTGTAGTTTTCCTTAGTATAGTGCTTTAGCACATGTTAATGTTAATGAATATTTAATAAAGAAAGAGAGGAAAATGTCCTCAGATTCCCTCAAACTATGAGCCCCCTCCTATCTTTAAGCACATTTTATTGTGTATTCTAATCAGA
Source organism: Phoca vitulina (assembly GCF_004348235.1). Classification (NCBI taxonomy): domain Eukaryota; kingdom Metazoa; phylum Chordata; class Mammalia; order Carnivora; family Phocidae; genus Phoca; species Phoca vitulina. The sequence goes on from NW_022589728.1 coordinate 33,111,103, forward strand.
TTGTGTTCTAACTATTACTTTTGTATGCATGCCCTCTGTGATTTAGAGGGTTATTATACAAAGCAGAGAAGCAAACAGTTTTCATTATAACTTAGTCACTAGGTCATTCAGGCAGCATTCTGTGCATCTTAAAGGCACTGAAGAGGAACAACAGAAGGAGGCTTAAAACCAACACATCAAAATCAACACAGCAGTGTTGACTCTGTTGTGTTGGTTTTCAGTGGTTCTGTATTATTACCTCCCATGAGTGATAAAAATGCAAATTTGAAGTAACCTGAATTTAGTTAGTAAAGCTAGGACACCAAGTTATAAAACAAACCAAGAAATAAGCCTCTCTCTCACTCCCAATCTGCAATTTCTAAGCCCACAAAAAGCTGAAAGTCACAAGTTCGTAAGATAATAAACTTCAGAGAATTCAAAACTGAAGTATGCCACGTAAGTATGTAGATGCTTTGGTTCCGACTGCAGCTAGGACAGCAACGGGGTCATTAGCAAATGGGCTTTAGAGCTAAGGGCTTCTGAGATGTGAGAAGTATTGTGGTAGACATGTAATTTCCAAACTGCCTGTAATGATGTTAAAAGGCAAAGTAATAAATCTAGAGTATAGATCCAAACAAAATAAAATATTTTCACCATCCCAGAGTATCTATACAGAGGAAAACAAAAGAGGAAGAGAATAGAAAGGTTCTGAAGTCTTAGAAATGAGAGGCAGTCCAAAAACAAGCCTTAAATTTACAAAAACAAAAAAAAAGAACTGCTTTTCTAGAAACGTTATAATGTTCTAGAGGAAGATAGAGCAATCTGAAGTATTGAAGGTGAGTGATGAAAGTTGTTGGAGAAATAAAACCATCCAGGCAACAGAAAGACCCTTCCCTCCCAGTATAGAAGAGAAAATGTAATTTTTGAGTAAATATTCACAGATTTACTTGCATGTAAGCTAGCACCAAAGTGACCACAATGTTAGTGCCAAAGAAAAATTGCACTGTCTAGAATTCAATAGGTAAGGAAGACTGTATTCAAGACTATCTATGACAATGGAAGAGAAAGACTGAATTCAACTTTGTTCAAAGGAAAGGCAGCAGAGTTTTTAAGCCTGGGGTGAGCTGGTGGAAAAGTACTAAGAGACATTAGCAGAAAGGTTGATCAAGGTGATTAGGCCATCTATGTCAGCTAATTGTCACTTACCTAATTAGGCTCCTGCCCTCCCAGAGACTGGGAGTAGGGGGCGCTATCTTCCTTGATGAGTACATTTCAAAGGAAGGCGTGCAGATCCTTGAGAAAGAAGGAACTAAATTGTGAAACAGACAAGAAGCTGGGAGAAGATTTACATCTCAAAGGGGCAGAGAGAATTTGCAAATACAAGTGCTCTAAAGTAAATGCTCTAAGAAAATGGAGGTCAGGGTCCTCCAGACAGGAAGAAACCCGCCTAAAGTTTAGTCAAGCTAGGGAGAAAGTTAAGGCCATCTTGGCTATTAGGACAAAATCTCACGCATTTTATGCAGCAAGGCAGAACATTTATCTCCTCAAGAGACAAAAAGCTGAACCTTGTGACAATCTCCTGTACAGCTCCGAAGAGTTCTCAGAGCCAAATCCAGAGCTCTCCTATTACATATGTCAAATTAAAAACAAATACAAATTTGGTAAGCAGATGCTTTATTTGGAAGGATTATTGCAAGGGAGGATGAGGTTGTTGCAATAGAGAGCCATGACCATAAGCTCTGCAAGCATCTCAAGAGTTAAGCTAAACGCGTTTTCCTTTTATGGAGAGGAGTAAACAAAGCTGGAGCTAACTGAATGTGGGGAAATGGGTGAAAGGGTGGCAAACTGAATAATAGATCAGGTAATGTTTTACCCTGGGTCCAGCCTATTTTCCCAGAGGGGCCCTTCCAGAGTAGTTGTATATTGGCTCAGGCTGATAGTGGACCTAAGTTTAGAGTCCTAGAAGAAGAAGAGGAACTTAACCAAAATTTAGTTAACAGGCATGTTATTCTCATTGATCATCACGGATGGAACAGTTCAGCTAATCATTTATGAGACTAAGAATGGGAATTTGGAGGGTCTGTGTCTAACTGTGTCATAGGTAAACAAGCAGGCATCACTAAGTCTTATCTAAGTCAAATGGGGAAGGATGGTTCTTTGTGGTAAGCCATTTTCCAAAACACAAAGGGTAGAATGGAGGGGACAGGGAAGAGGGTTGTCCTTAACCTTCACTGTTTTTCAGGATCACAGGGCTCTGGTAAAATTCAACATTATCATATGTCTAGAGGTTATCTGGCTGGTAATCTTGGAGCTATGCTACACTGTAAACGTTGGAGAATGGGATTTACCCTTAATGGGATTTATCTTTATGTCAAAGGTTAAAGGAAAGACCCAGATTCACTAGACCTCCAAAGAGACACTCTAAGAAAAAAGGCAAGGGGAAATTGCTCTTTGCCTTTTTTTAAATGGAAAAAAGTGTTTTCCTTACAAAGTGCCAGATGTAAGTTTAGCAATTCAGAAGGGTTATTTGGGTTTTAGATTCAGAATGGCATGCTTTTTAATAACTACAGGACCTTAGGCAAATCACTGACTCTCTGAGGCTTACTTCCACATCTGTTAAAGGAAGTTTTTGCAGGTTATTGAAAGGATTAAATAAGATCATGTTTATAAAAATCACTGCTATAAGTATATGTGTATGGCAAACTTAATCTCTTCACTCAAGTAACAAAATTTAAGGGAAGTGCCAGTTGTAGGAAATTTTAATAACTCTGAAAGGAAAACATTTAAATGATTTCATTATAGTGTTTATACATGTCCCTTTCAACTTTTGTTGTCTTAAAATTCCAGCACATTTTATTAGTGTACATCAAGATACTCTTTTGAGATCATCTCTGTGGAACTGAGGTATAGGAATTTGTAGGCTAACAGAACCATTTGAAATCTGAGAGAAGTTACAGTGATTTCAAATTTGGAAAAATTATTTTCATTTCTATGGGGATACTAAGAAGAAAGGAACTAGTCAAGAAATAAAAGAGGGTACATAATGATCTCATTTAGGAAGGAGAATTTGTCTATCATTTACTTAACCATACATAATCACACTTGACAAATTCTAGATTTTTGTGTTTTAATCTTTAGATCTCACTCAACCCCCATCTCTTAACCCTCACCAATGGAATCTTGGTCTCCTCACATTGATCTGCCGCACACAGAGACTAGATAATCTATGGGCAGGGATTCCCATCCAAGTGATCAAACACACATACACACACATAAGGAGTTCTATGGAGTAGATGTGTCATATTCTGGCTGCCTAAGAGGTAACTCCCATTTTTCCATTAAGGATGAGTAAGATGCTACATACTGATATCAGTAACATAGGGTTCTTTTTTTTTTTTAAGATTTTATTTATTTATTTGACAGAGATAGAGAGAACAAGTAGGCAGAGGCAGGCAGAAAGAGAGGGAGAAGCAGGCTCTCCGCTGAGCAGGGAGCCCAATGCGGGACTCGATCCCAAGACTCTGGGATCATGACCTGAGCCAAAGGCAGCCGCTTAACCGACTGAGCCACCCAGGTGCCCCAGTAACATAAGGTTCTTAAAATAACCCATGTATGTATGTGGTTTGCTCAGAAAGCCTATTTTTGTGCCAGATGATAAAACCCCACACCATAGTTCTGATGTTGTCTAGCCACAAACATTAAATCAATAAACTGTTCTAAGATTCTGAGAGGCAAACAAATATTTCTCTTCCTATAAATTATTCCAGAATTCCAAAGGGTATACACAATTGGGAAGAGAGTCCTAGTGATGTTAAGAGTTTTATGCAACAGAAACAGTTTAACTAGATACATGTTTTTCCATTCATGCCATTTTTATTCAAGCAACCAGCAAATACTTATTAATGATTATTATGATTATTATAAGTGATTATTATGTTCAGGCACCATTCTAAGCACTAGTAAAGGTCAGTAAATAAGAAAGAAAATGCCTCTTTTAGGGGTGCCTGGGTGGCTCAGTCTGTTAAGTGCCTGTCTCTGGATTTCAGCTCAGGTCATGATCTTGAGGTTGTGAGATTGAGCCCCTGTTGGGATCTGCACTGGGCATGGAGCCTACTTGGGATTCTCTCTCTCCCTCTCCCTCTGCCCCTCCCCCTTCCTTTGCTTGAAAGAAAGAAAGAAAGAGAGAGAGAAAGAAAGAGAGAAAATGCCTCTTTTGGGGGTGGAGGGTGCCTCATTCACAGATGAAGCTTACATTCTAGTTAAAGATTTATATCCTAAAACATATTCTTCAATCTGCACATATTCTATAAAACTAATACAATGACTAGAGTATTAATTCACTGTTACACAGTTGTTGGCTGTTAAGCACCCCTTCATTGTTACTTAAAGTTGAACTTGCCAATTAAAAGGTCTCTTTGGAATTCACTGACGAAAATAGATATGATAGATTTTTTAAATACAGGGCCTATTAAGGGTAAATAGGAATATAAGTACAAGGTAAATTTTGTTAACCACCACTAGTTGACCAGTGCTTTCTAAATTTCTAGCTTTAAAAGAAACAATATGTATTAAAGTATTAAAACAATATGTGAAATTTTGAAATGCTAATATTTGCACAGTATTTTTAAGAAATGAGAAAGCATAAGAGAACAAAAGAATTTTCTTTCTATAAGAAAATAATTCCATAATATGTGAACACTTTTCTTATGAATATGCTTAGCAAAGCTTATTACTGATGTTTGAAAATGTTTTCCATTTTTCTCTAAGCCACTCATGAGAAAGAAATAATTCACTGATTGCCTAGTAGGTGTAGATTTGCTTCATTTGACTTTTAAAGAATACTTTAACTAGAATTACCTCCCGTTTAGGGGGACACATAAAGATTCTACAAATTGCACTGGTTAAAAGGGCATTATAAAAAAAACGGCACTGTAACCATGGTAATATCATTTAGAGTCATAAAATTTAAACCACACTTTGTCTATATTCCCTGCCTGGTTTCTAATGCTGCCTGTGTGCACCATGGCATATTAGAGGCACGTTCTGTTCAATTCTCTGGTGCCTTGTCACTCTTCCCTGTTTTACGGACAACTGTGTGTCAGTGAAGACACCAGACACTGAAGCACAAACACTTCAGGTGAGTGTTCACCACATTTGTTTAACCGGGTGAAAATTAGTGTCTTCAACCTTGCCTAACTATCTTTTTTTTTTTTTAAAGATTTTATTTATTTGACAGAGAGAGACACAGCGGGAGAGGGAACACAAGCAGAGGCAGAGGGAGAGGGAGAAGCAGGCTTCCCGCCAAGCAGGGAGCCGATGTGGGGCTCGATCCCAGGACCCTGGAACCATGACCTGAGCTGAAGGCAGACGCTTAACGACTGAGCCACCCAGGCGCCCTTACCTAACTCTCTTTATATTCAAAGAATGCACATAAAAGTAATCCCATTCATCCTATTAAATAATGAATGTTGAATTCCTGACACAATAGTGATATATTCCTTGATTTTCTGGCACTAACATTATATGAATACTAAATTTTTAAGAAGTTTCAGCATTTTCTTCTTCCCAGATCTGCATGTTAGTAATACTTCCTATTTTCTGTGATATTGAATCTATAAACACATTGGAACCCTTTGCTATATTTTTCTTTATTCTAAATCTAAAATGCTAAGCACAAGTAATATTCTAAATGAAAATATCAGAAGCTATTTCTTAGATATATCAGTCAATTCATTCATCTAAAGTCTTAAAGTATATTCAAATTACAGGAGTTGATTTTCCAACATTATATTTACTGGATAGATTAATAGACTTTTAGGGGAAGGGTTAGTTAGTTATAGACACTCACCTCCCATTGCCTTTTCCAGAGGTTGTTGAACTTAGTGACCTGAGCATTTTATCTGCCAAATGACTAGCAATATTTTTTTCAAGTTTCAGGTTTTTTTAATGCTCCAAATACAGTTGATCCATTACCAAGTGTGTTCTATGCATAGGACTTTACTGATTTTTTTTCCCTAGCTAGTTTTAAAGTTATTAGTATAATGAACTTTAAAAACTCTTCAGAATAAAAATAAATGAATAGATCAAAGACTACCTTCATTTGATAAATACCAGTGCAAGAAACTTGTACTTGAGCAAGCTAAGAAAGTCATTAACAGCAGTATTTCTGATGGAACCAATGTTATACCTACTCAACCTACACTGAATCTAATAATCTGTGAGAAAAGAAATGGGAAAAGGTATGAAAGCACTTTATTAAATCAGAAATTGAAAGAAAGGAAAAAGTGGCACTTTTTTTTCAATTTTATGCATAGTTCAACAGACAGGATCACAGCGGAAAAGAGATTAATCGTTTAAACGGTGCTGACCTTTTACAATTTCTACCCCATATTCTAGAAGTTAATTGCCTAAATAATGCATTTCATGCAATGCATGGATGTTTTAAGCCAGGCAGTATTCGAGTTGCAAAGGGGCAACTTCTAGTTCACCCAACTGCACTGTGCACCTTTATCACCTAAGCAGTCAGGGATTCTGTCTGACTGTTTCCCCACACATGAAAATTCTCACAGTGCAAACCAGGCCACACCATCAGCCATACTCTACTGCAGGCTCTTCCCTTGTAAACCTTCACTGTCTTTAGAATGGTTCTGAACATGGAAAATCACAAGCTCTGGGGTAGCCCGAGATGAAATGCAAGTACAGCCCTTTGGAAACCTGATAAGAATGCTTATCAGCTGGAACCTGATAAGTATTCTGGATACTTTATGCATATTTAATATTTCCTATCTTGCCACATTTTTAGGAATACATTTTAATAACATTCAGTAACAGCTTCTAAAAGCAAACTTTGCCAGCCTGTGGTCTACTGGTCTACTGGAAGTAACATCTAGCCCTGCCATTTAAAGCTATGTGAATGAAACAAGTTGTGAAATCACTCTAGGCCTAAGTTGTCTCAAAAATGTGGAAAAATAGCTTATTTTTAAAAAGCAGAAAAGCTGAGAAAGTAGGATATAATGTGTACACACATACACATACGCACACAGAAGTAGAGACAGAGAAGATTTTTATTTATTTCCAAGTCACAAAAATAAAAGGGGGGGGAAACAATACTTTTTTTTTCATTTTCACTACCTTGCAGGAACAACGCTGAGTTTTTTGTATACATAATTTCCTTTATTGCCTAAAATAACTTAAAGGATAGATATTTTAGAAATAACTGATTTTAGAAAGGCTAAGTAACTTCCCCAAGGTCATACTGATAATAAAAGGCAGAATCGGGGCGCCTAGGTGGCTCAGTCAGTTGAGTGTCTGCCTTCCGCTCAGGTCATGATCCCAGGGTCCTGGGATTGAGCCCCGCACTGGGCTCCCTGCTTAGCAGGGATCCTGCTTCTCCCTCTCCCTCTGCTGCTCTCCCTGCTTGTACTCTCTCTTTCTCAGATAAATAAAATCTTAAAAAAAAAAAAAAAAAAAGGCAGAATCAAGATTCAACCAGGGTCTATAAGATTCCAGTGCCCTTAGATATTTTCACATATTAGTGCTTACAAATTTCATTAATTTTAATTTGTGTTGTACCCTTATGATTTTTGCTGTATCTATACACCACTAGTAGTATTTTTAATTTAATTTTAAAGGTTAAGTTGACTTTTTTTTTACTTAAAATAAATGTATCTTTAAAACTAAACTTTAGTTCATTCCAAAAAATGAAAAACCAGGTATCCCTTTTCATAAGTAGGAGGTATATTTAAGATAAATAGCATGAAAGGACAAAACATTTCCTTTTAAATTCAGTTCAGTACTTTCATATGACAAAAAACTGTTCCTGCTTCTCACAATCTCTCTCTGTCTCTGTACCTCTATCTCTATCTCTATCTCTCTCTTGTTCAAAAAAAGACAGTACTAGAGAAATGTCAGAACTAGCACCAGCAGAAACTTTCTCTTTAATGCAGTCAGAAAACTGGAAGAACACTGAGAAGGGTAATTTTCTCACTCTGTGAGTCAATGTTTTTAACGTGTCTTCCCACCTAACAGTACTTGGGTGCCGTTAGCAGTTTTGTGCACCTCTCTGGGAACACAGAGCTCAATCGTGCTGACCTGCGCCTCACACTTGATGAAATGATAACTCTGATGACATCCTGATTGGCTGTCACCCTCCCGCAGTCCTGTGCCTTGCACAATTTTTACCTGAAGTTGGCAGAAACTCTGCATGCAAATTGACTTGTGAGATTACATTGGAAAAGTACTCTGAATTTTACAGAATTAGATGCCTCAGAATTGATCAAAATGAAAACGTTTTCATGTGGTGTATCCCCACAGCCCTGAGACTCTCGGGAGGAAGGTGGCCCTCTGGGTTCCTACCCACTGGTGGCAACTGGGAAGCCCTCACCTTGCTGCCGTCTGCCATATGCTTTTAAAAACGCCAAATGATGTCCGTTAAAATCAGACATTGCCTTCTCAGACCATCTCATTTTTAATAAGGAAAGTTTATGGTATAACGAAAAGGACACCGACATACATATTTTATACACATTTGTTTTTGTAGAATAGGTTAATTGTCCACAAAGAAGCTGCCAGCCTCTTGCCCAAATGCTCCTAGGTTAGTTCGATAAATATCTTCTTTAGAGGCCTGTTATTGTTACTGTTATTTTTGGCAGATGTAAGGTAAGCGTTCAATGTTCTTAGCTGATACCATAGACTACATCCAAAGGGAATGGGAAAAAATTACCCAGAAATACTGAAATATATAAGATTAATTTTGCATAAACATTCTGTGTATAGCACAAAAGTAGTTGAGCATTAGCTGCTAAAATACAACAGTATAACTATTCTATAAAAGTGATGTTGAGAGGGATGCCTGGGTGGCTCAGTCGTTAAGCGTCTGCCTTTGGCCCAGGTCATGATCTCAGGGTCCTGGGATCGAGCCCCGCATTGGGCTCCCTGCTCTGCGGGAAGCCTGCTTCTCCCTCTCCCACTCCCCCTGCTTGTGTCCCCTCTCTCGCTGTGTCTCTCTCTGTCAAATAAATAAATAAAATCTTTTAAAAAAAAAAGAAATATTTAATGTCATCTGTTTTTAAAAATTGTCCTTAACCTTTACACTAAGAAAAAAAATATTAATAGGAATTTAAGTAGCTTGAAATCTCATAATATTCACATGAAAAGTAATAACTGTGAAACCAGGGCCAATTATTTTTAACTTTTACCCAGAATTTTAAGTGGTTTCAAAATTCAAAATACATTTTGTTTTCTGATATTTGTGACCACATTTGATCTCCATATGTACTAATGGTAAGCAAGGACATTTTTATTGAAACCATCTCTGTAAACATAAATTGAGTAACTATATCTGGAAGTAAATTAGGTTGGAAAAGTTCAGCCATTTAATTGATTTTTTTTTCTATATGAGGTATGGTATTTTCTTATGGCATATAAAGTGATAAAATTGGTTATTTCTTTTCATATCTGAAATGGGTTCAGTCAATGAGAAAAGAAAAAGATATAGAACTCTATTTACAAAATATCATTGTCCATCGTCCCCTTAAAAATTAATAAAGTTTATTTAAAATTTATTATAGGTATGTGCACATATACAAGTAAATACAAGTAAAGCAATTCTTTCTGACCCAGAAATGAATTCTCTGTGCTCTTTCACTTACCCATATTTGTCTCAAAATAGAGATTTCTAGAATAGCGTCATAGGTACCTGCCCTATTGACTTCCCAGCACTCATCTACCAAAACCCCATTAGTCAAAATGCAGTTCCTGTGACCCAAACAAAGAAACGGACAGTCAGTGGGAACATTCTGCCTAAAAAACTTCCGTTGAACAATTATTTCCCCAGTACATCTCACCAACAACCCAAGTGTTTAGAGGCAGGTTTGTTGGGAGGGCATGTTGTTGCCTACCTTCAGACATGAGGCATCCATTCTGTGATGTTTATTTCAAATCAAGTATCTATTTAATGTGACCCTCAAGTAAGAACAGAATAACGTGATTCTGGGCTGGATTTATTTTACCATGCCATTAAGACCCTGGGCAAGTGACTTTCTTTCCTTGTGCCTCAGACTTCTCTTCGTTAAGATGACTGTTTGTAAAGCACTACAGAAATAATTTATAGCTTCAGATGTACAGTGCAGATGTAAGATATATTTATGTGCCAAGTAATACCACACTGTGTTTCCTCAGCAAAAAACGCCAGGTGTAGGTAAAAGAACAGAAAACCAGGCAGACACAGGGCCCTTCCTCTTTAGCACACAACAGAGTGTAGTGATCATGAGTCTTCCGTGCATTATCACAGATCTGATGAACAGATAATGTTGTAGCATTCTGTTCAGGTCCATAAAGTGTGACTTACTAGAGAAATTTAATTATAAAGGAAAAACCTCTTCAAATAAAAAGTTTGATTTAGGGAAGATTTGCTCGTAGAAATCTAGGAGAGAGCTCTGCTTACATTGAATTACTTCATCAATTTATTGAATTAAATGCTCCCAGCTCTTATTTATCTTGATCCATACAGAATCATATAACTGACACTGTTCCTCAATCTATATTCTCTTATAATAAAACAAAGGAAAAAACAGATAAGTGAGCTGATATCCCAAACCTATTTCAAAAAAGTAACCTACAGAGGATATGACATAATCAGTCACACATAAAATGGATAAAGTACAATTTCTAATTCTTTCTGTCTATGTTACAATTCTGGGATTTTTCATAATCATGATAGTCCTAGGCACTACAAAACTCTGAAATCTCTTCTGAATCACCCAGGATTCTATTATATCCAGCTTAATTTGAGTGCTAAGAGTATTTTGATAATACTATTACTAGGAACTATTCCAAAGTTTTAAGCCTTAAGATTTCTTTTTTGAAATTAATTATATTTCCCAAATATGTTGATAAAAAAACAAGAGTTTATTAATAGAATAATAGTATAAGTATGCCATCACTTTACTATATCACTTGATCTCTCAGATTAACTTTGCTCAGTTTTAAAGTTGAAGCTATTTTTTATATTCTAATACTTTGGTGTATACGGTAAATTTAATTAAATGAGAATTGTTAAATAACCATGACAGCCTTTGTCTCAGCTATTCTGAAGGATCATGAATTAACTGTACAATTTCCAAGGACTTTTTAAATTATACCTCTAAATCAATCAATTTTAAATCACATTTTTCTGTGAGACATGAAATGATTTCTAAATATCTCTTCTTGTGGTACCAAAACTAATTACTAAAGGAACTACAGAAAACAGTAAAATGTATGAAATTTCAAAGTTCATAATAATCTCAGCATTAATCAGCATTTGGCTTCTAGCACTGGAATTAACTTACACAATTTGTTGTATTATCCTGAAATTGTCTTTATCATTTCCAGCATCGGGAGCCACCGACGGTTGTTAGATGCTATATAATTAGCATGAGAAGTCAGAAATCGATGCATGATCAAACCCAAGTTATGTGCCAAATAAAATTGCTATAATTTATCAATTCAACTAGTCAAATGTGATTGTCAGTGACACCAGAACACTCAAAACACAATCATAATTATTTTCAGAAAGTATCAGGGATCAATTGGGGAAAAAATGAGAAAAATGTTAATGTGTTGATGTATGTGTAACAGAGCATCCAAGTTCTGGTAAATCATATAATTTAGCAATGTGATTAACTTTTTTTCAGTATTAACTAAATTTTTACACAGATGTTTTAAATAAAATTATGTAACCCACATAAAAATTTTACTGTAAAGTTAAATGTTCTTTTTTCTTAATCAAATGTATTTTTATAACACAAAATTCTCCTTTAGACAAATGACTAAAGTAAATTTTTAATTAAAATGGTTTTTAAATTAGTTCAAGATAGAACTTCAAAAAATGAAAAATCCAGGCAAATCTGCTACAAACCAAGGAAAGGCAGGTAGTAAGTTATGTGCAAATCCTGGTACATTCCCAATAATTCTGTCTCTTTTCTCCCTCTCATCATCAGGGCACCAGTGTATTTTCCTATCTCAGTTGAGATCACCAGTACTGAAACTGATGATGTACCCAGCCTGCTTCCCTACTGTCTTCCTTCCCACAACTGGACAGAATAGAATATTAAGGAAAGCACTGGCCTTAAAAAACAAACAAACAAACAAACAAACAAACAACAACAACAAAAAACCAGCCTAGGTTTGATTTAGAGAAGACACTCACACCCTGATCCAAGGATTAATGGATAATACAAGGATGATTCTTGCCTAACAACCTACCTTTCTGGTTTATAAAGAAAATCAAATGAGACTATACATATAAAGTGTTTCATAAGCTTCTAAACACTATACAAATAAGAGTTATTATGATGATTTGTGGTCCATGCCCACAGATTTAGCCCAGTCCCAGATTCTAAGAATAACCCAAACCCAGTCTCCACGTGGAATGAATTGAGGAAGCCTCAGCTAAGTAATTCAAATGCCTCAGACTCTAAGACAGTCTTGCTGTTTCTCTTGCTGTAAGCTTATTACAGTTGCTCTAGGCTTTTTCTAATAACTGGATACTCCTTTACTCCTGGGAATAAACAGGGTCCCCAAAATTAAATGAATAAATAAATCAAAACCAGAAAATTCTATTTTTCAGATGCCTGCTTTAAAGTTGTAATACCAATCCACTTCTCCCTGTAGTAGCACTCTGCCTTCCTCTCTCCTGCCATCTTAGGATATCTGACCTGAATCCATACCCCATAGATGGGGCCTTCCTAGTACTTCTATAACACTCAAATTCTGCCTACCTTCCTGGCTTGTCACCGCACTCTCTAGGTTTTGACTCAATATTTAATCCAGTCATTTAGCAGATTTAGATTCACGGCAGCAAATTCTTTTCTATGATTTTTCTACAAATGGAGCAAGATGCTTTATGAGGTAAACAGTTCTGTATCCCTTAAACATAATCAACCCAAAGCTTACATACCTGTCAGTCATGATTACCATGGAAGGCACTGCTGCTGTGGTTGGGAAGTTGGACACGATCCCTCTACAATCCTAGGTCACCTGCTTAATTAACCACTCTGCTACTCTGGTTCTCTGATGCTTCAGAATAAGAACAGAGAAGACAATATACAGTGCCTGACATCATTGTGTCCTACTACACTGAACAAATTATTCCTATAATGAATCCAAAAACAACATACTATTTGCCTTACTTGCATTTTTTGTGTGATTTTAGTTAAATGAAATGTACTCCAGAAACACAAATGTTCTTTGTGTGTAGATGTTAAAAATTGTTACTGCACTAATGTCCTTGTTAGAGAGAGAGCTATAATTAATTATAGGAAATGATGTTACTAACTCTGAAAAGAGTGGGTTTTTTTTAAATCACATATGGTAAGTCATGTACCAAACCAAACATCCATGGTGTTTCTAATTGTACTTTTATATTAGTTACTATACTATTTTCACTTCAATATCAAAACTCATGTCTCTAAGTAAATCTCATAAACTAATCTAAAATAGGAATAACTCACAAGCTTGGAAGTCATTTCAGAATATTTGCAGGAACTCAGTGTATTTGGACTTGGTAGAGTTAAATTATTTTAACATTAAATTTTTCCTTTTACTTTTATGCTGGTTTTATAATATTGTATTATGTTTTCCTTCAGTTTTAGGAGAGGAAATAAAACATCTTAACATTACTCATGCATTAACTTAAGTCTGTTGTATTGTAACAAATGACTGATTTTTCCAGTCTTTTCATCTTTCCATTTGGTTATGGAATAACAAAGCCCACTGATTTGAATATTTGTGATCCACTATAGTATAATAAGACCAATTTTGTCTTTTAGTCATACTTATTTCTTGAACATTGAGAGACAGATGGAGAACAGGATAAAAAAACATGGTAATAATTGGGCAGAATAATGGGTGTGGATTATAAAACAACTGTTAGGAATTAGAAGAAAAAAAAAAAAAACAAGAAAAGAGGTGAGGATGTCCCAAAGACAGCTTGCCAGTGGAGTCATGACTTGCCAACTGTCCCTATAGTTAATCAAGAATTGACCCAACGTAAATAAGTTTGATCGTACGTAGGAGAACTGAAGCAGGAGAACACCTACCAGAATAACTACTCAAGCTAATAAGTTAAACATCCATAGTTCCATGGATGCTGATAGAAGACAGGAGACTCCTGAGACAAAAGACGTAAGAGTATCTGGATAGTTGTCCTGGTTCCCCAAACTCAAGACCCAAGTCCAAGAGAGAAGGCCAGATGAAGCCCACATGCAGTGCAGTGCAGAGAGAGATCTTGAGTATAGAGAATCCAGCTTTCTAGCAAGCAGTAAGCAAGCCTGTTTTTGTCCAGACAAGATTTATTGCAGAACTATGTGGTGCATTCCAGAGATGAGTTACCTTACTTCTCAGGATTGCCAGCCAAATAAATAATTCTAAGAAGTGGCCTTGGGGAAGAAACAGAGTTTTGTGATGTTAGCACACACAGTGAGACAGGTAGGAGTGCAGGCGGCCCACTCACAGAAGACTGCTGCTCGACAGGGAAGTGAAGTAGTTCTCCAAGTGTGATGCCCAGATCAGCATCACTCAGAAACTTATCAGAAATGCAGCTTCCTGGGCCTCATTCCAGACCTAGTTGTCTTAGTGCATTTGGACGGCTATAACAAAATACTACAGGCTGGACGACTTATAAACAAGAAACATTTATTTCTCAGAGTTCTGGCAGCTGGGAAGTCCAAAATCATGGCAGCATCAGGTGTCTTCTGAGAGCCCATTTCCTAGTTTATAGATAACAGTCTTTTGCTGTGTTCTCATATGGTGGAAGAAGCGAGGGAGCTCTCTGGGACCCCTTCTATAAAGACACTAATCCCATTTATGAGGGCTCTGGCCTCATGACCTAATCACCTTCCAAAAACCCTTACCTCCTAATACTATCACACTGGGGGTTAAGATTTCAACATACGAACTTTGAGGAGACACAAACATTCAGACCATAGCATTAGTGAATCAGAAATTTTGTAATCTGATTTACTATGCCCACTCAGTAATTCTGAGGCTTATTAAAGTTTGAGAACCAAACATATAATGGAAAGAATTCTTGATCACAGTCAAGATTCTGGGTCTAGTTAGGGCTTCCACCAACTACCTGGGCATGTCTTTCAAATTGTCCGGGCCTTAGTATCTTCACCTATTATAACAGGAGAGGGTTAGATAATTTCTGATTGCATATTGCTCAAATTCAATGAAGTTCTATATTTCTTGACATGTAGCTTTATAAATATTGCCCTTATTAAAGACGTTGAAATGTACGTGGCAAGTACTGGGAAGCCATGAGAGACAGCGAGCAAGGCAGATCCCCAAGGATTCATAGCCTCATAGGCTCACAGAACTTACTTGTCAGCATGCTGGGAGTAGAACAGGACCTCAGACAAATGCAAAGTAATATCTGGTATATCAGAAGATCTGTTTATGAATTTATAGTGGCACCTGTCCCTGAAAGGAAGTCCAGTCTTGTCCCCTCTGGCCTGAGCATTCTCTTCCAAAAGACAAACTGTAAGAATTATAATCAGAAGTTTTGCCTGTGGAGAGTTGATTGAATGTTCTGAGATTGCCTGATGTGTCCACATCTGTCATCACAGGCTGGGTTCACTTCCAGGACTTGGATGCCTTCTCCTGTGGAGAATACCTTCTCCTGAAGGGGCACAACTGAGTTACCCTCCAAGATTCTCCTACATTTTTTCTTAAAGATTTTATTTATTCATTTTGAGAGAGAGAGGGAAGGGACAAAGGGGGAGGGAGAGGGACAAGCAGACTCCACGCTGAGCACAGAGCCCTACATAGGGCTCGATCCCACAATCCCCGAAATCATGACCCCCAAGACTCTCCTATTTTTCTGTGCTTACAGTGCCAAACAAGTCTCTTTGGGATCAACACTTCTCTTTGGCAGATTTAATAAGTTTCAGTTACATTCTAGTCAAGACTCAAAGACTAGAAACTTTCTGCATTTCTTAAGTAACACTGATTATTCTCTACCCTGATCATTTAAGTCTTGATTTTAGAGTTAAAATCTCAGAAGGCAGCCTGATTGTCTTACTTCCAAGTTTCTGATGGGTTACTACACATTTATCTTTGCCTGTGTTTCTTGTAACCCCCCAGACCCTACATCCAAAATGGCCATCAACTGAGGAACGGAGACTATTAAGCCCCTAAAAACTACATAATGGAGCAGTTGCCTCCACTTGTAGCCATCTCAGCGAGTTAGTAGCCATCTCTGTTTTCATGCCCTTTATGGTTTTTGTGATATGATTCTTTTAGCCTAAAAGTATAATGCAATTTTGGTCCGAAGAGCTTATTAATAGAAAGCAAGTTTAACTTATAAGGAAGAGTAGTAGCCAGGAATCTGTGTTATTTAGAAATTTGAATTGAATTGTGTCTCATTTGTAATAAAGGATTTGTAAAAGCCAAATGTATTCACGTTGTCTATAAAAAGCAAATGGCTTACAATGTCTATAAAAGCGAACCGTTACTCAGTAACGGTAATATTATAAACATAATCAGTGGTGGCAACAAATATAGATAATTCCTGCTTTGTAAGACTCCACTTTTCTGTAAAATGTTATACAGCCTATATTTTCCACATATTTTCTTTCACCTTTTTTTGCTTTTATAGATATTATCTAAAAATGTGGGTTATCTATATTTCTCTAATTACTTATTAGTTATAAATCTCAATTAGAAAAAAAATAACAGAAGCATTTCTGATATTAAAAAGTCAGAAGATCGGGGCACCTGGGTGGCTCAGTTGGTTAAGCATCTGCCTTAGGCTCCGGTCATGATCCCGGAGTCCCAAGATGGAGCCCTGCATCGGGCTCCCTGCTCAGCAGGGAGTCTGCTTCTCCCTCTCCCTCAGCTCCTCCCCCGCTCATGCTCGCTCTCTCTTGCTCGTTCACTCTCTCTCTCAAATACATAAAATCTTTTAAAAAAGGTCAAAAACTTCTTTAAAAATATTTTTTTGTAGAGCTGTTAATAAAGTATATTTATTCCACCTATTGCTGTACCTATAAAAACATGTTCAACATCACTAATTATCAGGGAAATGCAAGTAAGAACCACATTGAGATATCACCTCACACCTGTTAGAATAGCTATTATCAAAAAAAGAACAAGTGCTGGAGAGGATGTGGAGAAAGGGAACCTTCGTGCACTGTTGGTAGGAACATAAATTGGTGCAGCCGTGTGGAAAACAACATGGAGGTTCCTATAAAGTAGAATTACCATGTGATCCAGCTATGCCACTTCTAGGTACTTATCTGAAGAAAATGAAAACACTAATTCAAAAAGATATAGGCACCCCTATATTCATTGCAGCATTATTTACAATAGCTGAGAATGGAAACAACCTAAGTGTCCATGGATGGATGAATGGATAAAGAAGTTATGGTATATATGTTATATATATTCACACAATACTATTCAGCCGTAAAAACAAAGGAAATCTTGCCATGTGCAACAACATGAGTGGACCTTGAAGGTATTATGCTAAGTGAAATAAGACAGAGAAACACAAATGCCATGCATGGGATCTCACTTATATTTGGAATCTAAAAAACAAAAAAGAAACAAAACAAAACTCATAGATACAGAGAATAGATTGGTGCTTATAGAGGGGGGAAGAGGGCCTGGGGGCAAAAGGGCTGAAGGGGGTCAACTGCATGGCGACAGATGGTAACTAGATTAATTGTGGTGATCACCTTGTAGTATATACAAAGACTGAACTATTATGTTGTACACCTGAAATTAATATGTTATATACCAATCTTACATCAATAAATATATATATTAATTCATAAGGTTTAAAATTAAGTGTGCTTTCTCTTAGATTAATACTATCCTTTTTTTCTTTGTCAAGTAGAAGTAAATTGCTTGATTCAGTACAATCCAAGCCCATCTGAGTGGCTTTTTGTTGTTTTTCAGAAATGGGAGAGATTGAGAATTGGAAAAGCATTCATCATCAGGATAATTTGTTTTAAAAGCATCCAGGCTTCCATATAGCCACTAGATAAATTACCCACTATTCAAGAGAAGGAAAGCACAATTAGTTTCACATTATAGTAAACCAATCCGCTCCTTAAATGGCTGTCATTCTTGAGAAAAAGGCAACAAGAATGTCATAGTTGTCCCCTTTCTCCCATGCCTTTAGAAGCAAAAGCAATACTTTTCTCAGACTGGAAGATCTGTGGAAAGCATAGTGAATATATTTTGCCATTGCTTTTAGATAAGGAGAATTATATTCATTACTTGTATCCATATGGTTAATAACACCTACTTCACAATGCAAAGTTAATGAAGCTTTTGTTTTGTACTAGGGACAGGCAAATGCTTTGAAGCCTTATGGCAAGGAAGTAGACTTCAATAAATTATTTTCAAACCTTTTCTTCTTCCCAGGATAATTATTTTTATGTAATCATTTACAATCAAGGAGCAAAGGAAGGGGTAAAGAGAAATCATACCAGGGGTAATGGAATATGCACGAAAAATCTGCAGGCTGTTTTTCTCTTCTTAAAAAGAATACTTGCTAAACAACCATTCATTACCTCTTTTAGGGCAAGCAGGATGGTGTAAGAATATACTAAATTAATGTCATCTGCCATGACTTAACCTGAAGAAACACAATAATTAGTAAACTTTACATACACAGCTGCTGCAGCAGTTTAAGCATGTTCCATCTGTCATAAGAGCGATTGATGAAGGCCTTGCAGAAAAGAGGGCGACTGCAATCATATAGAGAGCTTTAGTTCCTCCCTGCACACAAGTGTTATCAATCCAAACCCAAACCTACTATGCCTTATGTTCACATGTCACGATCATTCTACGGGTTAAATTTAATTGTATTTATTAAGGTTTTCATTTTCACATTGGTAATGGATCCTTTTTGGTACCTGCATACAGGGAATGTATAAAACTTCCTTTATACCACACAACACAGGGCAGGCCTGCTTTGAACCATGAGTTCAAAACTTTGTGCTTTAAAGACTAATTGTACATGAACACTTCTTGCATGAAGAACACACTTGAATAACATTTTCATTTTTAGAAATACATGTATGTGTGACCGAGTAAGCATATGGTACAGACTGGGTGAGGAAGAGGGGGAGGAGGAAAGGAAATAGGGAGTGGGGGAGAGAAGGAAAAGTGAGAGAGAGAGAGAGAGAGAGAGAATATCACAGTATCAAAATGTACTTAGGCCTTAAAGTTTTTTTCCTAAGGATATAAGTTTTAAATGCTTTTGACTGAAAAATGGACTACTTAGGGTATATATTTTGTTTATTTTTAGTTGTTTGATTGGTGAAAGTTTCAAAATCAAAATTATTAGGCATTTATTATTAAGATTAAATATACGAGCTTACAAAGTACTAAATCCTCTGAAAAATGGTTGTCCCAGATCGCTTAATTAAATAGCATTCAAACATTGTAAATGGCATTTGTGAATTTAATATATTTTATATTGTGTTTTTAAGTAATTCATTTGTCTAGTCCAACAAAATCTTTCTGAGAATGAAATAATTCTTAAAATCTAATGAATTCAATGTATCAACATGGCCTAAGGTTTTCTTAGACTTTCCAATATCGTGCACAAACATAAGATTTGGTCATAAGATTTCAAATCATAAAACTGAAATCCTGTGTCTCAGTCTACTTTTTAATGGCATTTTCTAAACTGATGTCACAGGACTGTCAGACTAATAGGCTAAATTCTCTCATGTAACACAGATATTTACAATAACAAATGTTCAAATACTTTTTCTTAACACAAAAATATTAGTAGTATGATTTCTAGTCCTGCAAATACTTTACATTTAATTCTGTATCTTCCTAGAATTAAGATATGTACTCACTAAGGAAGAAGACATCCCAGTTAACTGAAATTACTCAGATGTATATGTTTTTGAGTGTGACAAATGCATATCCATGAAGGAAGAAAAAGTACCATCCTAGATCACTGATACCTTTCAACCAGGGATCTTGGCCAGGTGACATCGGGAGCTACAGACATCCAGAGTGATTCTCACCACCCCAACTGCCATACTCGGTCTTTTTCATAATCTCTATTTCATGGGCTTCAAAACTCTAATAAATGGTCATGTTACATAATCATCCGGCTATTCACAGGAGTCAGCAACTGTTGAGAAAAGCAGCCTGTGCATCCATGCACAGTCTTTCAACACCCACTTAGTCACTTAAGAACAGGCCTTGGGCCTGCAATACTTCCTTACCAAGAAACAAAGAGCCCACAAAGCCTGTCAGTTTCATCACCTATATGGAAAATACCTTTCCGGGTTCAGACTAGAGGAGTGTCTCCTTGTTCCGCTTAAATGTGTATGTTAATGACTGTCAGACACTCCTTTCAGTATTTCAGCCTCCATGGGGCAGAGTTCAGGGTCCTACTACTGCCGCAAGAGAGGGTTATACATAGGCCAGTTGCCCTGCATCTGCTGCCTCAGGGACACACTAGCCATGAGGGACCAAGGCACACGACTGGAGCTGTAAAGCGCTGTTTTTATCCAATGCTGACTGTGCTTTGTTTTCCTTGACAACTCTAATACCAAAATACAATGGACAAAAATATTTGGAGACCTTCCCTGGGATTGATAACCAGTGGTAGATGGTATTTGCTCCCCCCGAGACTGATAACTGATGCACGATGTTTTTCTCAACAGCAGTTCTCATCCAAATGGATACCTCGATTTGCCTGTCTTTGATTCTTAAAACATATACACAGATTTTCCATCTAACTGAAAAAACTTTGAAGTTGATGAGATAATAGGTGTAATTATATTTTCTATCTAAATATAAACCTTGTGCTTGATAGGATCCTAAGATAAATACATGCTTTTTCCCACTACTGAAATCTTGTGTTATTTTATCCTCATATTCATATTCAATTTCTTTGTTTTTTTTTTAAGATTTTATTTATTTATTTTGACAGAGAGAGAGAGCGAGAGAGGGAACACAAACAGGGGGAGTAGGAGAGGGAGAAGCAGGCTTCCCGCGGAGCAGGGAGCCCGACGCGGGGCTCGATCCCAGGACTCCAGGATCATGACCCGAGCGGAAGGCGGACGCTTAATGACTGAGCCACCCAGGGGCCCCTCATATTCAATTTCTTAATTCAATGCTTCTACCAATTGAATTTTGGCTCTTGTATGGTGTTTCTGGCTTGTGGTCACACCATGAGTCTTTCACTGCCGTTCTTGCATCTAGCTTTTTTTTTTTTTTAAGATTTTAATTATTTATTTTAGAAAGAGAGAGCACATGCATGCACCCAGGAGGAGGAGGGGGACAGAGGGAGCAGACTCCTCCCCGAAGCGGGGAGCCCAACGTGGGGCTCAATCCCAGGACCCTGAGATTATGACCTGAGTCAAAAACAGCTGCTTACCCAACTGAGCCACCCAGGTGCCCCACATCTAGCTTTCTTCTTTTACAACCAAGGTTATGTAACTCAGACCAGAGATCTGTATTGCTTTTTCTCCTATCCCAGGGGAATAAGGCTTAGGACTGCACTGTTCAAAGCCTCTTTTTTTTTTTATTGTTTTGTTAATCACCATACATTACATCATTAGTTTTTGATGTAGTGTTCCATGATTCATTGTTTGCGTATAACACACAGTGCTCCAAAGTCTCTTACAGGGGAGAAGTATCCCATGGTCACTCTTCTGAGGAGCCACAAAAATTCAAAAGCAACCCAAATCTCTTTCCCTAGCCTAGAACTTCAATTGTTTCCCTTCTGACTTGGTCAAGAGCTCTGGTTGAAAGATAATTGCTGATCTCAGGCAAGAAGTGGACTAGATTTTTAAAAATTATAGCATACTGTAAGTGTAAATAATTTTAGCATTGTCAACAACAAAGGATCTAAGAACCTAAAGTTCTCAAAACTATTTTTCCTAAAGATCTAGTTCTTTAATCATCTCCTGATTCAGCCTGAAAATCTAACTTAAATCCAACTTACATATATGCATGCTATCAACAATGAAACCTAAATCTCAATATTTAAAATTTTTTTTTCTTTTCTCAGTTTCTACAGATAAAGTGATCTGAAGTAATGAATGATGCCACAAAAGCAGAAAAGAGAAACTGTGACAACACCCAGAAATGTGAAAGGAGGTTTCTTACTGGATAGCAGCATCTTTGGTTCAATTTATTTAAAAAAAATACCCAAATAAATAAAATGGACAGTATTGTTCAATTTTAGAAATTCCATTTCTTCTATGTTCTAAGCTATATAATTGTCAGGTTTTTATGGTTTAGATTGTAAGTGTGTTTTCCCCTTTGCTAATTATGTTGTGTTTTTTTAAGTCTTAAAAGTCTTAAAATGTGAAGGACATTTATGAACGGTAAGGGAGACACTGTATACAAATGTATATTTGTAAAAGCTATTTTTATGATTAGCATGTTTTACTTTTGATCATATATAAAGTCAGGTGATATTGCAATTCTATGTTTAAAGCTTATTTCCAACAATGTCATGTAAGAAAAGATACATCGTAAGCTAGTTTTTATAATTTATTTTTAATTTATAGTTTAAAGTACTTCAGATCATAATGATAAAATACTTGAAAATGTTATATTTCTGCCCTCCATAAGCACCATTTTTATTAAAAGAATGCAAATATTTCAGATGTGATTCCATAGCTAAAGGACTCTGTTGCTTTGACCTGTGATTAAATTGAGCATTCTCTACTCAACTGAAACAATCCAATTATTACCCAATACTTCAGTCTGGGTAGGAGATCCCATGGACAGGTTTTAGTGTCAATACAGGTGAAAACTATACTGGCAAGGAAAAGATTGTCTTGTCTTTGGTTCCAAAAGTTTAAATAGTGTGTATATCACTTCATTTCATCTCCTATTACTAGGAACACTCCATTCCCAAGCATTGCAAGTGTTTTCCAGATGCTCTTTGCTGTTGTCTTGTGCTGTGGAAATGGAAGAAACCATCTTCCACAGACTGTAGGAGAACTCAGCATATAATTTCTTAATAAATACTGTTTCTTTTAAAACAAAGTTGGCGTGTATCTTTCCTTTGAGGGTGCACTTAGTTTTAATATTCAGTTTGACTCTTTATGTCCTTGTAATGCCACAAAATTAGTGTGATAATGAAAGTAGCATAACTTTACTAAAATGTATATGTTTTATATGCCCACACTTTTCATGTATTCTGGAACACATTAATTTGCTATGTAACACAAAGCAAGATGGCCCTCAATTCTTGACAGAAGTCACATTCTGGTATACACTTCTAAAAGGCGTATTTTTTCATTCAAATGTAGAATTTTAAGGAAATATTTCAGGACAGAAAGCAGAACTACCTTGACAGAGGCATTTTTGCTCTGTCAGACAAGTCTGCTGCTAATGGCTACAAGCCCCTCATTAAGAGCAGAGAGACACATGTAATGTCATCAAGAACACTTAGTGGAATTAAGGCCTCCTTTTTTCAAAGAAACTAAAGAGAATCTAAAATCACCTTGGTATGTTTTCTTGTTTTTCTGTTTTAATTTCTTTATGGCAGTTCATCCTCTTTCTTTATGTGTATCAAATAAAAGCTCATGGGCGCCTGGGTGGCTCAGTCGTTAGGTGGCTGCCTTCAGCTCAGGTCATGATCCCAGAGTCCTGGGATCGAGCCCCACATCGGGCTCCCTGCTCAGCGGGAAGCCTGCTTCTCCCTCTCCCACTCCCCCTGCTTGTGTTCCCGCTCTCGCTGTCTCTGTCTCTGTCAAATAAATAAATAAAATCTTTTAAAAAAAGAAAATAAAAAAAAAGCTCATGAAAAATTACACAATTCCATCCAGCAAAGGTTACCTAAAACTAAAATTGTGAAAGCAAAAATTAAAAATTTGCACACTAGGACCTAGGGGCTGGATCAGGAATGTACTTGCCTTTTGAGGAAATGTGAAAATCACAATGTGGTATACTATTTTTCATGGCCATGATGAGTATTGGAGAATTTGCAATTGCAAATTGAATGTATATGTTTTATATGTGATTGAATTGTGATTGAATTGTGAAGCTGAAAAGAAGCTGTATACGGTTCTACAAGGGAATAAAATCAGCAGAGTGATTTCTTGGTTTGCTGCCAAATAAATACATTTCCCTAGGATTGTCTGATGCCCCAGAAAGAAAATGTTACAGGTACAGTGTATTAGGAAAATGCACATGTGGATATTTTTCCCAACCTTCCATTTATCTGTCCTTAATATTCAATAAACAGTGTAGAATTTATAGCAGACATTATCATAAATTAAGAGTATCATACTTTCCCAGATGTTCATTAACTATTCTCAAAGTAAAATGAATAATTAAAATGTATAATTCTTTGTTATTGGACTTAATTTTCTCCACACAGGCCTGGCAGTATGAAATCATGCATCTTTCCCTTAATTCATTACCCGATCCTGGCTTCAGATTTTATTTTAATGACAAAGATGGAGTAAAATATATACCAGATCAGCAAACTATAGATTATATGGGATTATAATCCCTGTGGATTTAGTGTAATAATTTAAAAGGGAACTTTTAAGAGATGACGAAGGTAGTGTAGACTTCTAACTCCAAATAACATCAGTTCCATTAAAAAAGAAATGCCAAGGGAAAGAAAAGAGTTATTACTCACTGAATTCAACTCAATAAAAATGTGGGAAAAGAGGCCCACTGCCTGTAAGTTAGGTCAACTAGTCACTGGTGACAATGTGGAAGGGAAAGTACATATTTTGCTTCCATCTTTTAAACAAAAATTCAAAGCAGAAACACATGACAAAATAAATTGACATAGAAATGAAGCAGGAGATAAATAAGAAGGAAACTATTTTAAATGGGTTAAAGTGCAGAGAACAGAAATTACAAATGCAAATACCTATAGAGGCCTGATAAATATAAATGAAAGAAATAGTCATGAAGCCGCTTAGTAGACTTTAAATACAACTATGCCGATGAGGATGGGCCCCCTCCCAGTTCCAACTGGCTGCCTGATCCAGAAATGTGGCCTATCCAAAAGATTGGCCAGGTGTCCTGATTTTTCAAGAGAAGGTAGACATCAAGAATTTTAAATGAAATAGAATTTTAAATAGAATTTTAATTCTATTTTTGTTTTGTTTTATTTTAATATGAATCTGAAAGTGAAGGAAACCATATCTGTGATTTATATCCAGGATTTAGTAGTTGTAAAAGTTAAAAAAAATAAACTCGCAATAATGAAAAACAACAAATTCAGGATTACCTATGGTGAGAAAAAGAAGGGAGAATAGAATGGAAGTATTGAATAACATGTAATATTAGATCTATTAGGAAATCTATTTGAATCAAATATTTGGAATCAAACATATCAAATGTTAAGGTTTGATAAAAGTCAGTTCTAAGTTACACTGGTGCTCATTATATTTTTTCTATGTTGTGTTTGGAGCCTTCTAAAATTTGCAGAGGAGGAATTTATAAGTGAATTTCCTATTTGTTATTGAAAAGGCTTCCTATCAGCCCTTGAGATATTTAGAGTCACTCTAGGAATCTAATTATGATTCATGCAAGAATTTGGGGTACCTGAGCATGCCAAATAGTCCCTATGTTTATCTGGTTGCTTCTGTAAGAATAAAGACTATACCTTCTCTATTTTTATATCCTGCATCTATGTTACCTTGTACATAACAGGTTATTTCTCCATAAATGTTTGGAGAATTAAAAGAAACAGGGTGTGTTCTAGGTTTTTAACCTTATTATAAAAAGTTTCAAAGCTATAATTTGCTAAGCAACTACTATGTGCCGAGCTAACAGCTTTCTATGCATTATCATGATGCACACAGGAAAACTGCAGGATAGGTATTGTTAGCTCCAGTTTCCAAGTAAAGAGAGCAGATCATTTATTCATTCAACCATTTTTTATTAAGTACCAACTCCGTGCCAAGCATTGTTACTGGCAATATGGGGTCCAGCTATAAATAATAAAGACTAAAATTCCTGTCCTTGAAAAGCTAATACTCGGACACCTGGGTGGCTCAGATGGTTAAGCATCAGCTCAAGTCATGATCCCAGGGTCCTGGGATCGAGTCCCACATTGGGCTCCCTGCTCAGCAGGGAGCCTGCTTCTCTCTCTGCCTCTCTCTCTCTCTCTGTCTCTTATGAATAAATAAATAAAATCTTTAAAAAAAAAAAAAGAAAAGCTAATACTCTTCTAGCAGATGACACAAAATAAGACTATTAACAAGCAAATGTAAAGTATTGCAGAAGATAATGATGATGAACACAGAGGAAAAGGCAAAGCAGGGAAGCAAAGAGGGAGGTGAGGTTTTACATGGGTATTTTAAATGGGCTGATCAGGGAAGACTCCTTGGTAATATGGCATTCAGGCAAAGAAGTGGAGTAGGTAAGGGGGTGAGCCATGTGGCCATTTATGGGAAATTTTATGGCCATTTATGTGTCCTGAGCAGGGGGGACAGCAAGTAAATCCCCTGAGGTGGGAATGTACTTGGTGTGTTCAGGAACAACAAGGAGGGCAGTGTAGCTGGATTGGAATAAATTAGGAAAAGAAAAATAAATGAGGGCACAGAAAAGCCAAGATTTCAGATCACAGAGCCTTAGAGGTGATTCAGAGTTCACTGGTTTTACGCTGTGTTAGATGGGAAAACATCAGAAGATTGTGAGCACAGGAATGATAGGATCTAACAAAGATTAAAAGAATCATTTGGGCTGTTAAGTCCTGAATAGACTATAAAGAAGAGAATCCAAAAATCCCTGCATTCTAGGTTGAGAAACAACTATGTGAGTTTGGTCTGAGACTAGACTGAGAGAAAACTGCTCATTCACTCATCAAATATTTGTTGAGCCCTTACCGTATTCCACATGTGTATTTGGCAATGGGCATGCAGTAGTGAACATAGACACATTTTCTTTTCTCAAGGCCCTTAGTCTACTAAACAATGTTAGGAAATAGTTGAATAAAGATGGTAAGAATAAAATAGTTTAAAAAGATACTGCAAATTAAAAAGAACACCCCCTGCCTAAGTCCTTTTCCTTACATTTTATGAAACTACTATGACTCTCATA
Source organism: Phoca vitulina (assembly GCF_004348235.1). Classification (NCBI taxonomy): domain Eukaryota; kingdom Metazoa; phylum Chordata; class Mammalia; order Carnivora; family Phocidae; genus Phoca; species Phoca vitulina. Next base: position 33,138,139 of record NW_022589728.1, read on the forward strand.
TAAAAACTTGACCAAAAAAATAACACCCAAAAGCTAAATACAGATAACTCATTAATATAGATGTAAAAATCTGAAATAAATAAAAATACTAGCTAAAAATTTCAACAAAATATAAAATATCCCCCATGACCAAGTAGGGCTTTATGACAAAAATTTACATACACACACGTACACACTTGTGCATGTACACACATGCAAGTACACACATATAAATATGCATCTTAAAACAACATTCTACTTCATACTGAAAATATATTACAATTGAACTTGCATTGAAAATAAGAATACTATTTAAATTAATATTTCTAATTCATTCTGTAAGAGAGAGCTAGGACAATAAAGAAGAAACAGTAATGAATAGTGTGACCGTTAGAAAGGATGAGAACATTTTTTTGTTTGGATAGAATGTGATTATCAACCTTCATGGCCCAAGAAAGTAGGAAGAAACCCCACCAGGCTTAATTATGAGTTTTAAAAAAATTTAAATATCCAACAAAAGTAAAATCTTACATAGCTTTGTAATTCACAAATAATAACTGTGGAAATACAATGAAAAACTTCCATTTCATAATGTTAAAATACTTGGGAATAAAATTGATAAGAAATGTACAAAGCTACATAGCACACACCACAAAATTTTATTCACAGAATAAAAGGTATGAATATATGAATAGATATAAGATGTTCCTAGATGGTAAGTTTGAAGTTATAAATAAACCAATTCATTATACATTAATTCAATATACATTTTTCCCTAAGCCTCAAAGATCTCATCCGCTTCTTTGGCTTTTAAGGCCATTTTATATGCTAATGAGTCCCAAGAGTATACTTAGAGTCCTGACCTCTCTTTTTGTACAGCCAACTTCTCATCGGACATTTTCACTTGGATGTCTCATGAATCAAAACTTAACTCTTGTTTTTCCACCTAAAATGGATCCTACTTCTAGAGTATCATCTCTGTAAGTGGCATGTCTGTCTGCTCGTTTATGTAACCAAGAAACTGAGGAGTCATCTTAGACTTCTTCTCGCTCACCTCCCATTGCTGTCTACACATTTTGTTGCATTTTGTGTTTCTACCTCCAAATATACCCTGAATCCCTCTACTTTTCTCAAGTCCATCTCCAATATTCCAGAAATCATCTCTTAATTTATCTCCTTGCTTCTATTCTACCTGCAGCTACAATCTAAATGTCATCTTTTAAAAATGTCAATGGAAATTGTTACACCTTTGTTTAAAAACTTAATACCATCTCAATGCCATTAGAGTAAATCCAAAGCCCTTGTCATTGCTGATGAGGCTCTGATGTCTAGTTCTGCTGACCTCTCCTACCTCTTCTGTTTCTTCAATTCACTGAGCTCTTTTGTACTTTAGGGCTTTGCCTTTTTTTTTTTTTTTTAAGATTTTATTTATTTATTAGAGAGAGAGCATGAGAAGGGGGAGGGTCAGAGGGAGAAGCAGACTCCCCGCTGAGCAGGGAGCCCGATACAGGACCCCATCCTGGGAGTTCAGGATCATGACCTGAGCCAAAGTGAGTAGCTTAACCAACTGAGCCACCTAGCCGCCCTAGGGCTTAGCCTTTGCTAATCCCATGTCTAGAATGCTCTCTCTCCATATCCTTGTAAGGGCAGCATGCACTCACTCACCAGTTTCCAGCTTAAGGGTAAATGCCATTCTGAGGCCCGTCTCCCCATCCTTTGCCCTGACCCCATTATTCTTTATCAAAACACCTTGGTTGTATGTTTCATTGAACTTCCTGATTTGTAATTCTGTGTACCTGTTTATTGTGGTACTGCCGGTCTTCCAGACTAAATGACAGGTCTTGAGAAGAGTGGCTTGTTAGTCCAGCTCATACCTTGCACATAGGAGGAAATCGATGATAATATCACGGAACTTGTATTCTAATGGAACTCTTGTTTATTCTAAATTCCACCTGGACCAATAACAAATAAAATAAAAAACAAATACAGTTAATAATGAATAAAAGAATTTTGAAGGAAAGCATTGAAGGAAGGAGAACTTGCCATTGCATAATGATTAAACCAGAGTGTTAAGAAATCAAAGAACAAGAGAAGAAAGAAAAAATGGCAGATAAGTTTTTGAATAGATCACCCTGCTTACATATAAGAACTTAATATTTAACACAAATGTTTATTATATCGATGAAAATGGTACAATATTTATAAATGTATCTGGGGCAATTTTTCAGGAACTTTAAAAAATACATAAAATTTGGGGTGCCTGGGTGGCTCAGTTGGTTAAGTATCCAACTCTTGATTTTAGCTCAGGTCTTGATCTCAAGGTTGTGAGTTCAAGCCCTGCACTGGGCTTCACACTGGTTGTGGAGACTACTGAAAGAAAGAAAGAAAGAAAGAAAGAAAGAAAGAAAGAAAGAAAGAAAGAAAGAAAGAAAGAAAGAAAGAATAAATATATGTGTATATACATACATATATGTAATTTAACACCACTCCTTACATTACTCATCACAATAAATTAAAGATTTACTTTAAGAGTCAATATTTTTAATCAGATTTTTGAAACTCTCTGTTTAAGATCTTCATTAACACTATCCCTTCTCTGGATGGAAAAGAACTTTCTATGCATAAAAGCAGAAAGAACTCACATGGGAAACAATTTTATTACAAAAAAATATTGAACATCTATAAGTTAATAACATCTAACAAACTATAAGAAGTTTTGAAGACTAAAATTGATATTCTTAATTTAGAAAAAGATCAAAATGATAAGAAACTTTAAGCACATCAATAGATATCTGGGCAAATGGCATAAACAGACAATTCACAAACCTGACAATCAGTCTTGTCTTGAACGTCAGCTAGCTAGAGACAGGGACCTTGTTTTGGTTCACCTAAGCACTGACTCTTTCTGGAAGAGGCTATGGCCTTGCTAATGATGTGTTTGGCTCAGGAACCAGGAGAGTTTGATATTTGTCAAGATAATCTTACAGGAAAGTTGTTAGTATGATTCTTTAGCAGTGATGATATAATCCTGGGTGTAACAGAAATTGATGAAATGATAATTCTGATTCTTTCTCACCTTTGGAAAAACCTTACAATCATCAGCCACATAAGGGATGAGGATTAATGGGAAAGTTGAATGGAGATACATCGCATCTGCTTCTGCTCTGTGTAGCCATCTCTTTTCTGATAAATTCTGCATCCTTGGCCAGACCGGGACTTTATAACAATGTGTTTATGTCATCTCTTCTCACTAATCCATAATACAACTGTAATACTCCAATGACTAGCTAATAAACATAAGATTGCAAGTTAAAGTAACATTGAGATTCTGTTTAACAATGACAAAAATAGCAAATATTAAAACATAATAATATTCAAAGGGGTTAGGAGGCAGTGGGGGTTAAACTCTTAAGTTCTTATATTTAAGCACTCCCACTGAATTCTAGTGGGAGTGCTAAATGGCAAGTGTTTGGGAAATTAATTTGACAATATATCTAAGTATGTCTCAAAAGCATTCACAAATTATATAATCATTAAAATTATAATTATGTAGAATTTCTAATGATAGCATAGGAAATTTAGAATCAAAAAGGATAAAAATTATATACACAGGGTTACCTCACCTTTATGAAAAACACAAAATGCATTGAGAAAAAAATGTGGCATTATATATGATTTTTCTTCCATCTTTACACTTTTCTGCACTTTGAATATATCATTCAAGGCTTCGTAACTGGAAGATGGTATTATTTTTTACAAAAATGGATGAATCAAGAAGAGATTAGGAGATAGATAATGTTTTTTATTTTAGACATGCTAGGTTTTAGAGAATATCAACACATCCGGTGTGAAACTTCCTAGCATGTGGTTTAAATATCAATGAAGTGACCAGGACTGAAGGTGTTGTTTTGAAAGTCATCTACAGAGACATCATGGAAAACTGAAGGAATGAACAAACCTTCAATGATTTGGGAACAAAGAGGGTGAAGGGGTTAGTCTCTTGAAATGTTACTGGCAGAAATGGAGAAGGCAGAGAAATTGGGTGATCAAAAGAGAAAGTTGTGCCTGTGTATCCCTACTGCATGTATTAATAGTACGTGTTGGTTTCACTGAACCAAAAGCCTTTACATTAAACCCACAGATGGTCATTTTATTACATCAGTGCAGTTGGGGTAAGGGACCTATCAGAAATAACAACCAGCAGACTTTAACACCTTGTTGTAAATTGTTACAAGTATTCCTAAGCTTTTGAAATAAAGCCCTCCTAGGGATTAGGGACACAGCAAACAATGTTGCCCAATTAGTATAGATAGCAAAGTACCATTTACCCATCAGTTCACATTTTTTCTTGGAAAATGCATTTTTTATTCAAATCTCAGTCCTCAATTCCTACTTCCTAATTTCCCCTTGGAAACCATTTAACACTCAGAGCAAATCTTGAGTAGAAAAAGATCTTATTCATTGGTGATCAGGGCTGAATTAAGGGGTGGAAGATAAGGTCAAGACAATAAGGGAAAAATCCATAAAATGTGCTAAATTGATTTATTGAAAATGGAAGGACAAAAATTTTATTTACCATGACTTCTCTTGGAAAGAGAACTGCAGGCAGTTAGAAGGATTACTATGATCTGCCTCTTGGCTCAAGTAATACCAGTAACAAAGGAGAGGGGGAATTCTACAAATACAGAGCTTTTGTTTTGTGCAAGCAATATTTAAAAGAGGGTTCAAACCTCCAGATATCCTTATCCATACTTCTTTCATTCAACTTCACATCAACACACATACACACACACGAACACATTTGTGTCAAAGAAACCTGTAATGATCACCTGCTAGAAAATGTCCAAAATTATTAGCTTGTCCCAGGTATATAACCAAGTTATATACCTCCTAGACAGTCTAAAGGTAAGACTAGTCCTGTGAAAGATACACTTGCCCTGACTATTTTGGTCACAAATAAAATGCCAAATAACCTGAAATCTGCCCACAATATGCCTTCTAAATATGATCCTGCCTACAAGTCTTTCCCATGCCCCAGTAATCCAATACATAGCTCCTTTTCAGGTTGAGGCTGAAAGCCTTCGGAAGAAAGCTCTCTGTGGATTTCACAATTTTCTGATCCCTTGCCATATAGTATAACTACTATTTGAGCCAGGCTAATTTTAAAAGTTTAGAAAGAAGTCCCATTTAAAGCCACTCATCCCTTTCAACTTTACTTTTCTCTGATCGCCTCCAAACAAACAAACAAAAAGAACAGCTCTCTAAGATTAGCTTTGCTGTCAATTTTCTGTTCTAGTGAAAGAAACTTTGAAGTAAAAACCTCTCTGGAGTCATAATTTCTCTTTATACATTGTGTTCTGTTTATGTTATTTTTAGAAATCTTAAAAATTCTAGTTTTAGCCTTACATTTGGGAGAAAGTAGTATTAACTTTTTAATGATTTTTGTTTGTTAGGCTCTAAAGCTGAAAGCATCTATTCTTTACAGACAAATAGTAAAAAATATGTAGCATTGTCACTGTCTTACAATTTATCCTAAGTCTATGTAGAAGATTGGCTTTCTTTTTAGCTTTCCTGAATTATATTTTTACTAATGCATTAAATTCCTTCTTGACAACTGTAGGATTCAAAGCAATTCAAATGAGATTAGCTCATTGTGGTTAATACAAAAAGCTTTATCTTTTAAAAAGTGTCAAAACTATTATCAGAAACTCCCAGAAACCAAATGCATTTTTACTGACCTTTATTACTTTCTCTTTTACTTTGCTCTACTAACTGGTAATGTAGTGCAAGTTACTCAGTCTGGCATTAAAAAAGGGTCTTTTATCATTTCAGTACATTTTCAATTTATTAATCTGCAACCTTCTCCATTAAATAGAATACAGATTCTTGCCATCTAAAGCTCTCTGATGCACAGATATGGTCGCATCACTTTCCCTGCTTAAAAAATAAACATTACATTTTAAAACCTGGATGGCTTGCCATTACCTAAATACTCAATCCAGCATTTACAGTCCAAAGTAATCTGAAATCAACATACACATCCAATTTCGCTTTTCCTATTTCCTTCCATGAAGGCAAAATGTTGATAGCAAAAACAAACGCACTTTATTCTCTCTTTCGCACAGTAGAATTGAACAAATATTTATTTATGTAATATCTATTATGACTTGCCTACTATTCTGGTTAGAAAACCTCTCTCTGCTCTGAGAGCTGCCAATGCTTAGACACCCCCCCACACTTATATTTAATAAAACTATGTCTGTTACATATGCATTTCTATACACTCCATTTCATTAGGATTTAAGGTGAGCACTGTTTATAATTGTTTATTTGTTCACTCATTCATTCAATACACATTTCCTGAGTGCATCCTGCAGACACAAAGTTAGTTAAGACAAAAATCTGTTTTTGAGAATTTACAATCTAAGGAGGTTGACAGAAACATAAACTAATTGAGTAAAATCCCTGGTGACACGCTTACTCCTCTGGTTGCACTGGCAGAACACTCCTGCACCCTAAGGAATGAGGAACCCATGCAAACCAGGCATGAATCACCAAGACAGAAAATGGCACACAGCTTGGCTCCCCAGGGTCAGCAGCCATATCCTGGTAGGGTTTGTGTGGTGTGTACTTATGGATTTGTAACAGGTCCAGGGATGCTGTTTCAACTCTCTTATTCTCATTCTCATTCTCTTTCTTTATATCTTGTTTAAACACAAACTGTATATGTGACTCCACTTGAGGTGTTGATGAAGGCTGCCCTTCACGCTTGATTCCAACCACTCATAGAAATGCAGACCCAAAAAAAGAAAAAAAAAAAAAAGAAATGCAGACCCAATGAATAAAATATGGCTTATCAAGAATTTATCAATAATCTCAATGTTAGAGTTGTGAAAAATGTTTCTGACAAGAAATTGTGTCAAATTCGATATTTATTATCTTATCAATGTCATTAGTAAAGCTCATTCATCATATACAATGAACTAGATTAGACATTCATTTTACTACACGATCAACAAAAGTTGACTCCTTATAAAAATTTGGATAGCTATGAAATATTAATATAAATATTCCTCTTTCTTATATGCCCATAGAATTGTCATTTTTAGGTTTTATATGTAATTTAAATTGAGCAATGAGGTTTTTTTTTCAGTGAGCATTTATTGAACACCTGTTGTATGTAGATCCCTACCTAATGGAAGAATACTAAAAGGCTATTTAAAGCAGAATTCAAGCTATAGCCTTAAGCAAAAATAAAATAAGAAGGACTTTCTCCAATTTGGTTTCTGGAAAAAAGACTTCCCTTTCTATGTCTAAGAAGCAGAAGAGCTAAGGATATAAATGTTTGATAACCTGAAATAAATCTGTCAGGAAAGAATTCCAGCTGCAACCTTGAATCAAAAGAGTAGCCAAAAAGGAGATGAACCAGTCTGAATCCTCACTCCTGAAAAACCCAAATTTATTACAGAAGATCTCACAACTGGGAAGGCCTCAGGATAGCTCAGTTAAATAACGTTCAACTCATTTTGGTTACCTCCCAGGATTCCTGAATGAGAGTTTTAGCCAGTGTTAGGGAACAATGAAGTGAAATGTCTTGTAACTCCTTGGAAGATTCCACAGTGAGGCAAGTAATTCAAATACAGTAGTCTACGAGGCCCTGGTTCAGGAGAGGGTTTACCTGTGAAGCAGAATGATATGTGAAGTGTTTATTTTTAGTGGATTAATAACAGGAATCATTGCACAAAATGTTCTGTTTTCCTTCTTTGCAACTGCCTCAGTACAAGCTATAAACCTTCAACCAGCATATATCTGGGGAGCAGTGACTGGGCTCTTTCTTTTGGTTATTTGTTCAAAGAAGCACCTTCTCTGGTCCACATATACCAATATATGTGTAAGAATGTAAAACTGAAAGATCTGAAAAGGCACATATTTTCATAGAACCTGTACTAATACATGAAGTCAGGAGAGAAAGACAAATTCAACAGTAGGAATTCTGAAAAAATGAGAGAACAAAGCAGACTCTTCTTTTCCCTCTTCCACCCAAATCTCACCTTTCCCTGGGACAGTCCCCAGGGAGCTCTTCTTAAAAGTTCAGAAGTATCCGTGATCAGGAGAAAGTTATTCCATTCTTTACACTTTTTGAAACATCTTCCTAATGAGACTGATGTCAGCATAGCATTCTTCTTATTCAGAGAAAGCTGTAAATGTTAGCGGGGGACATGAGTCAAATTATAGCCAAAGACAAACTCCGTGAGCAAAGGGAAGGGCTCCTTTTGTATTTGAAGCTTCATAGAATCTTCCATGTTAGAAAGCTGCATTAGGTCATTCAGAAGCCACAAACATAGCTGCATCACATATTACCCATGCCAAGAGTACAGATTGTATGGACATTTGAAGCCACATGGAGACAGCAACAAGTAAGCCCGAGGGCATGAGCATGCCTCTTCTACTCCCCGCTCCTTGTCTCACCTGAACTTATCTAAGGCTGATCTACACATGTTCTTTTTTTTTTTTTTTAAGATTTTATTTATTTATTTGACAGAGAGAGAGAGCACAAGCAGGGGGAGCAGCAGGCAGAAGGAGAAGCCCACTCCCCGCAGAGCAAGGAGCCTGACTCGGGACTCGATCCCAGGACCCTGGCATCATGACCTGTGCTGAAGAAAGATGCTTAACCAACTGAGCCACCCAAGCGTCCTTGATCTACACATGTTCTGCCTGACTTGTATACTACTCCAAGGAAGAGAATGGGAAAGAAATCTCATTTGTGAGACATTTGTGAGACCAGCTGAGTTAAATAATATTTAAATATGGCAGAAAAACCTTTGGACTGGGCTGAGTATCTGAGAATTGAAAATTAGTTTTTGGCTGCTAAGAAGAAATATGGACTCAAGGACAACAAAAAATATGTTCAGTTATAAAATAAAATCGTACTTTTCACCTCTGAGATGTATAGTCTGTCAAAACCACAAACACTGTGATAGTAAAATCCAATTTGTCCACTTTGTATACAAGAATCTTAAATGAAGTAATCATCAGAGAAGATTCAACCAGTCTAGTCTCTGATATAGAAAGTACTTGTAAGGGTTATTTTAGGCCAGATTTCTTGAAACTATCAAATGATTTGGTAAGAAAGTAAAAAAATTAAATGAAATAAAAATTACCCTTCCAAACAATGCAAGTATTTCAACATGATTGTATGTAACAACTTAAAAATACTATGTAACTGTTCTAATACTAGTTTCCAAATATTTCTATACTAAATTATTTGTTAAAATAATTTGTATTCAAAAAGTACTTCATCCTATCCATTATTTCATTCAATGTGTTATCATGAAGCACATACCAGGCACTGATGCTATAGAGTGTCTTTGCCTGCAAGGATCCTATAGTCTGATAAGGAGATAGATATGCACACACATATGTAGTAATGTAATGATTCAATAGTGATTGAGGCATAGATAGTACAAGCTCAGTTTGGCTTGGGACAGTTAGAGAAGACTAGCCAGGCAGGAAAGGGAAGCCTGGAGCCATGGTAATGACCTTTGGTCAAGAAAGGAATAAATTGTACCAGCTGGTGATTAAAATATGCTGTCTAAAATCTGAAAGTCCTTGAGGCAATCTGTCTTAGCTTGTCCACATTGTTTGTTGAAAACAAATAGATTTCTGGGGTGCCTGGGTGGCTCAGTCGATTAGTGTCTGACTTTGGCTCAGGTCATGATCTAAGTGTCCTGGAAAGGAGCCCCATGTTGGGCTCCCCACTCAGTGGGGAGTCTGCTTCTCCCTCTCCCTCTGCTTCTCCCCCTGCTCATACTCAATCTCTCTCTCAAATAAATAAATAAAATCTTAAAAAAGGAAATGAATAGACTTCTGCTTCTAGCCAAGACTGAGTTAACAGGGATTGGAACTAAAAATCTGACAAAATATATGAAACAACAGCTTTCAAGCCATTGGACACGGCTAAATGAAGGACAGTATTCCCGAAGATACAGAAAACAAATGAGGTGAGTCCTACAATTGTCTCAGCTTACTGTCTGGAGATAGTTTCTAGGTGGTGGCAGTTGGGTGGAACCCAGGCAAACCCCTGAGTTAGCCTACTTGAATTGAAGACATAGAGCTAGAAGTTCAGGAAAGCCAAGATGGCCATTGTTTACAGAGCAGTGTACAGAACAAGGAAGAGCTGCACAGAGAAAGAACTCCAGAGATCATCAGTGTTCTTCCTTGAGCACTGAGTTGAGTGCTGATCAGCACTTACATATGAGGGAACTACCTGAGTTTGAAGAATGATGACCCACAAAGGGAACAGTGCCTGGAAATCTCATAGTGCCAGGTTTAGTACCAATACCTAACAGTCACAGCGGAAAACTTCGTAATTCACTTGATGTTGGTTACAGTATTAAAAAGGATCTTGCTCAATAGTGAGGAAGAATTAGCCTTAGACTAAATGCTGCTTTGGTGCCACCTAAAAAATTTAAAACAAGACCCAAAAGACCAAAAAAAAAACAAAACAAAACAAAAAAAAAAACGCAACAACAACAAAACCCAAAAGACCAAACTATTTTTTGGCATTGAAACAATCATCAGACCTACAAAATATAGAAGACATGATCCATAATGAGGAGAAAAATAAATCAAACGAAACTGAACCAAAAATGATACAGGTAATAAAATTTGTAGACAGGACATCGTAAGTTATTATATTATATTCCTTAAGTTCAAGAAACTAGAAGAAATTTGAATGTGCCAACTAGAAGCATGGGAAATATTTTTAAATACCCAAGTCAAACTTCTATAAATGAAAACATACAATGTGCGAGATGAAAAATATACTGAATAGGATTAACAATTGATGAGACAGGACAGAGAAAAGATCAGTGAATTTGAATACATATCAACGGAAACTATACAACACTTTCATATATTATTAAAAAAAGATATATTAATAGTTCGCACCTGGTGTAAGCAGTTATGCAGGTTGGTTTTAGCTACAATACCAGTGGCTTTAACTACATGACCATTGGTTTGTAAAAGACCCCACAGTAAACTTGTCCCTTGGTTTCCCTGAAATCAAGATGTCTTGCGCTTCCTTGGTGGCTCACGATCTGGAGATGAAGAACATCTTGTGCAAAGAAAGAGCCCTGTGAACTGTACCTACAAGTTTCACACCTCTCTGATATTTATTTGTGTTATCTTTCTCCTCCTATGACATATCCTTTATCTTTATTTGAGTCTTGGTTAATAATATGATGATGATTTAAGGTGGGGTGAAGAAAAGATAGAAACAGGTCGGATTTCCGTGTTTCTGGATTCTGTGTGGAAACAGAATGAAATTTAAGAGAGACAACACAGTGAGGTAGATAAGAACATGGACCTTAGCATCAGAACTCCTCTGTCTGTTTCCAAGCTGTATGACATTGAGCAAGTTACTTGACCTTCCTATACCTTAATTTCCTTATCAGTATCTGGCAAATATGGCAAATAGTAAACACTGTATGAATGTGTGTTATTAATTTGATTTTATTTCTACCCATAGGCTCTTGGAGGTCTGAAAAATATCCCTATTTTATTAATTTTACTAGTTCATATTATCCTTAAGATTTAGATTAGATATTTATTCCAAAAACCAAAAAACAAAACAAGAAAACGATAGCAAGAAATATTGTATGTCATAGTGAATAAAGTATCTTTTATCTCCAAATCCTTGACTCTCATACAGTTATTTTCTCACCGATAAAAATAAATTTTTAAAAAGCAATTTTTGTTGACAAGCCTACATAGAATTGATATATGCTTTAATAAATTAAATACTTATTTTTATCTTAAATAATATAAAAGCAAATGTATTTAGAATAGAGTTATAGGAGATATTCTGGAATGAATAAGGAAAAAATTGAACAACTCACTGGGGAGAACAATGCCCTAAAAGGATGAAATAAATCTCCCTTTTAAATCACTAAATAGACTTAGAATCATCAACTATATCTTAGATGACTGCAGAAGGAAAGAAAAGAGACAGTATAATTTATATCACTATATTAGCCCAAAGTTTTTGAATATTAATAGGTCATTGTTACCTGCTTCACTAGCTCAAGTGCTTATCTATGTACATCAAGTTGTTAATAAACTCACAGTAAATTTGATACTATTTCTTAATTTCAACTCTAAGGAGGTCAATAGACTTTGAATTGTAAAGTAATCTGCCTTCAAAACACATTTTGAAGGTGAAAAATGCTAATTATAGTTAATAAAAACATAATTTACTAGGGAGCTTACTTGAAGGGAATGACAGAATGAGTCACCTGGGTCAAGAACTGTGAAAGGTCTCAAGTTTTATTTTGATAAGTTAGCTTGTTACTATTTTATTGTTACTGACAGTAGACAGAAGACTCCTGAGTCAAGGACAATGGACTTTTTACTTATGGCAGAACAAGCGCTGTGAGGTTTATGTTTATGTTTGTCAGTTCCCTTTGCAGTTCGAACTGCGCATAGTCCCTTGTGTCACAGCTGAGGAACTATAAGCTTGCAGAACCCAAATCTTTTGTAGGGGTTGCAAGAAAACCTGCCCTTTGCCCTTAAGAGAGCCATCTTTTATACTGGAAAGAAAGAAAGTCCACTCTCTGCTCTGGAAATTTGAGGCACTCTATCTTCCAAGGCCATTCACTTATAAAAAACATCCCTAGAAAGGTAGTCCAGAATACAGGCTATCAGTGCCTCTACTTGCAAGGCATCCATAAATGAAAGAGACCCATGAAAAATTTTCTCCCAACAGTCTTTTAGGGTATTTTAATATCTTCCTAATTGTCTATCTTTCCTTTTTGCCAATTAATTAAATATATTGGTTGGATCTCAAATAAGGTAACATAAATTCCAAGTGGGAAAGAGGGAGAACTGACCCTTCACTCTCTTTTGTCACCATCATGTCCTCTCTTCTCTGCCTCCATGTGCCACATAGGGTTAGTTCTTCAGCTGCAACTGGCCATTCACTGACAGACATACAGTCAAAGCTCTGGGTGCTTCAATCTTCCATATCTGCAGTTTTGGTTAGGGCAGTGGCAAAAGGTGGTAAAAGCCAAGAAGATAATGGTGACATCCATGGAGGGGCTAATAGGCAGAGACTGCAGGTGGCACTGAGGAGATGGTAGCCAAGTTAATGGAAGCCACATGACAACAACTGAAGAAATAGCAACTGAGCAAAGTGACTGACAAATTACCAGCCTTAATGGAACTCCAAGATGATAAATAAGGTAACAATTAAAAATCCATTGTGATGTCAGGCTCTGTTCTGGTGCTGGAAACACAACAGTGAACTGCTTCATGGAGCCGACATTTTAAAGGACAAGAAACAAGAGATGTAAGTAAAATGCAGTGAATCATATGATGTGCCCCATGTGCTGGTGACTTTCATTCCTTCTATGATGATGAAAGCTCCCCCCTTCTGCAGAAGAGTGTGCTTGACTTTGAATCACTGGATATTCTCTGAACAGAGAAAAATCAGGAGGCACTTTGGACATGTTACTCCACAGCATAAAGGAGATGAACCCTTGAGGCCATCAAGTGCAATCTACTTAACACAAAAATCTCCTTTACAACACTTTCAGATGGTCATTTGATCTTGCTTAAACAGTTTCAATGCCAGAGAGAGCACTATTACGAATCTCTAAAAAACATCTTCATACAGTTTTATTTTAGACATTTGTGGTCATCTTTCTGTAGGGAAGATTCCCAGCTGTAAAACTACTGAGTCAAGGGACATGCACATTTCACATGTTGAGAGCTAATATTAAATTGTGCATATGCATACACACAAAAACACACGCTGTACTGTTTACATGATTTGATGACAGTCACAGAAAGAGAGATTATAACTCAAACTCAGAAAGGACAGTCTAATAGTTCAACCAATTCCACACAGATCAATTTATTTTGGTTTAGATAAGGCCTTAGAAAGGAGATTAGAGAATTTCTGATGATAGCTCTAACATGTAAGAGATCAGAGTCATCACTCTGATCTTTACAATAGAAAAACAGCTACTGTAAATCAACTTTTCTTAGGCTCATCAGAGAATTCAGGTCATGAGGCAAACCACCACCCCAAAATTTGGAGAGAAGCAGATACTGAGGATCGTAGCCAAGATCAGCTTACCTGGAACAGAACCCTCTAGAGAGAGCCTTGGTAACTTTGACTAATTGCTGGGAGCTGACTGTAAAGTAGCATGACTGTGAGAAACTCTTGAGGGCCCAGTTTTAGCAGTCTTCATTCTTTCATGACTTCTATCTCCAGGAAACCCACTAGGTTTTCAAGGTGAAGATCTGAGATAACTCCCCTTGTGTTTTGGGCAGAGAGACAGGAAATTAACCATTTTGAAATATGCCCAAAGCAATCTCCATAACAAAGACCTGTTCCCCAAAGAAAATGACTACCAGAGCGTTATCTATATAAAAGAGCAATTATGCAATTCAGCTTCCTCTAGACTTTCTGTCACACTCAAAAGGAGGGAAAGTGGCTAAGAAAGATGGCTGAGGTGAATCCAAAGACTCAGCTCACCAAAAGACTGAGAATTAATCATAAGAGACTATTTCTCCTCCCACATATCTTATCACCACATCAGCAAACCTTCAGTATAATAACAGAGGATTACAACTGAAAGAGCTGCAAGACAGACTCTGTTTAAGAAGGAATTCTTAGGTATTTCCAGGGAAGATGGCAGAGTAGAAAGATCCTGACCTCACCTAGTCCCATGGATACAACTAAATAATACCCACATCAGTGTAAATAACCCAGAAAATGACCCAAAGTCTGGCAGAACAGACTCTCCACAGATAAATATAGAGAAGAGGACACATCAAAGAGGGTAGGAAAGGTGAAGATACAGTCAGGAGCCAAATTGACCTGCTGGACTTTCTACAGGAGAGAGGGATGCTGTGTGTGTGTGTGTGTGGACAGGAGAGAGGACCGGACCCCCATACCTGCTACCACAGGTACAGGGGACCCATATTGGGAAGATGAATCCCCATAACATTTGGCTTTGAAAACCAGAGGGGCCTAATTTCACTAGTTCTTACAATCAGTAAGGCTAACACCTGGAACTTTAAAAATCAGCAGCGTGGTTCTGGGAGAGCTGGAGGGTGATAGGAAACTGAGTCCTATCCTTAAGTAGACAGCACAACAAAAAGCCCCAAGGAGATACAACATAGAGGCAGGAGTTTGAAAAATCCCTGGGGTATTCAAGAAGGAGATTTATTTACTAGTCTCAGAGAGTGTGCTAGAGGGTCAGGGATCTTTAGGAAACTTCTCCGGGAACAACAAAGCTGGCAGGCACAATTTCCCTCCCTGCTACCCATCCTAGACACACAGACAGCTGCTAGAACCAGCATAGTACCAACACTCTTCACCAAACTTGCTAACAGCCACCCTGCTCCCACGTTCTCCTCCAGACACCCCCTCCAGCCGGGCCTTAGCTCTAGGTCTCCTCTCCTAGTACACCCTCCCAAACCTTGCTAATACCACATGTCCTGCCAATGTGTTATCCTGCAGATCCACCCCCTCCAATGTGCCCTTGGCCAGAGCCCATCCAAAGTGGTACCACAAACCTGGAAATGTGCAAGCAGTCCCAACAGGGGCTAGTACCACTACAAAGTGACCCTTATCCCAGGGAGAGGGGGAGATAACCACACACACCAGTCTGACTGCAGCCCAGCAGTGGGCTGGGAACAGATATCCGGTCTAACTGCAGGCCCTGCCCAACAACTAAAGCTTCTCAGGGGACAACAAAGGGAAAGTGCCTTGCAGTTTGGTGCTACCATATCCCTGGAAAATGCCTGGTCTGACTAAACTCAAGCCCAAGGCACCCCTAGACTCGCCCATTAACAACACAGGGACCAAATACTGTCCACAACAGGCAAAGATTGCCATTGCAGACAACTGGACTGAAGGAAAAAAGTGGCTCAACCACAACAGTAAGGCACACACAATACACATAGGAGATACTTTCAAGAGCAAGAGACATAGCTGACTTTCCTAACACACAGAAACAGACAGAGACAGACAAAATGAGAAGACAAAGGAATATGTCGCAAATGAAAGACCAGGGCAAAATCATAGTAAGAAAGCTGGATGAAACAGACATAAGTAATATACCTGACAGAAAATTTAAAGTAATTGTCATAAAGATACTCACTGGACTTGAGAAAAGAGTGGAAACCCTCAGTGAGACCCATAACAAAGAAATAGAAAATGTAAAAAGGAACGAAACATAAATGAAGAACTCAATAACTGAAGTTAAAAATACACTAGTTAGAATAAATAGTACAGTAGAGGAAGCAGAGGAATGCATCCATGACCTGGAGGACAGAGTAATGGAAAGCAATCAAGCTAAACAGGTGAGAGAAAAAAAATAATACAAAATGAAAACAGACTTAGGGGACTCAGTGACACCATCAAGCATAATAACATTCACATTATGAGGATCCCTGAAAGAGAAGAGAGAGAAAAGGGGGCATAAAATTTATTTGAAGAAATAATAGCTGAAAACTTCTCAAATCTGGGAAGGAAACAGAAAGCCAGATCCAGGAGGTACAGAGAATCCACAACAAAATCAACCCAAGTAGGTCCACACCAAGATACATAGTAATTAAAATGGCAAAAAGTGGTAATAAAAAAAGAATTTTTAGAACATTAAGAGAAAAGAAAATAGTTATATACAAGGAAACACCACAAGGCTATCAGCTGATTTTTCCATAGAAGCTTTGCAAGTTAGAAGGGAGTGTCATGATATATTCAAAGTGTTGAAAGAAAAAAATCTGCAACCAAGAATATTTTATCCAGTAAGGTTATCATTCAGAATAGAAGGGGAGATAAAGAGTTTCTAAGGCAAACAAAAGTTAAAGGAATTCATAACCACTAAACCAGTCCTGCAAGAAACGTTAAAGGAACTTTTTGAGTGGAAAGGAAAGGCCATAAGCAGGAGTAAGAAAAGAAGCACAAAAGCAGTAAAATTAAGTATATCTATAAAAATCAGTAAAGGCACTCACAAAATAAAAGGATATAAAGTATGACACAACATACCTAAAACATGGCAGGGAAAGGAGTAAAGAATGTTCAAACTTAAGTGGCCATCAACTTAATATAGACTGCTATATGCATAAGATTTTATACATAAACCTAGTGGTAACCACAAGCCAAAAGCCAGTAATAGATATGCCACAAATAAAGAGAAAGGATCCAAGAATATCACTTAAGAAAGTTAGCAAACTATGACAGGAAAGAGCAAAGAGATGAAAAGAACAGAGAAGAACTACAAAAACAACCATAAAACAAGTAATAGAATGGCAATAAGTACATACCTATCAATAATTACTTTGAATGTAAACAGATTAAATGCTCCAATCAAAAGATATAGAGTGACAGAATGGATAAAAAAGCAAGACCCATCTATATGCTGCCTACAAGACACACATTTCAGACCTAAAGACATATGCAGATTGAAAATGAAAGGATGGAAAAGCATTTATCATACAAATGAAAGTGAAAAGAAAGCTGGGATAGCAATGCTTATAACAGACAAAATAGACTTTAAAACAAAGATTATAAGAAGAGACAAAGAAGGACACTATATAATCATAAAAGGAACAATCCAAAAAGAAGATAAAACAATTGTAAATATTTATACACACAACATGGGAGCACTCAAATACACAAAGCAGCTAGTAACAAACATAAAGGAAGTAATCAGTAGTAATGCAATGATAGTAGGGGATTTTACCACCTCACATTACTGGATAGATCATCCAAATGGAAAATCAACAAGGAAATAGTGGTTTTGAATGACACATTGGATTAGAATGATCTAACAGATATATTCAGAATATTCCACCCTGAAATGGCAGAATGCACATTCTTTTCAAGTGCACATGGAACATCCACCAGAACAGATCACACCTTAGTCCACAAAACAAGTCTCAATAAATTCAAAAAGACTGAAGTCATGCCATGCATCTTTTCTGACCACAACGCCATGAAACTAGAAACCAACCTCAAGAAAAAATCTGGAAAGAATGTAGATACGTGTAGGTTAAATAACATGCTAATAAACAATGAGTGGGTTAACCAAGAAATCAAAGAGGAAATTTAAAAATACATGGAAACAAATGAAAATGAAAATGCAATGGTCCCAAATCTTTGGGGTGCAGTAAAAGCTGCAATGAAGTTTATAGCAATACAGGCCTACCTCAAGAAGCAAGAAAAATCTCAAATACACAACCTAACCTTACAACTAAAGGAGCTAGAAAAAGAACAAACAAAACCCAAAACCAGTAGAAAGAAGGAAATAATAAAAACGAGGGCAGAAATATATTATATAGAAATAAAAAAAAAAAAAAAAAACAATAAAACAGATCAATGAAACCAGGAGCTGGTTCTTGGACTAGACAGACTGATTGCCAGCAATGAAATTGAAACAGTGATCAAAAAACTCCCAACAAACAAAAGACCAAGACCAGATGGCTTCACGGGTGAATTCTACAAAACATTTAAAGAAGACTTAATACCTATTTTTCTAAAACTACTTCAAAAAATACAAGAAGAAAAGCTTCCAAATTCATTCTATGAAGCAAGCATTACCCTGATACCAAACCAGATAAAGACACCACAAAAAAAAAACTACAGGCCAATATCTCTGATGAACATGGATACAAAAATCCTCAACAAAATATTAGCAAACAAAATCAAACAATACATTAAAAACATCATTCACCATGATCAAGTGGGACTTATTTCTGGGACACAAGAGTGGTTCAATATTTGCAAATCAATCAACATGATACATTACATCAACAACAGAAAGGATAAGAACCATATTATCTTCTCAATAGATGCAGAAAGATAGGGCGCCTGGGTGGCTCAGTTGGTTAAGCGACTGCCTTCAGCTCAGGTCATGATCCCGGAGTCCCGGGTTCGAGTCCCACGTCATGCTCCCTACTCAGTCGGGAGTCTGCTTCTCCCTCTGACCCTCTCCCCTTTCGTTCTCTCTCTCACTCTCTCTCTCTCTTAAATAAATAAATGAAATCTTAAAAAAAATAATAGATGCAGAAAGAACATTTGATAAAGTACAACATCCGTTCATGATAAAAACCCTCAACAAAGTAGGTTTAGAGGTAATACACCTCAATATAATAAAGGTCATATATGAAAAACCCACAACTAATATCATACTCAATGATGAAAAACTGAGAGCTTTTCCTCCAAGGTAAGGAACAAGATAAGTCCACTCTCACCACTTCTTTTCAACATAGTCCTAGCCACAATAATCCCAGAAAAATGAATAAAAGGCATCCAAATTGGTAAGGAAGAAGTAAAACTTCCACTATATGCATGAAGGCATGATACAATATATAAAAAGCCCTGAAGACTCCACTAAAAATACTATTAGAACTGATAAATGAATTCAGTAAGGTCACAGGATTCAAAATCAATATACAGAAATCTGTTGCATTTCTATACACTAATAATGAGATAGCAGAAAGAAAACAATCCCATTTATAACTTCACCAAAATAATGAAATACCTAGGAATAAACTTAACTGAGAAAGTGATAGACCTGTACTCTGAAAACTATAAAACATTGATGAAAGAAATTGACGGTAACACAAATGGAAAGACACTCCATGCTCAAATATTGTTCAGATGTCCATACTACCCAAAGCAATCCACAGATTTAATACAATCCTTATCAAAATACCAATAGCATTTTTCACAGAACTAGAATGAAGAACCCTAAAATTTGTATGGAACCACAAAAGACCCTGAATAGCCAAAACAATCTTCAAAAAGAACAAAACTGATGTATTACAATCCCAGATTTCAAGATATATTACACAGTTGTAGTAGTCAAAACAGTATGGTCCTGGCACAAAAATAGACACATAAATCAATGGAACAGAATACAGAGCCCAAAAATAAACCCATGGTTAATTAATCAGTTAATCTTCAACAAAAAGAAACATACATGAATATGCAATGGGGAAAAGACAGTCTCTTCGACAAATGGTGTTGGGAAAACTGGATAGCTGCATGCAAAAGAATAAAACTGGATGACTTCCTCACACCATACACAAAAATAAACTCAAAATTGATTAAAGACCTAAATGTAAGATCTGAAGCCATAAAAATTCTAGAAGAGAGCACACGCAGTAATAGATGAATGTAACAAAATGGAAATCTCAGAAATAAAATCACATAGTCAAGTGATCTAGGCAAAGGCACAAAGGTAATTCAATGGAGCAAGGGTAATCTTCAACTAATTATGCTGGAACAATTGAACATGCATTTGAAAAAAATATCTAGTTAAAACAGATCATAGAACCAAATATAAAAATGCAACCTTAACTGTGACTATAAAGGTGCTAATATCTAAGATCTTTCTGAAAAAATTAGCCTCGTGGTACATGCTGGAGGAAAACTAGTGAGCTCTCCATGTGGCAAATCCCCCAGCATGACTCAGCTGGCCCTGAGCCCTTCCAAATGCAATGTATTTTCCAAAAGTCTCTGAAAGCACCAAATACTCTCTAGGACCACTCTTAGCTGCGATCCCAATGCACGCTAGCCACAGTTCTGAGTCTCTGCTGAGATGCACTAATAGATTTTTTCGTCCTTTGTCATCAATACAGGCACTTCTGTCATCCCCCAAGATTGCCTGTAACCCATTTTAACCCGCCCCTGGCAACCTCCTCATATAAATCATGATTTTCCAATAGGTACAGACCTATCCCTTTGTATCTGAAGGGGACATAGCTGAGGGTCCCCTTGAAGTCAATACCTCAGGCATAACTTCCCTTTCCCTTGGTTGTGGCTGGAAAGCTTCACAAACTTGAAAGGAAATAACATTGTTAGCTCTAACATGCCTTCTTCCCTGGTGGACTGTCATATCCTACATGATTTCTACAGTCTTTTACAGTGGCTGTTTGGAAGATCATGATGAGGTTAGATAGTAGGAAGACTGGGCAAGTCATGGTCACCATTCAGGGACAGTTGCACACTTCCCATTATTTTTCCTCTTTTGCTGACCTGGATAAACCCTCTTTCAAACACTGATGCGTACTTGGTGCATATTCTCTATACTACAGATGTCACTGCATTTATCCCAGGGAGGAATATGGTCATTGCATGGCCTCTTTGGGCCATGTATTTCAGTAATGTATCTTCACTGCTCATAACTCTTGTATCAATATAGTTTAGCTTCTTCTTTGAGATTTCCCTTATCTCAAAATATCATTTATACCCTGTATATTTTCTACTCTGTGCAAAAACCTTCATTGACTTTAGAGTCAATTAGTCCAGGGCGCCTGGGTGGCTCAGTTGGTTAAGCGACTGCCTTCGGCTCAGGTCATGATCCTGGAGTCCCTGGATCGAGTCCCGCATCGGGCTCCCTGCTCGGCAGGGGGTCTGCTTCTCCCTCTGACCCTAACCCCTCTCATGCTCTCTGTCTCTCATTCTCTCTCTCTCAAATAAATAAATAAAATCTTTAAAAAAAAAAAAAAAAATAGAGTCAATTAGTCTGGTATTCATGGTTTTCTGCAGCAACTTTATTAGTGTATTATCCATACGTCTTTTTTTTAAGATTTTATTTATTTGAGAGAGAGAGAGAGCAAGAGAGAGCACGAGTGGGGAAGATGCAGAGGGAGAGAGACAAGCAGAGCACCTGCTGAGTGGGGAGCCCAATGCGGGGCTCGATTTCAGGACCCTGAGATCATGACCTCAGCCGAAGTCAGATGTTTAACCAACAGAGGTACCCAGGTACCCCTATCCATAGATCTTTATATGACTTCCCTAAATCTGGACAACTAATTAATGCCACATCATCCCAAACACCTTGGACTCAGAAATCACTCCAGCCTTCCTTGAGCTCCCAGTTGCCAAATGGTCATCTCTCAACACTGCTATCATTAATTTATTATTTTGTATAAATCACAGAGCTCTTGAACATGTAGTCTTATGATTTATCTAATTAAAACAAAAAGCAGGACCTTAAACAGGAACAGAATCTGCAAATAGTATTTCTGAGAAGAAATAGACTATAAGAGCACCTGGGTGGCTCAGTCACTAAAAGCTTCTGCCTTCTGCTCAGGTCATGATCCCAAGACTTGGGATCGAGCCCTGTGCTCCCTGCGCTCCCTGCTCAGTTGGGAGTCTGCTTCTGCCTCTCCCTCAGTTCATGCTCTCTCTGTCTCTCACTCTCTCTCAAACAAATAAATAAAATCTTTTAAAAAATAAAATAAAATGCTTTAAAAAGAGAAATAGACTGTAAATAGAGATCAGGGCTCCGACAACATGTTTTAAGACTCTGTTTCTTTTTTGTCAGTTTTCTAGTAGATTGCTTTATATTGGTAAATTTTTTCAAGGCAACAAGTGGCTAGACTCCAATTTATATTTTTGGGTCTTGTTTTTAAGTTTAAATATTAATTCCAGCTAGATAACATACAGTGTTATAATAGTTTCCGGTGTACAATATAGTAATTCAACCACTCCATATATCACCCTGTGCTCCTCATGCATATTTTTAGGGTTTTATATATATATATATATATATATATATATATAATTAAGAAGTAAATTTGAGAATTAACTTCATATGCGTCCAAGCATACACATTATCTTGTTTTGAATACAATGAACGTTTTGGGTGGTCATCCAAGCAATCTTCCTTAACACTCCATCCCCTTTACCCACTTGCCTGGCACTGAACATTAGCCTACTGAGTTCTTACCATTCTTTCTACATATTTCTTTCAGAGCTCTTGTCACAACATCTTTTAATTATTTATATATACTTCTGTTGCCCATACTAGATTGTGAACTTCTGGATAATAGGGAACTTGTTTGGCTCATTCTTTTATGTATCCTCAGCATCCAGCTTAGTATGGGCACATTAAAAAAAAAAGTTAATTGACCAAAAAAGAAAAAAGAGTGTGTGCCAAAGTGCCATGGCATTTCAATACTTTATTAAAAATAATATAATGTTCAATAATAAATCTGATTTAAACACATAGAAAATATGCACCATTATATGGCTTCTTATCCATTCATTCATTCATTCATTTGGTTATATTTACTAGATGTTATTAAGCATCAAAGATTTCCAGATTAAAAACCAAGTGCCCATTATTTTTCAGTATTTCAAGTCATTTTGTTATGTGTATTTCTGCCTGAGAAGGATAAAATGCATTTTATTGTTCCAGCTGAGCTGATGAGATTTACATTTCTGACAGGTAAAATACATGTTGCCTTTTTCTTTTCTTTATTTGCTTCACTGAAAACTAGCAAATAATTTAAGACACAGACTTTTAAAACTTAAAGCACCCAAGTCTTTTGACTAGGCCATTGTAGAAAATATTTAACAAATCATTAATCATCCTATAATCATTTTACCAAATAGCATTATTATAAGAAGTCATAAACTGGAATTAGCAGGATGTTATGATATTCTTCTGAGAATGCTATTTTTGAGAATGAGCAACCACCCATTACATTATTAAATATACAGTCTAAACACAGAGACACTGCAGAGTTCAGTTCCTTGATTTAATGACAGAAAATATATTCCCACAAAAATCATTAATCTCTAAGCAGCAACAGTTAATTTTCCAAATTCAGGTCCCATAACAGACTTGTTGTGTTTACACTGTGAATATAAAGTAATGAAATAGATTTTTTAACAAGCATATCAGAATGTGTGCATCCAAATGTGTGTCACCACTCAATATAGTCATCTTGAGACATTTTTAATTTATTACAAGAATGTTGCTATTCCTCCAAATATTTATTATGGCAGTAATAGAGATAAGTTTATGTTAGGGTGACAGCAAAGGGAAGCAGTGATCAATTTTATCTGGGTTTTTTATAAGGGCTTCAGAGAAGGTTAGGATTTATGCATGATCTTAAAGGATAAGTAGATGCTTTCTCATGTACATGCGTGGCACATACCAAAAAACTTACAGAGAAAAGAAAGATTGGGTATCTATAATTACCAGTTGTTTGGCATGATTGTGTGAGATAGGAGTGGAAAGCTTTGCTCAAGAAGTAAGAAAAGGCAAGGTCAATGAAGGCCTTGTATACCATGCAAAGAAGTTTGAAATTAACTCTATTTTATTTTATTTTTAAGATTTTATTTATTTATTTGAGAGAGTGAGAGAGCATGCACATGAGAGGGGAAGGGGCGGGGGAGAGGGAGAAGCGGGCTCCCTGCTGAGCAGGGAGGGAACCTAACTCAAGGCTCCATCCCAGGACCCCGGGATCATGACCTGAGCTGAAGGCAGACGCTTAACCAACTGAGCCACCCAGATGCCCCGGGATTTGTATTTTAAAACAATATTCTGATCATAATATGGAAGACTGATTACAAAGGCATGGGGCTGGAGGAAAGATCAGCTAAGAGACAGTGAGAGCTAAATTAATACAGAGTAAGGATTGATTTGAGAATTATTTAAAAGGTAGAACTGATGAGTTAGTAACATGCTACACAAAAATTCCAATGAAGATAAAGTGTAGGATGATTCTCAGGTTTCTGGCTTGTGTGACTGGGTGGATAGTGGTACTAGTAGCTAGATAAAGAAATATAAAAATGGGTCAAATGTGGGGAAAGAGTATTCATATTTGAAGATGTTGAGCTCTACATATCTGTCGAATTTTCTATTTGAGTCTGATTAAAGAGACTGATCTAGCTTAGTGATAAGAATCTATGAGTAATGAGGATATATGTGGTAAAGGAAACCATGAAACAGATGAATTCACCCAGAAATAATTTAAAATAAGAAGAAAAGAGAATCAAGAAAAGATTTGAAGAGAAGGATAGTATTGCAAAGCAGACATAGGAGTAAGCAGCCAGTGGGTAGGAGGAGATTTTGCTAGGTATTGTGTCTTAAAAGCCAAGGGATAAAGGCTCAAAAAAAAAAAAAAAAAAAAAAGGAAACAATAAGAAGTAGTAAAAAGTACTAAGCAATGTGTTATGTGCTTTCTTCTTTGTCATTTTAATTCTCAAAACATACCTTTAAAGCAAGTATTTCCCATGTTATAAGTAGATAAAGTAGGCCAATTTGACCAAGGTCAACAGGTAACAAGTTGTGGAATCAGTATTTGGACTGAGGTCCATCTATTCCCAGAACTCATAAATGCTGCCAAGAGCATCATAACAAGAGAGGAAGATAGACATCGCATGTGATAGAGTATACTCAGTGGAGTGACCAGAACTATGGAAATGAGAAAGTAACTGTAGTGAACATTGACTTTATCTTCAAAAGAATTGACTTATGGGTGTTAGTGAAAGAGGATCCTAGGGATAAGGGACTTTTTTCCCAAAATTAAAGGGACTTAATCATGTTGATGAGAAAGAACCAATACAAAGGGAGAAGATAGAATAGGAGAATAAAGATCATTAAGGAAGCCAGGTCATTAAAGAAATGGGATGAATTGAAGTTTAGGACATAAGGTCAATCTTTCGCTTTGAATCTACCTCATTTTGATTCTAGATTTAGTGGATGTCATCAGACCTCTAAATTCCAAATTTTGTTTTTTCTTTTTTTTCTATGAAAAGATGTTTATCAGTGTTGCATGTTCAATACAACACATGCAGTAAAGGAAGACAGCATAGCACATCGTCTGCTATTTTCAACAATTTGATTTTTGACACTCAGAATTAATATGGATCTAATTCTGAATCGTAAAGTGGAGAATTTTCAGTGATCAAAATATATTTTTGCCAAATTAAATCAAGAAAGACAAATAGATGCCACCTCTGCAATCCCTTATCACCTCTCATGCCCCCAGATCCATGGCCATCAGCAGTCCTAGTTCTCAGGCTTTTTGCACTCACAGTAATTACACCACTGGCTTTCCTCGGTCTCCAACTTGCAGGTGGCAAAGTGTGGGACTTCCCAGCCTCTGTGATCATAAAAACTCCTTATAAAAAATAAATAGAAAGATGATTCTAGACACAGACATAGATAGGGATGTATCCCATCAGTTCGGCTTCTCTGGAGAACCCTAATACACTCATCTGTAAAGTAGTGTGGGTATCAAAAGGCTGTTGGGCTGATTATAGGAGACAATGTATATGAAGCAAGTTAGCAAAGCACATGAATAATACGAACATGTTATTCAGTACAATTAAATTATTACCACTATTTCAATAGAGAGCAATGATACTGGCCATGGATCCAAATTGTGTTTTTTCAAAGTGGATTAGAGATGCCCAACTAAAAAGGGGGAAAGGGCTTATTGCCAAATGGTTTGAGGAACTGCTAGGTAAAATAAAGTTTCTTTACTAAAGAATGTCACAGAGATGTTGACATACTAATGTGCATCATAAATATCTAGAGTAACAAAAAATGGAATAGTTAGTATTTTCCAAGTATATTTAATCTCAGGAATTCTTTATTCTTAATTTCCCTTACAGCATGTAGATGTCTATAGTAGAGAGTTTCAGAAATGTTACTCTAGAGCATATGCTTCCTAATTGTGTAATGGAGATTTCATTTTCTGCTATAACAAAGTTCCAAAGAAAAAACTTTTCCTGCATCTATTTCCAAATAAATGTTTTCCTCCATGGGTTCAAATAATCTCAACATAATATATTTAATAAATATTCAGATTAATTAGGTTTCTTGGAGAAGCAGACACCAAACCAGGGTTAGACATGCAAGAGATGCATCAAGAGAAAATACCTGTGAGGGAAAAGAGGAATAAGTGGGGAACCAGAGGAGGAGGGCAGAGCCATGGGACTGAGATGCAAATCTGACACCTGTGATGGAAAGAAGGGGAAGGAGAGATCAGTATGAAGAGCCTCAGACCCAGATCTAAGAAAGTTTTGGCCAAGCCAGTGAAGGGTCCTTGAGCCAAGAGAGGAGTCCCACAGGAAGGACCTGCCAGTTTAGTTGTTGGGGGACAGTAGTTTCTGAGAAGTATGGCCTCATGCAAAAGTAGTGGTGGAGTCATAGGCAATTTGAGTGGTACATTTTCACAAATACCAGTCTACCCTGCTCTGCATAGCTCTTCCATGATCCCCATGATCTCTCTTCCTGAGAGGAAAATTTTGAAAGGAAATTTAGTGGGATAAATGACAGCCACCATTGGCTGATCTCAGAGCCACAACTGGTACTTTCTCCTCTCTCTTCCACCATTCATTCCAAATTCCCCTCACCCACAGTTGTTACATTGGCAGGTCTCGGTGGCTTTCCTGACGGTATGACCCAAACCTATATCCCTGAGGGGTCTGAATAGAATCCTACCCTTTCAGTCTAGGATTGCTGCATGTGTTTGTTCAGTTATGATGGGACAAAAGAGTACCAGGAGAAATCCATGTGAATCACCTGGATTCCACGTGTATTCTTCGTTATGTAAAAGCAGCCTACCTCATCCTACTGATCAGGTTCAATCACTCCTTCCAGAATGATGTTTCCTCTTCTCTTCCTCTGGTCACTGGGCAACAGAAGTCTAAAGTGCCATGTCAGCAGCCATAGCTTAATGTTCATTAAAGCCTTTGCTGTGTTCCCTGGCAATAGTGTGCTCCCTAAGGAAACAGGACCCCAAATCCTGTAGAGTGAAGACAAATGGGGATAGGAAGCATAAATTCCCCAGTTATAATTGGGAATGACTGTACATGGCTTACTCCTGCTTCCACCTCTTGTCTCTTGGACCCATGCATCTTTCCTACTGGGGACAGAGCACCATATAAAGGTCTGATTTTATGTATATTCTGTGTATATACAACCTGAAGGATGGAATTCCATCCTTTCAGAGTGTGTCTTCTGAGCTGAGACTTCAGCTCTGCCTTTGAAGGCCATACCAGCATTCTATGAGGCCAGCTGCTTCTGAATAATAGCCTTAATACAACCAAAGGATCCCATAGTCCTGGCCTGCTCACTTGCCTTCTTCACTGTGAATTGGGTACCCTGGTCAGATATCATGATATGTGAGATTCCATGTCTGTGGACCAAGCATTCCATAAGCCCCAGATAGTGGTGCTGGCAGAGGCTCAGCAGGCAGGAAAGGCAAATCACACTCTAAATTAGATAGAAGGACCCAATGTACTCAACTTGCCACCAAGCAACTGCTTGCTGTCCTTGAAAAATAGTGCATTTCATGGGAGGGGGAAGGCTCTGGTTTGTTCTGTTTCTGACAGGTTAGACATTTAAAGGCAGTAATTCCTAGATCAGCCTTTGTAAATGGAAATCCATGCTATTGGGTCCAGGCAGAGCCTATGTTGATGTCACCATGGCAATGTGAGTTTGAGGATGAAATCAGAAGTAAAATTTCCCTTTAGGAAAAAGTTGCCAAATCATTTAAATTGTACTTCAGTTGCACACACTATCCTTAGAACTTATCTTTATTTGATCCTGAACAAACAAGTAAATATAAATTATAAATATCAGTGAGTATTCTCACCATAATTCTAACTTCTTAATCCTATACTTGTTTAGTACACAGTTCACAATGTGCAGCTTTCATAATTTATGTGTCAAAATTATACAGCAATCATATGTCCCAGCTTTGCTGTGGTAGTCCAAATTTCAAGTAATTCTGTTCCTTTCATAAAAGCAACTAATTTAATGTAAAACTCAAATTGCAGCACTCTCTCTTCAATATTTAAAAGGCTTTTTATTTATACTAAAAGATTGTAGTAGAATGTAGCAGCCTGGTCTCTTAGGGCCTTTCTAGCATCCAGGGCCCAACTTTGGTCTTAGAATCAGAGGACACCAAATGAGTTAAGGGCAACAACACAAGGAACTGTTACAATTATTTTGGAAAGTAATGTGGCAAAATCCATTAAAATTAAAAACACACATACAACTTTGACCCATCAATCTTACTCCACATAAAAATAAAGCCATCAGTATATAAGGGAATATGTCAAAGAACATTTACTATAGTACTGTATGTATTGGCAAATAATAATAAGAAAAACTGGAAACAACTTAATTATAATCTCAGAGGAATAGCTAAGCAAATTATAATACATCTACATCCTGGAAAGGCAACTATTGAAATAATTACTGAAATGGATTTCTACAAGGTTTTGGTGAGAGGAAAAAGTAATGACAAAAAAATATCCAAGATATGTTATATGTGTGTGTGTGTGTGTATATATATATATATATATATATTTGTTTTATGATCATGAAGGAAAATAGAGAAGCATACCTGCTATGTTATTAACATCAGTTACTTTGAAGGCAATGGATTATGGATGGAGGAGGCATGAAGAAATGGATGAGGAGGAACCACCAAAAAGCATGGAGAAAAGTATTTCCCTAAAAAACAAATAGCACAAATGTCATAATGCTATAGTAACCAAAACTCTTTGGTATCAGCATGAAAATAGAAATATAGATTAATGGAATAGAAAAGAGAGCCTAGAAATAAACCCATTCATGAAGTAATTTTCAACAAAAGAGCTAAGAATATACACTGAGGAAAAGATAGTCTCTTCAACAAATAGTGCTGGAAAAACTGGACAGCCACATGTAAAAGAATGGAACTGGACCCCTATCTTACACCATACACAAAAATCAACTCAAAATGGATTAAAGACTTGAACATAGGACTACATAAGACCTGAAACCATAAAACTCTTAACAGAAAACATAGAGGAAAATACCCTTGACATTGGTCTTGGCAATGATTTCTTGGGTAAGACTCCAAAAAGCACAAGCAACAAAAACTAAAACAAACGGGACTACATCAAATTAAAAAGCTTCTACTCAGCAAAAGAAACCATCAACAAAATGAAAGGGCAATTTACGGAGAGGAAGAAAATATTTGCAAACCACATATCCGATATGGGTTAATACCCCCCAAAATACCAAGGAACTCATACAACTTAATAGTGAAAAACAAGTAACCCAATTAAAAAATGGACAAAGGATCCAAATAGACATTTTTCCAAAGAAGAGATACAAATGGGCAAGAGGTATATAAAAAGGTGGTCAACATCACTAATCATCAGGGAAATGCAAATCAAAACCACAAATGAGATATCACTTCATATTTGTTAGGATGGCTATTATCCAAAAGACAAGAAAAAAACAAATACTGGTAAGGATGTGGAGAAAAGGAAACTCTCATCTACTGTTAGTGGGAATGTAAACTGGTACAGCCACAATGGAAAAAAGGATGAAGGTTCCTCAAGAAATGAACAATAGAGCTACCATGTGAGCCAGCAATTCCACTTCTGGGTATTTACTCAAAGTAAACAAAATCAATTTCCTGAAAATTTATCTGTACTCCCACCTTCATTGCTGCATTTTTCACAATGGAAACAACCTACATGTCCATCAATGGTGAATGGGTAAAGATTGTGGTATAAATATAAAATGGAATATTATTCAGCTTTTAAAAATAATGTCATTTGTGACAACATGGAAGAACCTTGAGGGCATTATGCTAAGTGAAATAAGCTAGACAAAGACAAAGACTGAATGGTATTGCTTATATGTGGAATCTAAAAGATAATAAGTCAAACCCATAGAAACAGGGAGTAAAAAAGTGGTTGCTAGGGATTGCGGAGTGGGGAAAATAAGGATAGGCTGGTAAAAGAATACAAACTTTTAGCTATAAGATGAATGAGGTCGGGGGCACCTGGGTGGCTCAGTCAGTTAAGCATCTGACTCTTGATTTTGGCTCAGGTCATGATCTCAGGGTTGTGATATTGAGCCCTGCATGGGGCTCCATGCTGGGCATGGAGCCTGTTTAAGATTCTCTCTCTCCCTCTTCCTCTGCACCTCCCCCACCTCTTAAAAAATGAATAAGGTCTGAGGATGTAATGTATAACATAGTGACTATAATTGGTAACACTGTATTGCATAATTGAAATTTGCTAAGAGAGTAGAACTTAAATATTCTCAAAAACAACAAAAATTAAATATGTGAGGTGATGCATGTGTTAATTAAGTCACTGGAGGGGATCATTTCACACTGTATATGTATATCAAATCATCACATTGTATACTTTAAATACCTGTCAATCTTATTTTTCAATTATGCCTCAATAAAGCTGAAATAACCCCATAGTGTGTATAATACAATCAACTTTAAAAATATTAAACCATAATAAGAAATTCAAATAAAATTAAATGGCTACAATAGACAGTGAGTTATTTCTAGTATACTGTATTGCCGAAGAAGTTTGGCAAGTCATTCCTGATCCTTTGAATATTAGCTATTTCACACTGATCAAAGACAGCTACAGCATAGAAAGGAGGAAGGAATGGGGGTAAGGTAACCTTTAGGGATGCTGGGCAAGTAGCAGTCTCACCTAGCAACAGCTGTTGAGGTTCCTCTAAAGGAAAGGGTCTCCTTACAAAATTAACCACAGTTCAGTTTCATCTTCATTACTGAGAGGAGACCATATAATGTATAGTTCTGACCAGGACATTTTTGAAAGTGAAAGTGCCTGCTATATATAATTATTGTGGGACAGCAGATTTATTCTAGAATTGCACCAGTTAAATCAGGATATGCGATCACCCTAATTACTCATCACCTTATTAAGAACTATGTTAGGAATGGGGGATGGGGCAGATGAGGACACTGGGAGCTACAAAGAGTAGGAAATACAAGTTGCCCTCAAGGAATTGCAATTTGAAGAATGAAAAAAATGTAAGTCATTCTAAAACACAGTTGTGACAAGAAATTTAAGAGAGAAGAGCCAATGTGGCAAGGATGATCAGCGGAGCTAACTGGGAAAGCCTAGCAGAAACTAGTAAATTAAATTGTTTACCAAATACAGTGTATCACATTGCAAAATGTTTTTTTCTCAGAAAGGGTGGGATAAATGTTTTGCTTTTAGTTTTTACTTTGCTGCAATTGATGCTGCCTCTATTACAAATTTCACATGCCAATAAGATAAGAATAAAGTACAATTCAAACTAAGACCCCAAGCTTCCTAACCACAAATCTTTATAAACAACATAGAAATAATGAGTGGTAGTGAGTGAACTCAATTCTAGCTTCAGACTAAACAATGAACTAGTTTTTTACAATTGCAATTACAATAAAAACTTTATGTTGTATATAGAACAACCAACAATATTTTGCCTTTTGATTTTGCATCTTCACTCCGGTTGGTACATGAAATTTTTATGTTCAGTTTTTGGATGAAAAGGTCAAAACTTATTCTATAAAAGTTCTTGTCAGTGTTTTTAGAACTTTGATGTGCATACAAACCACTTAGGGATTCTGTTAAAAATGCATGTTTTATACACCATATCTGAGGAAAGGCATAAATTCCGCATTTCTAACAAGCTCTCGGGTGAGGCTGATGCTACACTTGGAAAAGAGTGGTCTATGTTGTTCTTCTAACACCCCGAACAATACAACCTACTTTTTGGCATTTTAATTCAAATCCAAGGAAATATAGACTAATCTGAAACATCTCAAATTACGATTTCACCAATCACCTGAAGAGATTTGTAAGAGATAGATGATGTTTCACTAGGTATGGGAAATACTAAGGGATATGTTTGCTTGAACAGTTCTTTAGGTAGTTCTAATGGCCAGCCAGGTTTGGGAACCACTGCCCTAAATTATGGTTGAAACAAATATGATAACACCAGAATATTCACATGAAAACTGGGGAGCAACCTAACTTGTCTCTGTTTACCACAGAATAAAAATATTCAGTCTTCTACTCCATCAGTTCTCTTTATGAGCTTTGAATTCCTATAAAAGAATTAAATGAGGTCCTCAGACTGGATGTGGGGGAAAT
Organism: Phoca vitulina; assembly: GCF_004348235.1. Taxonomy (NCBI): domain Eukaryota; kingdom Metazoa; phylum Chordata; class Mammalia; order Carnivora; family Phocidae; genus Phoca; species Phoca vitulina. Next base: position 33,170,867 of record NW_022589728.1, read on the forward strand.
AATATTATTTTTTGAGTAGAATATAAACAATGTACCTGGGAACATATTCCCTTTAAACACACTTGAGTCCATAGCAGAAGCTGTTGTAATATTCCCTGAAGTGGGTGATACAAAGTTTCCAATTCAATTGTTTTCATTTTAGTCCAAAGCTTTATAAAAATCAAGACTGCCAAAACAAAATGTATCAGCATGTGCCATTCTAAGCTAAGTGAGAAAATGAATTTGCAAGTATCTTTTTCTAACCAATGCTTTTTAGTCACAGTCTCAGTTTCCTTTGACAGGTGGATATATTCCAAGACTTCAAAAGGGTTTTGTGGTTTAAATCAATTTCATAATGCTAAAATAGCTAATAAACCAAACTAGCCTACATATAATTGGTTCACTGACTATAATATTAATGTTATTTTGAATAACAACTTCTATCAATTTTTGAATACCTTTAACATACAAGGCTCCATGCTAAAAATATTATGCTCACTTAAATGATCAAATATAGAACTAACTGCTATAATGCAAAATAGCTAATATTAAAACCATTTTATAAGTAAGGGAAACGGGACTTGGAGAAGTTGAGGATCTTGGCCTCTGTGTCAAATATGAGCCCTTATTTTGACCCATACCTACCTGCATCTTGTGCAGGTTATATAAATTCCACTATGACTTTCAAAACCTGTGAATTAATAGAAGAGAAGTGGAGATTATATTGACTTCATAACATTAAAGAACTGTCATAGCATCAATGATCCCTATTTTCAAGAAACCAAGACAGTCATTGTGTATACTCCAAACAAATGAGAATACAGATCCTTTAAGTTAGGACACCTACTGTTTTAGCTTCACTTCAGTTTTCTACATAATATAGATGCCAAATTACAGCTTTCCATATAAATAGACTTCTAATTAAAAGCATTTATAACCACTACTCACACTGTTACTAAAAGTCCCACAAAACTCCAATTTATATGTAAAAAGGGGACAATATCCAGACACCAGACCAGAGCAGTTTGGGGAGTTTAGAAGGAAATGCACAAAATTGTGAGGAGAGTCTTGGCAGAGTTGGAATGCAGGACCAGTCAGGATAAATCTCCCAAAGAAAAGAGCTCTACACTGAAAAGAAACTTCTGAAAGCAGGTCTGATGCCTGGTGGGTCAAACACTGGCAAAGAGGAATGATAATGAAGGGTTCCAGAAAGTGCATCTGGGGGAGAGAGAGGGACACACTTTGGAAGGCAGAGGCAGTGTGTTTAGAGGTAGCACCTGCTTGTAAATGAAAGGGAAGGAAGGAAGCAGATAACAGTATGGTCCTGCTGAAACAAGATGGATTCTAAAAAATCAGGGAGAGCCTGAACACAAAAATGCATCATATATTAAAGAAACTGCTCTTCACATAACAACAGAGAGAATCCTTGAGGAAAAAAAATTGAAACAGAAATAATAAATAGAATCAGAGACAACATGATACAAATGAAAGTCAGGCAAATTAGATTGCTATATTAGTTTATTAGGGTGACTGTACCAAAGTCTACAAACTGAGTGGCTTAAAGCCACAGAAATGTATTGTCTGGAAGCTAGAAGTCCAAAACCAAAGTGTCAGCAGGGCTGCGCTTCCCCTAAAACCTTTAGAGGAGTCTTTCCTTGCCTTTTCCTAGCTTCTGGGGGTTGGCATGCAATCTTTGGTGTTCCTTAGCTTGTAGCTACATACCTCCAATCTCTATCTTCATTGCCACATGGCTTTCTATCTCCATCTTCACATGACCATCTTCTTATAAGGAACACCAGTCGTATTGGATTAGGGACACAACCTACTCTAGCAAGACACTTAACTTAAATAATTATATATGCCCTGACCCTATTTCTACATAGGATCATATTTAAGGTTTTGGGGGTTAGGACTTCAACATATCTTTTTTGGGGAGGAGGGAAGGACACAATTCAACTCATAACAATTATATATATGTAATATATATAATATGTGCATATTTTTTTCCTGAAGAAGAAAACTAAAACAATTAAAACAAAATAAACCTAACTGCATATTAAATCAATAACATTAACATCCATTTGGCAGAATCATTTCAGGCGACTTTATAATCCAGAACTGTATGTTCTTAGTGGCATACATTAAAAAGAAAAACAACCAAAGAACTGAAGAGGAAAAATTTTCAGCTAAATTCTTTTTACAGAAAACAGTAGTAAAACATAATTACATAGAAATTATTATTGATAATGAGATGACAAAAATATGTAAAAGAAGTATTAAGCGTAGTAAACCTAGTTATATTAATATCATGAAAAATTGTTTTCAAGGCAAAAAAAATTAGAGATAAATAACATCATTACATATGGTGAAATAAGCAATGCACCAAAAAATATAATAATTCAGAATAACCTAACATAAACTCAAAATATTTCTAAGTGACAGAATTAAAAGGAGAATTTAGACAATCTACAATAAAAATAAGAGATTTAAATAAACCTACACTACAAACAAGTAATTGATAGATCAGATAGAAAATTAATAAATATTAATAATATAATTTAGAAGGCTGACTTAAGAAATATATATATAAGTCTACACCAAAAAATCAGGATACATGCATGCTTGGAAAGCAGTCATGAAACATTTAAAAAGCTGACCAGGGCTTAGGTCACAAAACAAATCTCAACCAAAAATACTAAAAAACTACTTTCTTATAACACAATATATAGTACAACTAGAAAGTAATGTCAAAAGTGGGCCCCCAAAGCTCATACATCAGAAAAATAATAAAATACATGTGAATAATTCATAGGTTAAAAAAGTATAATGAGGGGCCCCTGGATGACTCAGTCGGTTAAGTGTCTACCTTCAGCTCAGGTCATGATCCCAGAGTCCTGGGATGGAGCCCTGCATCAGGCTCCCTGCTCAGCGGGGAGCCTGCTTCTCCCTCTGCCTGCCACTCCCCCTGCTTGTGCTCTCTCTCTCTCAAATAAATAAATAAATAATTTTTTAAAAGTATAATGAGTATTGTTAAATAATTAGAACTACTTGTAAAATCCAGCTAAATTAATACTTAGAAGATGATTTATAGGGCTGAATGTATATATTGAAATATAACAAATAATAAGAATTATGATTTACATAAGTGATTTAAGAACTTAGAAAAAGAACAAAAGACTAAATAGAAGGAAAGAAATATTGAAGGCAGTATGAAGTAATAAAATAGAAAATAAAGAAATGATAGTGTGTAGCAATCAAACACAGATGTTTCTTAAAAATGTTAATAAAACAGACAAATCTCTGTCATAGTTGATCAATACAAAAAAAAAAGAATAGATAAATTAGCCATATTAACAATGATAAGTTTATTACTTAGGTAATGCTAACTGCTAATAACTTCAAACTGTCAGTGACTAAACAAAATGAAAGTTTGTTTGTTTTTTTCTCATTCATCTAACAGTTAAGTGTAGACATTCTGGTAAGCAGAAGGTTTTCCTTCATTCATTGATTTAGAGAACCAGGCTTACTCTATCTCAGAGCTCTCACATCCTCTAGGGCTTGAGTTTTCTTCATCTAGACTAAAAGTTTTTTGTGAAGGGTCAAATTGTAAATATTTCAGGCTTTGCAGCCTATGTATGGTGTCTGCTGCATATTCCTTTTTTTATAAAGTAAGTCTGGAAAATATTTCAAAAATTCTTAACTCACAAACTATGAAAACAGGCCAAAGACCAGATTTGGCCCAGAGGTCACACTTTGCCTACTTCTGATCTACATGAAAGAAAAGAAAAAAGAAAGTGAATGAAACTAGATCCTTTTAACCAGCTTGATTCATAAGCAATTTATACCATTTTTGTTCAAATTCCACTAACAAGAACTAGTCCCAGGACCCTAGTTAGATACATGGGGAGATAAGAAAGATCTCTTCCCATGAAAATTCCTCACTATGGGGGAAAAAAAAAAGGACAAATTTTAGTGGAAAGTTAGCCATCTCTGGAACAGGAATGAAGGAGGACATAATGACATTTTTAAAACATGAAATCACACAAAATGTATCATGACCATGTAGGTTATTTCTCAATATTGCAAGAAATATTTAAAATAGAAAATAAAATTCAGCATTCAAAAATATTAAAGCAGGGGCACGTGGGTGGCTCAGTTGGTTAAGCGACTGCCTTCAGCTCAGGTCATGATCGCAGGGTCCTGGGATCAAGTCCCACATGGGGCTCTCTGCTCAGCAGAGAGGCTGCTTCTCTCTCTCACTCTGCCGCTTCCCCTGCCTGTGCTGTCCTGCTCTCTCTCTGTCAAATAAATAAATAAAATCTTAAAAAAATATATTAAAGCAGAGGGTGCCTGGGTGGCTCAGTTGTTAAGCGACTGCCTTTGGCTGAGGTCATGATCCTGGAGTCCCGGGATCGAGTCCTGCATCAGGCTCCCTGCACAGCAGGGAGTCTGCTTCTCCCTCTGACCCTCCTACCCTCTCATGCTCTCTTTCTATCTCTATCTCTCATTCTCTCTCTCTCAAATAAATAAAATCTTTAAAAAGATATTAAAGCAGAAAAATTCTATGAACATCTCATTTTATAGAGAAAAAAATTTGAGAAAATGTATTTATTCACAGTAAAAACTCTTGTCAAACTTGGAATCAAAGTGAATCTTAATTTGACAAAGAATATCTACCAAAAATGTACAAGTGTCTGTCCTCACTTACAGTCAGTATTATACCTAAGTTCTAACCTCTACACGGGCAATGTGTAATTCTCGCAAATGCAATAAACAAGGTAAAATAATAAAAATCACTGGGACACCTGAGTGACTCAGTCAGTTAAGCATTGGACTCTTGATCTCACTCAGGTTTTTATCTCACAGTCCTGGGTTCAAGCCTCACATTGGGCTCCATGCTGACCATGGATTCTACTTAAAAAAAAATGGAAATCACTGATAACTTAAAAGACAAGTCATAGTATATGAGTTTAGAAGTTTTTAATCCATATAATTGGGGAAAAAAAACTCTACTAAACAAAACTGAAAGGTCAACAATTCATATAAGAAAGGATAAAACATAAGAATATGCCATTCATGGAACAACAAAAATACAGAATAGTCAATAAATATATTTTAAAAATTAGGAAATACACATTAGGGATGCCTGGGTGGCTCAGTAGGTTAAGTGTCTGCCTTCGGCTCAGGTCATGATCTCAGGGTCCTGGGATTGAACCCCACATGGGGCTCCCGGCGCAGTGAGGGGTCTACTTCTTCTTCTCCCTCTCCCTTTGCCCCTCCTCCCTGCTCATGCTCTCTCTCTCTCTCTCAAATAAATAAAATCTTTAAAAAAAATAAAAATTAGGAAATACACATTAAACAATAAGGAATTGCCACTTCTTACAAATCATAGTAAGGGGGGAAAAGGAGTATTTTAAGTTTGACAGCACCAAGTTCTCTTGATGTTGTGAGTGAACACTTGCAGTTGATGTGTAAATTAGCAAACATTTGTGAGAAACAATTATTAATATCTAGGAAAATTTCAGATCTGCATACATTATAACCCAGTGATTCTGGCTACTCACATTGAATACTGTTAGCAAACCTTCAAATATCACAGTTCAGAGTGCCAACGGGGCCCTCTATTATTTCAATAGTAAAAGTTAACTGATATCACACATACAATCCTTAGGAGACATCTTAAAGGTAACACTTAACTTTCATTTTTTTCTTATTTTTTTAGTTTTTAAAGATTTTATTTATTTGAGAGAGAGCGCATGAGTTGGGGGGGCAGAGGCAGAGGGAGAAGCAGACCCCCCGCTGAGCAGGGAACCCCATTTGGGACTTGATCCAAGGACCTTGGGATCATGACCTGAGCTAAAGGCAGACACTTAACCAACTGAGCCACCCAGGCACTGGGTAAAGCTTAACTTTTAAATGTTTGAAAAGTTTTTCTGTAAATGAATGTTTCCATGCATTACTTTGAAACAGGAACCAATTGACAAGTCATAATTTCTTATTAGCGTGTAAATCAAAATCATATAATGGATCATCTGCCAAATGGATAGTCTGTTGACAGTCAAGCCAAGGCATTTAAAGTAGGCTTTCCCTCACTTAAAAAAATAATGGCATCTCGGAAAAAAAGTACCAAGGATGTTCTGACTTCTAACAACCATAATAGTATGGATATACAAAGAGCAGAGGGTTCCAAAGGAGCTGAACCTGTTTAGAAGTGTTGTAAATTGTTTAAGGATCCAGGAAATGATGTTTTGCTTCAAATTAAAATACTATACCAATAGAACAAGAAAATAGTGTTAAGGGGAAAAAATGTTACATGAATGACTTCCACATCACCTCAACCCTAAAAGGTAAAGTAATTCATGGGGGAAAATACATCATAAAGTGCATGGCCTCACATAAAGATGACCTACAGACAACTATTAATATTTATTCATTGGAGGGGTGCCTGGGTGGTGCAGTCAGTTGAGCATCTGACTCTTGGTTTGGGCTCAGGTTGTGATCTCGGGGTCCAGCTCCTTGCTCAGTGGGGAGTCTGCTTAAGACTGTCTCTCCCTCTCCTTGTGCCCCTACCCCACTCTCAAATAAATAAAAATCTTTAAAAATATATTTATTAATAGGAACTAAATAGGAATACAAGAAAACAGAGAAAAACCAAATTTCTCACCAAAATGGCCAGAAAATTTTATGAAGTCTCATTTCTTTTGTCTCGATATAATCTAGGGGTTCATGATCAAGAAAATACAGACTATTTTTAACTCCTGTAAATATAACCAATTCACTACAGTTAATTATCTAATTATAATACAATGTCTCCTTTTAGAGAAAAGATATTTCAATTATTTATGTGCTTTTCTGCATGACTAACACTATAATATAAAGAGTATACTAAATTTATCAGGATATTATACATTCACTTCCATAGATGAAAGAAAGGCTATAGTCCCCTAGATAGTAGAAATAAAATAACTTAGAATGAAATAACCCATATATGTATATTAAAATATAATTTGTGAACATGAAGCCTGCCAGATACTAGAAATGATCTCATTATAAAATCTTCAGGTTCTCATTTCTAGGAAAAGCCATAATTACAACCTTATCTTTTTAGTGACCAATTACTGTATTCAGGGTATTTTCTGAAATAAATGTTTTGTTATTTTTATGACTTGCCTATCTGTATTTCCAGTTCCAAGAATAGAAATCTACAATACAGCCATTTCCATAAATAAGAAGTCTGAAATAAATGACACTGTTCTATCAAAACACAAGTACAAAACCTTTAAATTTTAGATGAAATGTAAAATAGAAATCTTTATTAGCATAAATAAAATACTTAGATGGAAACCTTGATATCACTCCAATTTATCAAATTAGGTCATTAGAACTTCCAAGCTGACAAGAAAAAAAAGTATGCCTATACCATACTAAGTAAATTGGCCCATTCTTCTAACGAGCTAGTTTCTTACATTAGAAGGAAAGAGTAGCTGATTTACATTCCCAAAATATAAAGGTTTGAAAAATCTTATTATTCTAAAAAGAATAACTTTTTCCTATACAAAGTAATGTTCTTACTTTCCATTTTTGTTACTAAAATATTCACAACGTAAGCACTACTCTCAGTGTGTAGGTATGTGTGTGTTGGTATAGGGGCTGGAAAAACAGAGTGTAGATGAATGTGACATCCCCACAGAACACCCTCTTCTAATACTTGCTATGAGAAACACCACCAGAAACAGCATTCAGTCCTCTGAAGTGACCATTGTTCTAGTACCTCACCCCCAAAATCATTTGGAGAATACAAAACAGAAGTAGTACATAATTCATCATGTAATTCATTCATTAGAACATGCTTGATATTTAAGTATCACTTGAAAAATGATGATAATCACTGCCAAAAAGTTATACATATGTGCTCCAGCTACCTTCCAAACAATACGAATGGATCTGTTTCCTCTAAAGCACTGGCTTAGGAGAAAAGCGTCTCCTATTCAAGGCTGATATAATCTCTCAACCTTCACATTGAGCAAATGAATGATGACCTGGTAAACCAGCTTGGAAAAGAAGTCAGCCAAGCATTGGAGGAAAAATAATCTTTAACACTTTTTGCCTCTGGTTATCTTTTTCCTTCCTTGCTGGAAATGCCCTGCTCAGTCTAATTTTTTTTTTAATTTTACTACTGAAATCATTTATTCTCTCAGCTTTTGGGCTTATTCAATGAACAGAGAGAACTCTTTAAGTAGTCCAAAACTGAAACTGATATTCAAATCTTTCTTGGATTATAGTTTAAGGTTTCTCAACAGTGGTAACGTTGATATTTTGGACCAGATCATTCTTTGTTGTATGAGGCTGCCCTGTGCATATAGGATATTTAATAGAATCTTTGGCCTCTACCCACTAGATACCAAGGGCAATACCCTCATACTCTCAGCTTTGTGATACCCAGGAATATCTCCAAACATTGTCAAAATGCCTTTGGGATAAAAACAGCCCATCCCCTTGAGGACCCCTGGATTAATGCGGGTTTTTTTTTTTTCTTTAGCATTTGTAATGGAGATGCAGGAGAAATAAGGCTACATACTCAAATAGAAACAAACGGATAAAACAAAACAAACAAAAAAACAATTAAATACCCTTAACTTGAGATAATAATAAAAGTACTCAGAGGCTCTTTCCAGGGCATGATTAAGTTCTAGTCTATAAAGTTTTTGAGACTAGTGATGTGATAGTTAATTTTATGTATCAACTTGACTGAGTCACAGGGTGCTCAGATATTTGGTTAAACATTATTCTGTGTCTGTGAGGCTGTTTCTAGATGAGATTAACATTTGAATTGGTAGACTGAGCAAAGTAGATTGCCTTCCCTAAAGTGGGTGAGCCTCATCCAATCAGTTGAAGGTCTGAATAGACCAAAATGGTTGACCCTTCTCCCAAGCAAGGGAATTGTTTCTACCTGACTGCTGTCTTCAAGTTGGGAGATTGGCTTTTTTCTACCTTCTGACATAACCAAAACATCTGTTCTTCCTGAGTCTCAATCCTGATGGCCTTTGAACTAAAGCTATACCATTGCTTCTTCTAGTTCTCAGATTTTCAGATTCAAACTGGGACCACACCACTGGTTCTCCTGGGTCTCCAGCTTGCTGCTTCACCCTACAGATCTTAGAATTTGTCAGTCTCCACAATAGCATGAGCCAATTCCTTATAATAAATATAATATATATTATTTATTTATATTTATATTTGTATTATTATATTTATTATTTATAGTTTATGATCTATTTATATATATTCTATTGGTTTTGTTTTTTTTTTTTTAAAGATTTTATTTATTTATTTGACAGAGAGAGAGACACAGCGAGAGAGGGAACACAAGCAGGGGGAATGGGAGAGGGAGAAGCAGGCTTCCCGCAGAGCAGGGAGCCCGATGCGGGGCTCGATCCCAGGACCTGGAATCATGGCCTGAGCCGAAGGCAGACGCTTAACGACTGAGCCACCCAGGCGCCCCTCTATTGGTTTTTATATATACACAACACAAACAAATACGTATGTATATATCCTATTGATTCTGTTTCTTTGGAAAATGCTAATACAAATGACCTGGTCTTTTGGGGGAAGAACGTAGGGAAATGAAGAAAGGAAGACCTGGTTAAACATCTTTACTCAAACAAAAAATCTGTACACAAATATATGTTGAACTATACTGAACTAGTCAGTGGCTCAATACATGAAAGCCATAATTTGGTTCTCCTAAGTTTTACATTCAATTTCAAAAAGGGAAAGTTAGTCTTTATACCCAGGTCACAGGCAGTCCTTACTTTCTTTCTCATAAGCCTTATGTGAATATAGATCACTTTATTAACTTTTCTTGTCTGTGAAATAAAACAATCTAATCCCTTTAGTGCAACTTCCCTAGATCTCCTTCTTATAATTCCATTAATGTTGTAATAAATTTTTATTTCTGTTTCATGTTCAATTTGTGAATCCCTGAAGAATTCTGCCCTTCTCTTGTGGCATGCAGTTAAAGATGAAAATTATATTTCTTGGATTCCCCTCTCCCATATATTTCAAGGTTTGAATTGGTCAAAAGAGTGCTCAGGCAAATTTTGGAATGTTGGAGTGAAAGTTTTCATCGTCAGACATGATGACACACAGTTTCAGGTAGGCCCAGCAGGTCCCACTTTATCCTTCATTCCATATCCAGTCCTAATTGTTCATCTTCCTGACTGACAGTGATTCTAGACCCAAAACAACTGCTTGTCTATCGACACACATGAGGGGAGCCAAATAGAAGCAACAGCTTCTCATGCATTTCGCCATGAGCTTCTCCCTTTCAGTTTCACTTTGGTGACTAGATGTGGTTGGTTTCTCAGATGGACATGTGAATGACTCCTTTCCTGAACTTCCAACTCCCCTTCTGGACCTTTCTTTCCCCGATCCTACACTTGTGTAGATACAAAACCCATAATAAATTCCAATTCCAAAACCCACAGTGACTCTGCTCCCCTGACTGAACCTTAACTGAGAAATACCCCACACTGCCTGTGTTATATTTTATAATATAGCATAAACCCACAAAAATGATGCCTCGATCATGAATATGAGAGTTTCCTAGTACACTGCTTCACTTGTGTTCAGGATCAGATCCCTAAAATTTTTCTTTCTTGGATTCTTCATTGTTATAGATTGAATTGGGCTCCCTCAAACAAAGATATGTTGAAGTCCGAACCCCTGTACCTCTAAATGTGATGAGGTCATAAAAAGGGGAAATTTGGACATACGCACTGGAAAGATGATGTGAAGGCACACAGGAAGAAGAAAGCCATGTGATGTGAGTAATGCATTTGCAAGTCAAAGAATGCCAAGGATTGCTAGAAAACACCAGGAGCTGAAAGGGCAAGGAAGGATTCTCCCCTAGAGCTGTCAGGGAAGAAAGGCCCTGTTGACACTTGGATTTAGGACTTCTAACCTCCAGAACTAGGAAACAATATATTTCTGTTGTTTTAAGCTACCCAGTTTTTGGTTCTTTGTTATGGCAGTCCCAGGAAACTAATATACTCATTATGCTACCTCCAATGGAGATGGCTATTGTGAGGTCACTGCCAAGTTGGGCATAGCTGTCTATTACCAGTGCATTCTACACTCTGATGTTAGAGGAAGAGAACTCTCTTTCTTTCTACCAGGAATTGAATGAATGCATCCATAATCCCGCATGGGACAACTGATTCTAGGTTATTGCATTTAATGATATGTTGCTAAAGATATAATAAAAGGCAAGTCAATACAAGGAATAACTTACAACTCTGTCAAGGCCCAGACTTAACCTAGATTCCTTACCAGGGAATATCTTGATCTGCTGCTCATGACTAATAATAGCTTACTGGTTTCTCTAACAACATCACCAGAAACACTTCATTTCTCAGAGCAAAATGACCCCTCACTTCATTTCTATAAAATTCATCTGTTGAACCTTATCTTGACCTCTTGCCAGAATAACTGAAAATTGAAATGTCTATACTCTTTAAAAGAAACTACATTCCCACCAGCCCCAAGTGTGTGATCTATCCCTGTGCCCTAACAAAAACAAATTCATAAAAATGTAATAGTACATTTTTCAAAGTCTTAGGTCAAAAAGATCTTGGAGTCCAATCTCACAGATTGTCATCTGATGATGATGATGTAAAAATGACCAGGATATGATAAAATTTAAAAGCATGTTATTAGTGAAGAATCACTGAGACAAGGTCCAGGACAGGACAGAAATTCAGAGAAGAAAGCCTGGAATATTTTACCCTTAGGCTGGTGACCAATTCTAGAAAAAGTAACTGAGTGACTGAGCAACGTACTTGACAGCTTCAGGGCTAGGCAGGAAAAAAGCTGGATTGTGAGGCACTCCATATTTTCAGTTGGGACTCCAAAAGGCCACACTGATGGAATAAGGGTCCACTGGAAGTAACTGCCCTCACAAAGACTGCATCCTAGCTTCAAGCCATGTGGGTGACACAAAAATCTCAATTCCTGAAACTGGTTTCAAGAAATGCCAGATAAAGTCAATGCTGATTATTCATCTATTCACTAAAATTTATTGGTAACCTCCAAATCAATACTCATGGCATTTTCATGGTCATTTGAGGACGTGCACAGAGCGGCAAAACATTTGAGTCACTCAACATACATATTTCCAGTTGAGGTCAAACAAGGTGATGTTCTGCCTTCCTATGTCAGCTCTCATATTTTAAGTGTGCTATTTGCAGTCTATTTAGTTCTTCCTATTTTGTGCTTTGTGGTGGTGATTTTGTTGCTTAAAATGGCTCTAAGTGGAGTGCTTAAGTATTGTCTAGTGTTCCTAAGCATGAGAAGGCTGTCTTAGGTAGAAAATGTCTGTGCTAGATAAGCTTCATTCAGGCATGAGTTCTAGGATTATTGTCTGTGAGTTCAATGTTAATGAATCACCAATACAATATGTTCAGAAAAAGAAAGAGGAAATTTATCAATCTGTAAATAAGGCCACTGAGGAAGGTGCTAAAATAACATCTATAGTGTATGATGAAGCCATGGAGAAGTGGCAACATTTGTGGATTTGTGAGATGACAACAAATAAGGAAAGTAGAATGACCAGCTTAGGCAGGAGACTAAAAGTCAGAAATTTATAGTCATGTTAACCAGGATCAGGAAATTTTTAAACCCTTCTTGCCTAGTTCTGCTGGCTTCTGCATTTCAAAAGTTGATATAGGTAAAAAATGTTAAAATTATAAGCAAGGCAGGTTCTGCAGATCAGGAAACTACAGGAGAATTTATTTAATATCTGCTAAGTGTTACAGGAAAAGGGTTCTGTGGAAGAGGTGTTTTTCAATGCTGATGAGACTGGCTTGTTTTACAAACATATTGGCAAATGAACCTATGTAATACAAATAGCCACCAAAGCCTCTGGCTTTAAATCATTCAAATACCATGTAACTAATTCTTTGTAAGAAATATGTGAGAGAGAGAGAGAGAGAGAGAGTGAATGTGTATGTGTGTGTGTAAAAATTAAGGTGTCTTTATGGGGCACCTGGGTAGCTCAGTTGGTTAGGCCCCCGACTCTTCACTTTGGTTCAGGTCATGATCTCAGGGCTGTGGGATCAAGCCCTGCATTGGGCTCTGCCCTCAGCACAGAGTCTGCATGAGGATTCTCTCTCTGCCTCTCTCTCTGCCTTCTCCCACTCACACGCTCTCTCTCTAGAATAAATAAATAAATCCTTTTTAAAAATTAAGGTGTCTTTAAACAAAAATATACATAAAATAAGGTTACATAGCGATGAGTTGATGATAAGGTTGTGACCAGAGGCTCACAGGAACTTATTTCTGTATTTCTCCTAGGAACAATGGTTCCATATTTGTTCACAGTGGCTTTATGGAATATAACTACAGTGAATAATGAGAATCAACTTTACTGTGTGCCTTGCATGCTAGATAGAAACAAAGGAAAATTGTTGCACAGAAAAAAATAGATAATGGAAAAGGGCTTCTGATATTGGAATTATTAAACACAGACTTGTAATTATGCTTTTGCTTGAGGAGACAAAATTCTACATTCACAGAGATTTTTAAAAGATTATAAATATAGCAAATAACTAAGAAATATATACAATTGGCATGGCATATTTGAAAAACTACCATTGGAAAATCTAAAATGAAAAAATAAAATATGCAAAATTAAGAACTCAGTGAATGGGTTTGCTATGGACTGAATATCACCCCCCCAAATTCATATGTTGAAATTCCAACCTCCAATGTGATGCTATTAAGAAATGGGGCATTTGGGAGATGACTAAATTGTGAGGGCAGAATCCTCAAATAGGATTAGCGTCCTTATAAAAGAGACCCCAGAGAGCCCCCTCACACCTTCTACTATGTGAGGACAAGTGAGAAGCAGTCTACAAACAGGAAAAATCACCAGACACCAAATCTGCTGGCTCCTTGATCTTGGACTTCCTAGCCTCCAGAACATTGAGAAATAAATATTTGTTCTTTAAACCACCCAGTCTACAATATTTTTGTTATAGCAGCCCAAATGGACTAGACACCATTTAATGTCTACATATTCATCTAGTCCAATATAGTAAAACTGTTGAAAAAAAAAAAAAGGAGAAAAATGTCAAGAGTAAGAAAAGAAAGATTACCTTCAAAGGAACAAAAATAAAACTGACTTCTAATTTCTCAACAGATTTAGTGAAAGTCAATAAAAAACAGAATGAAATTTTTAATGTGCTGAAAGATTTCTACTAACCTAGAAATCTATAATAAAGAATTTATTTCATTTTTAAGAATTAGGATGAAATGACATTTTCAGATAAATAAAACTAAAATGATTTACCATTAGCAGAGCCACACTAAATAAAATATTAAAAGGTATTCTTTAGGCAAAAAAAATAATAATAATAACATCTAAGCAAGAAAGAGATACAAGAAAAAAACTCTCTCTCAACATTCCTTAGCAGGCAAGGCCCCGGTCCTAGTCCCGCTTTCTGGAAGTGGCATGGCGGACATCAAATCCCCTGGCAGGCCCAGAGGCAGGTTGGCTGGCTGGAAAGGGCCGACTCAGTTTGCAAGACTGCATTACAACTGTAACGTACACTGTGACTGATGTTTCTCAAAGTGCATATTGTGTGACTGATCTGAAGTCAGTTGGGATTTGTAAACAGGGTAACAAACAAGATGTTTTTCTTCCATGTAAACAATAATTTTTTTTTAAAAAGTGCAATTTGCGTTGCAGCAATCAGTGTTAAATCATTTGCATAAGATTTAACATTTTTTATAATGAATGTAAATATTTTAACTTAATGGTACTTAAATAATTTAAAAGAAAAAAATGTTAACTTAGACATTCTTATACTTCTTTTACAACCGCATCCCATTTCTATATTTCCAATTGTGAAAGAAAAATATTTCAAGAACAAATCTTCTCTCAGGAAAATTGCCTTTATCCATCTGTTAAGAATTTTTATACAAGAACACCAGTATTCCCTCTTTATTTTACTGTAGAATATGTGCTGGAAAAATTGCAACAAAACTTAACTACCTAACAGATAACATTTGTAAATACTGTAGGCATCTATACATGCTACGATAAAGTCTATAGTATGACTAACCCACAGGCAGGTTGCCTTAATTAATTTTTTTATTATTATGTAATGTTAATCACCATACATTACATCATTAATTTTTGATGTAGTGTTCCATGCTTCATTGTTTGCATATAACACCCAGTGCTCCATGCAGAACATGCCCTATTTAATACCCATCACCAGGCTAACCCATCCTCCCAACCCCCTCCCCTCTAGAACCCTCAGTTTGTTTTTCAGAGTCCATAGTCTCTCATGGTTCATCTCCCCCTCCGATTTCCTCCCCTTCATTCTTCCCCCCTTGCTATCTTCTTCTTCTTTTTTTTTTTTTAACATATAATGTATTGTTTCAGAGGTACAGGTCTGTGATTCAACAGCCTTACACAATTCACAATGCTCACCAGAGCACATACCCTCCCCAATGTCTATCACCCAGCCACCCCATCCCTCCCACCACCCACCACTCCAGCAACCCTCAGTTTGTTTCCTGAGATTAAGAATTCCTCATATCAGTGAGGTCATATGATACATGTCTTTCTCTGATTGACTTATTTCGCTCAGCATAATACCCTCCAGTTCCATCCACGTCATTACAAATGGCAAGATTTCATTCCTTTTGATGGCTGCATAATGTCCATCGACAGATGAATGGATAAAGAAGATGTGATATATACATTAATTTAAAAAAAAAAAATGGGATGTTGTATGGAAACCTATTTTCACCAAAGTTTTAAAAATAAAAAGGGTATTGTTTCGTCTTTAAAAAAAAAGAGAGATACAAGAAGGAATAAATGAAATAAAAATAATATGTGGGTATATCCAAATGAATAATGACTGTATAAAATTTTTTAAATGTCTTGAGAGGTTTAAAATATAAGAGAATTAAAATAAGAAGGCAAGAATAGGACAGAAGACAGGAGAGGGATATATGGTGTTAAGGTGTGCTAAATTTCTTGATTGAGATGACAAAAATACCAATTAACATTAGAAGAGAAGTGTAGCAGAATTATTTTTTAAATAGTCAAAAAATGAAAGCAATCCACATTTGCACAACAGTAAAATAGATTAAATTATGATATATTCATACAATTTAACACTACACAACAATGAAAGTAAGTTAACTATAGCCTGTGACTAAACCTCAAAAAAATCATGTTTCAGAGTTAGAAGCCAGACAAAAAAAACGTATATCTAATCATTCTATATGTATAAAATACAAAAACAGACAAAATTAAATTTTGGTGTTAGTGATTATACTTAGTCAATAAAACTACAAAGAAAATCAAAGAACTCATCACCATACAATTTAGAATAGTGGCTACCTTTAGGTGGGAAGGATTGGGACTGGGAGGAAAGCTTCAGAGGGTTTCTGAACTGCCAAAGCTGATGATGTTGGATTTCATATGACCCTTGCAGTGATTACACAGGTGCTTGCTTTGATATATAATGTTTGGCTGTACATTTTATTTTCCATACCATTTGGTATGTATTTCACGGTAAAAATATTTTTAAATGCAAGTTACAATGCCAAGTGTATAATAGGTTCCCAGTCTTATGTCACAATTTTATGTTCATATATACATTTGAAACACTGGAAGGGTTTTCTCTAAGCTGTTAACAAAGTCGTTTTTTATTTCTGTTTTCACATTTTCTGACTCTCCAAATTTTCTACAATGAACGTGTGCTTCCAAATGTTCATCCATTACATGAAAATGTTATAATTAATTTAAGCAATATCATAAAGGACATTTATACTACTTTCCATTTTTTTTCACTCATAAGTGTAACCATCCTTCTACATGTATAACTGCACCCTTCGTTGTGAAATAAATTCTTAGAAGCTAAATTACTAGGTCAAAAGTCGAAATATTTGACACCTGCTAGGTACTGCCATATTGTTCTATAAAAACATTTCCACACATTCTTGCAAACATTAGATGCTGTGATCTGAAAAACGGCCTCCAAAGAACAAAGTCTTAATTCTTGGAACCTATTGAATATTACCTTAAATGGAAAATGGATTTTGCAGATGTGATTAAATTAAGGATCTTGAGGAAATTTTTCTAAATTATCTGGATGTGCCCCCAATACAATCACAGCCCAAATATAATCACAAATGTCTTTAGAAGAGAGATTTGATGTAGAAGTAGATGTGATGATGAAAGCAAGACATTAGACTGATGTGAGGAAGGAATATAGGTGGCCTCCAGACACTAGAGATGAATTCTCCTTTAGGTCCTCTAGAAAGAACCAGCCCCGCTAATGCCTTGACTTTAGTCCAATGAAACTGCAGACTTCTGGCCTCCAGAATTGTAGAATAAATTTATGTTGTTTTAAGCCATGCAGTTGGTGGTAATTTGTTATAGCAGCCATGGGAAACTAATATAGATCCTATCATTTTTTAATTTTTGCCAATTTGATGGTTCAAAAAATTATCTGCTTATTTTCTTTCTTTCTTTCTTTCCTTTTTTTTTTGCTATATCAGAAAGGTTGGTCAGCTTTACTTATGTTTTTTTCATTAGTGTTTTTTCTATGAATAATCTGTTCATATCCCTTCCCCTTTTTGATATTAGATATTATTGTGTATTTATGTATATATACATATTAGACATATGCATTATATATATAAAACCTCATTATCTTCCCATTTCTCCCTGTCAAAAAAATACAGTATTTGACTCTGAATCCTTTGAGTGGTTGAGGTCCTATTACTCATGATAGACATCCCTAAAACTGTTTATCTGAGTTTTTGAGGCAAGCTAACTGCTTGTCTGAATTTTTGAGCCCATTCTTGACCACTGCATTTCTGCAAAACTCTCAGACTGATATTTCATCTCCCTTATATCAACTGTGTTCTCGTGCCTCAAACAACCTTATGCCTACAGACTGGTAAAGTCACAGTTGTGATATATGGCCAGCAACCCCCCAAAAAAACAAGGGATTCATTATTATTTTCTTTTTTAAAATTTAAGTCCTCCTGCATCTTCTGGACTTTACATTGCTGCCTTGACTTTCAAAGTCTAACGCTAGTTCCCAAATACATCATAAATGCTGCTATCTTAGACCAAACTTTGACTTACTTGGTATTTTCACTATGGACCAGGTGTATCATTTCTGTGGCTTTTGAAACAAATGCGCTGGAACCCTATGCCAGACTTACACAATACATTGTATGTTTATCTAGCTCTGAAAGTGTACTCCCGGTAATTATAAGCCCATACTCCTTTTTGTGGACACCCTAGTCTAGTCCTTTCTGCCCTTGTATTCTTCTGTAGTACAGGTGCTACAGCTCATACTCCTGCCAAGTGAACTTCCTTCCCACACTTGGGAACTGAATATATTGGACAATCATCAATAGCCATACACTTTCATACGTAATCCATACATCTGATCATTTCTTTCTGGAGTCTGAAATTGTGTTCTGTGCTTCTAGCACTACCTTTCCATGCACCTAAACCCTACAACCCCTACTCCCCTACTGTTCATATCCCACTCCACCATGAAGGTCCTGGCCCCTTCCAATTGCTCCATACCACTGCGGATAACTTTTTCATGTCAAGTTTTATGCTAATATAATTTTACCTACTTCTTGAGGTTGTTAGGTAATGGATATGGAATTGTGAACATCTAAGGCATGATTATTTATCAAGTTAGTTGAAACTGAAGTAAATTTATACTCAAATGTGGTCTGGAATCATATCCATACCTCTGATTATAATTTATTTCAAGATCTGGCATATACTCCTATTTCCATTATTAATGAAATGAAATGTTATATCAAAGACAATTACATTAAACCCTGAATAAAATCTGACTGATGTTGGGTGAAAGCCTTTCTATTGAATTTTACTTAAGTAAGGAATCTATGTTTTACTCACTTTCCTCAAAATCAATCATTACCAAGGACATAAAATATTCCAAGCACAAATTAATACCTCATAAGAAAGGCAGTTTAAAAAGGTAATCTACATATATAATCAATAGAGAACACTCAAAGGCAGTATTTTTATAGTTTCAGAAGTACTCAAAGTAAATTTTACCTTCATCCAGCACTTCTGAAGGCTTGAAGTAAAGCTTTTATTACAAGGTAGATGAAAGAAAATGACCTAAAAGTGAGTCATTTTCTCATATAAATTGAAGTACTATTATCTTAATTCTCAATTCATTTCTGAGTATAGACAGTTACTGGAATATTCAAAAGATAAGATTAATGATACTCCACTCTGTCTTGATGGCTATATAGTAATTCCAAAATTGGCTTCATATTATTGTCTCACAAACTAAAATAAAATATAGTAGACCTCGTGCACTATATGTGTGTGCATGTGTGCACACACACATGAGAGAGAGAGAGACAGAAAGAGAGAGACATACAACATCTCTTCCTTTGAGAAAATACCTCTCATTCACGTAATTTGTTGAGATGGGGTTGACTTACATCAGATAGGTCTAATAAGGGTTCTCCCTGGTATTTCCCCGAAGGCTTAGGGAAAATATTTACTTTCTCCAGGATCTGAAGCTTTGAGGGTCTTGTGAGGCCAAAGCCTCTACCGGCCATTTTCCAAACTCACAGAGTCTTTATGAAAATGAAGCCCACACAAAGACAGAGAGAGAGACAGAATTGAACCCTATATGCAATGTTTAAGTACTTGTAATGAGGTCATACATGAAATTCTGCTATTTTTTTGTATACTTATTAATATCATTAATAAATACTTTCTAGGTTAGGATGACAGAGGAGTGTAGGGGGATCCTAAGCTTATCTCATCCCTCAAACACAGTTAGATAGTTATCAAATCATTCTGAACATCCAAGAAAATTAATCGGAGGTCTGAGAAAACAAAAGCTGCAAATTAGAAAAGCGACCACCTTTTGGGAGATAGGAGGTGTAGAGAGTTGATTTGGGGGAGATATAACTCTGGATACTACAGTGAGGAGGGAGCTCTGCTTACAGAGACTACTGCAAAGTATTATAAGTATTACAAGCAGCAGACTGCAAAACTTTTAGAAGTCGACTACCTTAGGGGAGGTGACTGGCTTAAAGGTGCTCAGGTGGCAAAGCAAGGCAGAGTCCCAGGAGTGACAGCATGGTCTGAGAATCCCCTGGGTCACAAGAACAAGAGGTGGTGCCAACATGCTGCACTGTTCACAGTCATAGGAGCGGGGCTGTCAGCTGAGAGCAGCGAGTCTAGGTGCCAGCTTTCTGCTCTGTCTTGCCATAAACTCTGAACCCTTGCACAGTTGTTAGACCGCTTTCCTGGTACTGGCCTGCAAAAGTGTGGTGAGACCCTCCTCCAGAGGATCAGCATGGGTCTGCACCACAGGAGTTCTTAAATTTGAAGTTTTGAAACTCAGTCACGCACAAAAAGGTTGCACACAGGCAGTGTGAACGCAGGGATCTGCCAGAAACTAGGGACACAAGAAGGGTGATTGACTGTTCTTTTCTGATGGCTCCCTGAAGAGTGGGGGGAGCGAACTTTCGGTTCCGGGGATAGAGAGCAGGGTACCACCATATTCGACCTGTCCATCAGTACTAAAAGCCTTCAGGGAGCAAAACAGCGCCACATAGTGGAGGCCAAAGCTGCTTACATCAAGCTCCTCCTCCCTGAGCCCTAAATGTGCACTTGCCCTAGGGCAAGTCCACCTGAGAATCAGTGCAACAGGCCCCTGCCCCAGAAGACCAGCACAAACAATTCCCTAGCACCAAGTCTCCTGATCATAGAGTGCTGCAAACCTTCCGCTCTAGGGGAAATAGGATCTAGCTTCCTTTTTATTTTTAATTTTTTTTCATTTATTTTCTTGTTTTCAATTCCTTTTTGTTTTTTTATTATTATTTCTTTATTTTTTATTTTTACATATATATGTGCACATATATTTATATATTTTCAATTTTTTGTTTATTTCATTTTATTTTGTTACTTTTTAAAATTTTTGGATCTAGATTCTTTTAACAAGCAGACCAAAACACACCCAGGATCTAGTTTCTTTGTGTTTTTGTTTTTGTTTGTTTGATTTTTATTTCTTCTTTTCTTTTCTGGACAAAATGATGAGATGGAGAAATTCACCCCAAAGAAAGAACAAAAAGTAGAATGCATGGCCAAGGATTTAAGCAATACAGATGTAAGTAAGATGTCTGAAATAGGATTTAAAACAATGACCATAAGGATACTAGCTGGGCTTGGAAAAAATCATAGAAGACACTAGAGAACCCCTTACTGCAGAGATAAAAGAACTAAAATCTAGTTAGGCTAAAATTAAAAATGCTATAACCAAGATGCAAACCCAAATCGATACTATAAAAACAAGGATGGACAAAGCAGAGGAATGAAGCAGTGATATAGAAGATATATTATGGAAGATAATGAAGCTAAAAAGAAGAGGGAAAGAAAGATAATGGATCACGAATGCAGACTTAGGGAACTCAGCATTTATTAAAATGGAGTAACATTCATATCATAGGAGTCCAGAAGATGAAGATAGTGAAAAAGGGACAGAAGGTTTATTTGAGCAAATTAGAGCTAAAAAATTCCCTAATCCAGGGACACAGACATCAAAATCCAGGAAGCACAGAGCCCTTCAATCAAGTTCAACAAAAGCCGACCACCACCAAGGCATATCATAGTCAATGTAACAAAATACACAGACAAGCAAAGAATCCTGAAAGCAGAGAGAAAAAAGTCCTTAACCTTCAAGGGAAGAGAGATCAGGTTCACAGCAGATCTCTCCACAGAAACACGGCAGGCTAGAAGACAGTGGCAGGATATATTCAATGTGTTGAATGGGAAAAACATGCAGCCAAACATACTTTTATCCAGCAAGGCTGTCATTCAGAATGGAAGGAGAGATACTTTCCCAAACAAACAAAAGCTAAAGGAGTTCAAGACCACTAAACCAGCCCTGCAAGAAATTTTAAGGGGGACTCTTTGAGAGGAGAAAAAAAGACCAAAAGCAACAAAGACTAGAAAGGAAAAGAGAACACCGCCAGAAACACTAACTCTACAGGCATTAAATTCATATCTTTTAATAAACGCTCTGAATGTAAATGGACTAAGTGTTCCAATCAAAGGACATATGGTATCAGAATGGATTAAAAAAAAAAAAAACAAGATCCATCTATATGCTGCCTACAAGAGACTCCTTTTAGACCTAAGACACCTGCAGATGGAAAGTGAGGGGATGGAGAACCATCTATTATGCTAAAGGACATCAAAAAAAGCTGGGGTAGCCATACTTATATCAGACAAACTGGATTTTAAAATAAAAACTGTAACAAGAGATGAAGAAGGGCAATATATCATCATTAAGCTGTCTATCCATCAAGAAGTTCTGACAGTTGTAGGGGTGCCTGCATGGCTCAGTCATTAAGTGTCTCAGCTCAGGTCATGATCCCAGGGTCCTGGGATTAAGCCCCACATCCGGCTCCCTGCTCCACAGGTACCCTGCTTCTCCCTCCTCCACTCCCTTGCTTGTGTTCCCTCACTCTCTGTCTCTCTCTCTCTGTCAAATAAATAAAATCTTTAAAAAAAAAAAAAAAGAAAATCTGACAATTGTAAATATTTATGCCCCCAACTAGAGAGCACCCAAATATGTAAATCAATTAATAACAAACATAAAGAAACTCAATGATAATAATACAATACTAGTAGGGGACTTTAACACCCCACTTACAACAATGGAAATATCATCAAAGCAGAAAATCAACAAGGAAACAGTGGCTTTGAATGACACACTGAACCAGACGGACTTAACAGATATATTCAGAACATTTTATCCTAAAGCAGCAGAATACACATTCCTTTCAAGTGCACATGGGACATTCTCCAGAATAGATCACATACTGAGTCATATCAGCCCTCAACAAGTACAAAAGAGCAAGATTATACCATGCATATTTTCAGACCACAACACTATGAAACTTGAAGTCAACCACAACAAAAATTTGGAAAAACTTCAAATACATGGACGTTAAAGAACATCCTACTAAATAATGAACAGGTTAACCAGGAAATTAAAGAAGAAATTTAATAATACATGGAAACAAAAGAAAATAAAAACACATCAGTCCAAAACCTTTGGGATGCAGCAAAAGCTGTCCTAAGAGGGAAGTATATAGCAATACAGGCCTACTGCAAAAAGCAAGAAAATTCTCAAATACACAACCTAACCTTACACCTTAAGGAGCTTGAAAAGGAACAGGAAATAAAGCATAAAGCCAGCAGAAGAAGGGAAATAATAAAGGTTAGGGCAGAAATAAACATATAGAAACAAACAAACAAAACCCAGTAGAACAGACCAATGAAACTAAGAGTTGGTTCTTTGAAAGAATTAATAAGATTGGTAAACCTCTAGCCAGACTTAACAAAAAAAGAAAAAAGAAAAAGAAAAAAAGAGCAGAATAAATAAAAACACGAATGAAAGGGGAGAGATCACAACCAACACCAAAGAAATACAAACACTTATAAGAAAATATTATGAAAAATTATATGCCAACAAATTGGGCAATCTGGAAGAAATGAAAAAAGTCCTAGAAACTTACAAACAACCAAAACTGAAACAGGAAGAAATAGAAAATTTGACCCATAACCAGCAAAGAAATTGAATCAGTAATCAAAATTCTCCCAACAAACAAAAAGTCCAGGGCCAGATGACTTCCCAGGGGAGTTCTAAGAAGTATTTAAAGAAGAGTTAATACCTATTCTCAAATTATTCCAAAAAAATACAAATGGAAGGAAAACTTCCAACGTCATTCTATGAAGCCAACATATCCTTGATTCCAAAACCAGGCAAACACTCCACTAAAAAGGAGAATTACAAGCCAATATCCCTGATAAACATGGATGCAAAAATTCTCAACAAATTCTAGCAAATCAAATTCAATAGTACATTAAAAGAATTATTCGTCATGATCAAGTGGGATTTGTTCCTGGGCTGCAGGGGTGGTTAAATATTTACAAATCAATCAGCGGGATACACCACATTAATAAAAGAAAGGATAAGAAATGTATGATCCTTTCAATAGATGCAGAAAAGCATTTGACAAAATACAGCATCCATTCTTGATAAAAACCCTCCACAAAGTAGGAATTGATGGAACAGATCTCAATATCATAAAAGCCATAGATGAAAGACCCACAGCCCCCACAGCTAATATCATCCTCAATGGGGAAAAACTGAGAGCCTTCCCCCTACAGTCAGAAATAAGACAAGGATGTCTACCCTCACCATTACTATTTAACATAGAACTGGAAGTTTTAGCATCAGCAATCCCACAACAAAAAGATATAAAAGGCATCCAAATTAGTAAGGTGAAGCCAAACTTTCATTATTTGCAGATGACATGATACTCTGTGTAGAAAACCTGAAAGACTCCACCAAGAAATTGCTAGAACTAATACACGAATTCAGCAAAGTTGTAGGTTATAAAATCAATGTGCAGAAATCTGTTGCATTTCTATACAATATACTGAAACAGCAGAAAGAGAAATCAAGGAATCGATCCCATTTGCAATTGAAGATACCCAGGAATAAACTAACCAAAGAGGTAAGAGATCTGTACTCTGAAAATTATAGAATACTTATGAAGGAAATTGAAGATAACACAAAGAAATGGAAAAACATTCCATGCTCATGGACTTCAAGAACAAATACTGTTAAAATGTCTATATTCCCAAAGCAATCTACAGATTCAGTGCAATCCCTATCAAAATACCACCAGCATTTTTCACAGAGCTAGAACAAACAATCCTAAAATTTGATCGAACCACAAAAGACCCCAAATAGCAAAAGCAATTTTGAAAAAGAAAAACAAAACTGGAGGCATCATGATTCCAGATTTCAAGGTATATTACAAAGCTGTAACCATCGAGACAGTATGGTACTGGCATAAAAACAGACACATAGATTATGGAACAGAATAGAGAACCCAGAAATGGACCCACAACTAAATGGTCAACTAATTTTCAACAAAGCAGGAAAGAATATCCAATGGAAAAAGAATCTCTTCCACAAATGGTGTTGGGAAAACTGGACAGCAACATGCAAAAGAATGAAACTGGAACACTTTCTCACACCATACACAAAAATAAATTCAAAATGGATGAAAGACTTAAATGTGAGACAGGAAACCATCAAAATGCTAGAGGAGAACACAGGCAACAACATCTTTGACCTCCGCTGTAGCAACTTCTTACTAGACACATCTCCAGGAGTAAGGAAACAAAAGCAAAAATGGACTATTGGGACTTTATCAAGATTAAAAAGTTTCTGCACAGTGAAGGAAACAATCAACAAAACTAAAAGGCAACCTTCAGAATGGGAGAAGATATTTGCACATGATATATCTAATAAAAGGTTAGTATCCAAAATCTATAAAGAACTTGTCAAACTCAACATCCAAAAAACAAATAATCCAATTAAGAAATGGGCAAAAGACATGAATAGACATTTTTCCAAAGAAGACATCCAGATAGCTAACAGACACATGAAAAAATGCTCAACATCATTCATCATCAGGGAAGTACAAATCAAAACTGTAATGAGATACCACCTCACACCTATCAGAATGGCTAAAATTAACAACTCAGAAAACAATAGATGTTGGTGAGGATGCAGAGAAAGGGGAACCCTCTTGCACTGTTGGTGGGAATGCAAACTGGTGCAGCCACTCTGGAAAACAGTATGGAACTTTCTGAAAATGTTAAAAATAGAACTACCCTTCATCCCAGCAATTGCACTACTAGGTATTTACCCAAAGGATACAAAAATACAGATTCGAAGGGGTACATGCACCCCAATGTTTACAGCAGCATTAACAATCACAAACAATGGAGAGAGCCCAAATGTCCATCGACTGATGAATGGTTAAAGAAAAGGTGGTATGTATAGGTGGTGTGTGTGTGTGTGTAGAGAGAGAGAGAGTATTACTCAGTCATCAAAAAGAATGAAATCTTGCCATTTGCAATGACGTGGATGGAGCTAGAATATATTACGCTAAGCGAAATAAGTCAATCAAAGAAAGAGAAATACCACATGATTTGACTTATATGTGGAATTTAAGAAACAAAACAGATGAACATATGGGAAGGGGGAAAATAGGAGAGAGGGAAACAAATGATAAGGACTCTTAATGATAACAAACTGAGGATTGATGGAAGGAGGTGGGGGGAAGATAGATTAAATGGGTGATGGGTATTAAGGAGGGCACTTGTTGTGATGAGCACTGGGTGTTATATGTAAGTGATGAATCACTTAATTCTACTCGTGAAACCAATATTGCACTGTATGTTAACTAAAATTTAAATATAAATAAATAAATAAATAATAAATTATTTCTAAAGAAGTAGATTGCAGCTAATAAAGTCCTATTTTTTTATTATGCTCATGTTATTGTTCTCAGCATTTCTACTGACACCAAAACAAAATTTCAGACTATGGCCCCTACTAGAAAATGGTCATCACCTGTCTCTGGGTTTTCAATAATTGCTCTTCTTTTTACTTCAAACTTTTAAATAAATTTGACTTTGTAGATGTCACCCTGTTGTCCTAAAAGATTACCCAGAAAGGTTAATTGAGTCTACTCTGGTAAAAATATTCATTATTTAAAGCTCCCTATGTAATTTACATTTGCAGGTAGGGTTAGTATTTATCTCAATGTTAGACTTTTCAAATGGAAGGAAAGAATCAATCTCATATCTTTTGTCTGATCAATAATATTTATTACCATTTCCAAAAATCTATTCTCTAGTACTAAGACTGCATAACCAAAACAAGAAAAGAAATATTACTACAGATGAAAAACAACTTTGGTTCCTTCATTTTCCAGGAATGGTCTACATTCATGGGGATAATACATTGCTTTATCAACACTTAGTGCTTCTCTCAGATTTTCTCTTTCATATTCAAGGAGTACTTAATAGAATTTTAAATACAATCTACCATCATAAGGCCACAGATATTTTTTGACTTGCATGGCTAAAGAAAAGGATAGTACATATATATTTGTCCCAAAGATTAAAACTCAACTGTTTACTAGTATGTGGCTCTCCGATTTTAAAACTGTTGAATTATTCAGTTCTAAATTCAAATTCTGGGGTTTAGAGTTATGCTTTTAAATAGCAATGTTAAGATATTTTGTCCTGACACTTAAAATATGACCAACTTAAATATTTGGGATGAAAATGACTAGGTTGTTTACAAAAGCTGAGACTACTTCTGTGACAAAAAAAAAAGTCACTTTAATTTTATTCAACATTAATTTATATCCGTATGTTCAGCTAAAAAATTTTCTATCTTCCCTTACAGCTACATAATTAAAACATATGACTAAATTTGGGCTAATGAGATGTTACCAAAAATGTCATGTGGGTGTCCCTAAAGGGAGAATATAATCTTTCATTTATTCTGCTGCTTGCCACCAAATGTGATGTGGACTCCAAGATAAAAACCACATACTGAAGTGTGAAACAGAAATACTAAAACCAGGATGCCTGATGATATAGTAGACACTCTGTAGTCCTGAATTGCCAAATTCCACGCTTGTTTTATGAGAGAACGAAATAAACTTCTATCTTATTTAAGCCACTATTATTTATGGGACTTTTTTTCCTCTTGCAGTTGCAGCTAAACCTAATCATCTATACCAATTTTCTAATTTCTAACTGGAAATTTCTCTTGCTAATATTATACCAGCAGTTCCATGTGGTATTAGGTAACATTATATGCTTCAAATCCGTACTCCTCGTGTCTCTTTCCCAATTCTCCAGTGGCCAGTGTAAAGAAGAGTCAGGAATTAATCAGTGAATTGAGGTTCTACAAAAAATTTCACTAAACAAGGATCATGTGTATATGGGGCAAATACATGTATTCCATTGTGATAAACATAAGGCATGTTTTTTTTTTTTTCAGGTTCTAGCTTCTTAACAAACACCCATACAAATCTATGTGACAAAGTATGGAAAGTGAGACAATCATGCTTTCCTGGTAATAGACATGGGCTAAGATTATTCAGGTTGATGTTACCAGATCACCTAACTTTTAATTACGTATCACTTAACAGAGAGTGAGAGCTACTGAAAAGTTTTCTTTCTTGTATGCCTTTCTTTCTAAGTGTAAAAATTCCTGGGCCACTTTCTCCTATTTTGTCCAGCTTCAATCCCCTACTTCCTAGAAAGTCCACTGTCATTATAACCAATGGTAGGGGAGGGGGAAGTGGTATTTCAAAACACCATTCAGGACCCTCTTTCTAAGACCATAAGACAGTTGACATTCTGAAACATCAACTTTAAATAAGTCACCAGTGTAATGAAATATTTTCTATAGGCCATTAAAATTCAATGTTCAGACCAAATAAAAAATATGCACATGTAACATTTTTCCTACATAACTTTTTTAAAATCCTGAAACAATTTTTTTTATTTGAAAGAAGAAAATATTGTTATCCTCCTTTCCACTTTCCAAAATAATTTATTGGAAAGAGCTGACCTAGAACCCACCCTAAGAATTTCCTGTAGATATTTAAGGCTATTTAAGAAATGCCGTAATTTCAGAGCTTCTTCCAATTGTCTATACGATGAAATGTAAAATATGGGTTAGTAGAGCCTTTGGTACACAACAGGAGCTCAGTTCAAATTATGATCTGCAAACTCTGAGACACTTTCAGGGTATCTGTAAGGCCAAAAACATTTTCATAAAACTACTAAAACATTATTGATGTTTCACTGTATTGATATTTGCACTTTGATGGTGCAAAAAGAAATGGTGGATGAAAATGCTGGGACCTTAGTCTGAATTAAGGCAGTGGCACTAAGCTACACCAATAGTCCTTGTTTTCTGGGGCGCCTGGGTGGCTCAGTCTTTGAGCCTCTGCCTTCGGCTCGGGTCATGTTCCCAGGGATCGAGCCCCACATCAGGCTCCTTGCTCCGCGGGGAGCCTGCTTCTCCGTTTCCCACTCCCCCTGCTTGTGTTCCCTCTCTAACTGTCTCTCTCTGTCAAAAAATAAATAAAATCTTAAAAAAAAAAATAGACCTTGTTTTCTTCACCAATACACACCCTCACCTTAAAAAAAAAAATTCCAGTTTCACTTCAGAATATCTTTGATGATACGGTAAAATAGTTTCATTAAATACTGAGAATTTGGGGAAACTTGATCTATTACTGTATGGCTCTCCAATAATGTCTTTTCTGTGAGCTTAGTGGAGATATTAACAAATGTGATTTTTAAATGTTGTATGACAGGGTGCTTGGGTGACTCAATTGGTTAAGTGTCTGCCTTCAGCTCTGGTCATGATCCTGGCGTCTGGGGATTGAGCTCTGCATCTGGCTCCCTGCTCAGTGGGGAGTCTTCTTCTCCCTCTGCCCTGTCCCTTCCCCCACTCGTGCTTTCTCTCTCCCTCTCTCTCAAATAGATAAATAAAATCTTTAAAAAAAATGTTGTATGATGAAATGTGTCACAATTTGGGATATTGGCATAATTCAGTGAACCATTATTTTCCAAATAGTCAACACATATGTAACAAAATTACCCATGGGTAAAAATATCATTCAAAATACAACATA
The DNA here is from genome assembly GCF_004348235.1 of Phoca vitulina. NCBI lineage: Eukaryota > Metazoa > Chordata > Mammalia > Carnivora > Phocidae > Phoca > Phoca vitulina. The sequence goes on from NW_022589728.1 coordinate 33,200,498, forward strand.
GGCCATGGATTTTAAGGAAAGAGGATGAAAACTCATTAATACAGTTTAGATTCTACATTGCAGGTAACCTTTAAGAACCCACCACTTGTTGAATTTTGGTGTAATATCAAAAAAATCCACAATAATGTGAAAAAGCTATACAAATATAACCAGTTCTATTTTAATGCTTGTTTTAAAATCTGAATTTATTCCAACAATAACCACTAGATGATTGCAGAAAACTGCACATAGCTGAAGAGAGCTGTGTAGGAATACATAAAACACCAGAACACACATCTCACAAGGACACCAAGACACATCTGATGTTCAATGTAAACAATGTTCCATTTAATTTCACATCACCCTCCTGCCACCACTACACAAAAGCTTAGAAGGTGCAACCCTTCCAAATGCCAAGGACACAGAGTCCCCTCTTTCCCCTCTTGTCCCCTCTTCAATTTCCCCCTTCCTTGGCCCATCTTGTATTTCCATCTGTGTTCTGTGCTCCTTTTTCTCCCTTCTCTCATTCTTTTTCTTTTTCTCTCCTTTCAATATTTGAAAGATGTTTTATTCTCCTGTATTAGAGGAACAGAGGTTCTTGCTATTTTGCTATTTCTTTTTAAATTTTCCAGCTTTCTCAAGAAGTTAAAAATAGAGCTACCCTACAACCCAGCAACTGCACTACTAGGTATTTACCCCAAAGATACAGATGTAGTGAAAAGAAGGAGCACATGCACCCCAATGTTCATAGCAGCAATGTCCGCAATAGCCAAACTGTGGCAGGAGCCGAGCTGTCCTTCAGCAGGTGAATGGATAAAGATGTGGTTCATATATACAACGGAATATTATTCAACCATCAGAAAGGATGAATACCCACCATTTACATCAACATGGATGGACCTGGAAGGAATTGTGCTAAGTGAAATAAGTCAATCAGAGAAAGACAATTATCATATAGTTTCACTCATATGTGGAACATAAGAATAGCGCAGAGGACAATAGGGGAAGGGAGGGAAAACTGAATAGGAAGAAATCAGAGAAGGAGACAAACCAGGAGAGACTCTGGACTCTGGGAAACAAACTGAGCGTTGCAGATAGGGAGGAGGGTGGTGGGATGGGGTAACTGGGTGATGGGCATTAAGGAGGGCACGTGATGGGAAGAGCAATGGGTGTTATATGCAACTCATGGATCATTGAACATTATATCAAAAACTAATGATGTACTATATGTTGGCTAATTGAATTTAAATAAATAAATAAATTTTTCCAGCTTTACTGAGGTACAATTGACAAGAAAAAAAGTTGTGAGGTATTTATTTATTTTTTATTTTTTTTAAAGATTTTTTTATTTATTTATTTGACAGAGAGAGAGAGAGCACAAGCAGGGGGAGCAGCAGAGGGAGAGGGAGAAGCAGGCTTCCTGCCGAGCAGGGAGCCCGATGTTGGGCTCGATCCCAGGACCCTGGGATCATGACCCAAGCCAAAGGCAGACGCCTAACAACTGAGCCATCCAGGCGCCCCAAGTTGTGAGGTATTTAAAGTGTACAACAAAATGATTTGGTTTGTGTGTACATTGTGAAATGATTCCCTCATTGGGTTACCTAACAAAACCATCACCTCCCATATTTACCTTGCAAATGCACCCACCCTAGGTGCTTATAGAAGGCCACACGGTAGAAGGAGCAACATGATCCACATCTCGGATGCCTTTCTAGAACAAACTGTCAATTCAATTCTGCCCATCTAAGAAAGTACCTTTGAGGCTATGTTGTAGGGGAACCAGAGTCTCAGGAATACAGAAATTAGCTTCCATGTGGAATTAGCACATGAAATTACTTTCTCTGAAGGAGTTTTCATTTTCCTTCCACATTATTCTAATTCTGTAAATTGGCAAAACATGGATAACTCATATATCAAATATTTGATCTGTTACATTTAAAGGAATATGATCATTCTCTGTGTAGCTTACTGTCAACTTTCTTACTCTATTTTATTCCACATTTTGTTTTAGAAAAAATAGATAGCAGGAGTCATTCCTTATTCCTATTTTGCAGTGAAGAATTTATAATAATTATTAATGTCTTTGCTTAATTTTTCCTATTGTTTATGCCATTAAGTAACATTCACCTCCTTCTTTTTTTTCACTATTTTTTTTTTTTAAAGATTTTATTTATTTATTTGAGAGAGAGAATGAGATAGAGACAGAGAGAGCATGAGAGGGGGGAGCATCAGAGGGAGAAGCAGACTTCCCGCTGAGCAGGGAGCCCGATGTGGGACTCGATCCCGGGACTCCAGGATCATGACCTGAGCTGAAGGCAGTCGCTTAACCAACTGAGCCACCCAGGCGCCCCTTTTTTTCACTATTTTAAAAATTGAGTTGGTAAACTATCTTGATAGATAAAAACTCTTTGGAATAATAGAGTATAATAGTCAGTTGAATTTATTTCTTCTTATACATTACTCTTTAAACTGTACTTTTAAAAAAATCACTCATTTAATGAAGTTTATAGAAAGAAAAAAATACGGGTGCACACACACACAAAATGAACAACTAGATAATACTAGGTGAACATAGGCAAATTCAATGAAGCAGGATTTTTTTGTAATCCTTTATGAAAGGTTCTTGCTGGCTTATTTTGGAGTTGCTGGCAGTCCTCTACTCACACTCACCTCCCATTTCTATTTTTTGGTGGAGAATTCCCTTCTCCCTTACCCTGAAGATGGTAGTATAATCATTCTACCAGTGTATCACTTTCATCTTGAAAAACTGGACAAGTTATTGAGATATCTACTAGTTATTATTGTTTCTGAGGGGGAAATATTAAGATAGTTTCCCTTTTCCTGAATTCAGAGACCAACAAATAATAAAAATAAGCAATGCTAGGGAAAGTAAGAAAAAAGAAAAGATACAGATTCATAATAGTCATAGCTTCTCTATAGTTGTTAAAACTAAATAACTCCCAGAAAAGGAAAGCAACCCTAATCCTTGTCATTTCTAGATTTTCTTTATAAAAGGATTCAGATGTGAATGCAACTCCACTGGTGAAGAGCATAGCTCTCCTTTTAATTGCCATTATCACAAAAATGAAGCTTAGAACATTTAAATAGTAAACAAGACAAATTCTTTAGGTGAACCATGAAGTTCTGAACTATGCTGTCATTTTGATGTTCAAACTACAGGCAGATTCCAAATAGCAGCTATTTACCATTTTGAGAGCCTCAAATGACAAGTGGTATATAAATAGGTGTTGCTATTACTGTACTTAGGAAATCATGAGCGTTGATGTGCAAGACTCCAAGATAATGAGTTTTTGAAAGAGATGTTCCCACTCTGGATAGCAATGCTATTATTAACTTGCAGATTTTTCAAATATGTTTTATAAAAATTGATCATTCTTTCTAGCATCTTTCTGAAGTTAGCCAGTAACCCTTGTTTGTGCTTTAACCAGTTTTTCTTATTCTCTCCTTTCTTCAGGGGCTCAGTATGAGAAAAACCATCATGTTGAAACTTAAATGTTTAAATTTCTCTGATTCAGGTCCATAGACCTAAGCCCCAGCCAGTTTGACCAGTATTCAGGTATGAATATTAAAGTTGAGTGTGGGACATCCTGTCAATATTTCCCAAAGGCTAGGAATTGAGAATAATCAATATTGCAATTCCTATGACTAGGTCAATAGATAAACTGTGTCATTACACATTTGCTTTCTAGGGTCACAAGAGAAACCCTTTTGAGTCAAGGGCAACAATCTTGGCAGATGGTAAATTAAAACTTGTGAAACCAACTTTGAGCTTCCATATTTTTTTTCAAATAAGGTACAGGAGTAGTGTATGAGAAGGCCAAAAAAGCTGAAGAATCGTATCTCTATTTGCATATTAAGGATGAATTTCTAAATAGACCAACTGACCTCCCAATATTTGGGAAGCTTGAGGCAGTAGCAATGTAGACTCGCATGGCACACATATAAATTTTTAAAGTTATAATTTAAGCCAGCAAATTTTTAAATAAATATTTTATATCCTCCTATATTTACAGTTCTTGGACTTCTCAAAATGCCACCCAGGAATGTGACAGTGTAGAGAAAGCCAGCCCCACATCAACACCCACCTAAGCTCCTGTTCCTGGCACTCCTCACCCTACTTCCTTGCACTTGGCTTTGTCCCTCACCATAAGGATTCTCATACCACAGCTATTTCTATCCCAACTTACACATCCAAGCTCTATCTATATCCCTCATTCAGCAACTAATCACTCCTTAGGCACCCCTTGGACCAAAGGGATATACTCACCATCGATGTTGTATCCCCTTTAGACCAGAGTCTCATTAATCTTTCCACAGGCCAAATTTAAAGGAAAAGATTCATGTAAACTCTACAAGTAAGTTCAACATTGGGAATGGAATTCTGGGCTCCCAGATACTCAGAAAATGGGTCTAGATGGGGAGATGATGCAATAGTTGCAAAGGTATGTCCCACTAGCCCCATAGACTCTTTGACCCATTAAGAATATCACAGCCAGTGGAAAATCAGAGCAGAGCAAGGGCCCTCTTGTTTGTGTGTAAGGATGATATCATAAATTCATATCGTTTACTGATTTTCCAGAGCAAAAATTACATGAGTAATATCCTTACACATTTTATGGGTCCTTTTTATGCCATTGTATATTCTACCTACCAATTAAGTGGCCAATGGGAGAGTCTAAGGCAAGGAAATTTGAATTTAAAAGGTCAGGAATACTGAATGCAGAGAAAAAGATAGGAAATCTTTGACAATATCCATTTAATGAGGCACAGAAACCACCATTTTCTAATGATGTAATTTGTCACAGAAGAACTTGGGACTTTGAACACCATAAAGCTACCCTCCACGTCTGCATGCCTGTTCAGAAGCATGCACTATGCTTGTTCAAATCTGCTTTACTTTGGATGCATCTGTATATTGGAGAAGGTAACCATTCTTGTTGGTTCCTAATGAGTACTCAGCACTAGGCATCCAGACTAATTCAAAGGAATGAGCATTTGTTGATCTGAACAGTGGTGCTAGATAACAAGTTTCAAAGTTGGAAAGAAAATAACCTATGTAGGAAAGCCTGAGATAAACCGGGCATGTTAAACTCTGACCCCTCTCACTGTAGGCAGAAGAGAAAGGGAATTTCACAGGATTTCCCTGATTTAGACGACTGCATCATGGTTGTCATGTCCATGAATTGTGGGTGTTCTGCATAGAAGTGGCACCAAATCTCTTTGTAAATTAAAGAAATGTGCCTCTAATGCTTTGTGCTTCCCTTTATCATTACCCTGTGGCTTCTTTCATTGTTGGCTCTCAGATTACTGGGGCTCCCATTACAATTGCATCTGTTCATCCACAGAAGACTAAATCATCACCAGTATCTCAAGGACAGATCTGGGGGAAGTCTTGCTGAAGCAAATACTGCTCATTTCTGAAATCACCAGATATAAGAATGCAAAGGACCTTAGCAGTCACTTACTCAAAACCCTCATTTTATAAATGGTACAAGTGACATATGCTTGATCACATAGTTTGGGACTAGAATTCAGGGTAAAGGAAAGGAAAAGGAATAGAAATAGCTAATTGATAGCTATTAGTTTTTGATGAGTATGTGCAATGTGCCAGACATTTGACTCAATTCACAGCTTTTAACCCTCACATTAATCATGTAACATGAGTATTTATTAATCCCACTTGCAGATAAGAAAACAGAGGCTCAGATCAGATAAGCAACTTTTCTAAGGTCACAGTGCAAGTAAATGGAAGAGCCAGGATTCAAAGTCTCAGTTCTTTTCATTACACCACGCTGCCTCTCATATTCTATACACCTTTATGTTCCCTACAGTATGTAAGGTAAATATGGTGTGCATTCACCAAATGTTTTTTAAAAATAGCCTTAGACAAAGCAGAATAACAGAGTGGACAACTTGGAACTCCCTTTCTTTCTATTGTTGACACCACGATAAAGATAGCAATAAACTGAGTTGCTTTATTCAGTTCATAGTAATGTGAATAACAACTCAGTGTACCTTATAGTCACACAGCATTTTTATGATCCTGAGCTCAACTGCCTCTAAGGTTATTGCCATTATTATCATTTCCATTTTTAAAACAATAAACCTGAAAAAGAAATAATGGAACTGAGATACCACAAAAGACTTTGAGAAACATCCTTCAAAGTCACAAAGGTAAGCAGGAAACAAAATAGGAACTGAAAAATGAATTTCTGCCCATTCCCCTACACTCCTCCCATCTGGCAACTATCAGTTTGTTTTCTGTATTTGTAAGTCTGGGGTTTTTTGTTGTTGTTGTTGTTTTTTAGATTCCACATATAAGTGAAATCATTTGTCTTTTTCTGTGATTTATTTCACTTAGCACAATACCCTCTAAGTTCAACCATGTTACAAATGACACCGTTTCATTCATTTTATGCTTGAGTAATATTCCATTGTGTATATATACCACATATTCCATATCCATTCATCTGCCAATAGATACTTAGGATGCTTCCCCATTTTGGCCATTGTAAATAATGTTTAAATAAACATAGGGATGTATATATCTTTTAGATTCAGTGTTTTTGTTTACTTTGGGTAGATACCAAGAAGTGAAATTGCTGGGTTTTATAGTAGTTCTATTTTTAATTCTTTGAGGAACCTCCATACTGTTTTCCACAGTGGCTACTTCAATTTACATTCCCACCAGCAGTGCACAAGGGCTCCCTTTTCTCCACATCCTCTTGACACTTGTTTTTCTTTTTCCTTTTTCTTTTTTTTCCAAGTTTTTATTTAAATTCCAATTAGCTAATATACATGGTTATATTAGTTTCAGGTGTAGAATTTAGTGATTCATCACTTACACAACTCCCAGTGCTCATTACAAGTGCTCTCTTAATACCCATCACCCATTTAACCCAGCCCCCATCCCACCTTCCCTTTAGTAACCCTCAGTTTGTTCTCTATAGTTAAGAGTCTGCTTTCTGGTTTACCTCTTCCCCCCCCACCCCACGCCTCATGTTCCTCTGTTTTGTTTCTTAAATTCCACATATGAGTGATATCATATGGTATTTGTCTTACCCTGACTGACTGACTTCGCTTGGCATAATACTCTCTAGCTTCATCCACATCATGGCAAATGGTAAGATTTCATTTTTTGATGGCTGAGTAATATTTCATTGTGTATAAATACCACCTCTTCTTTATCCCTTCATCAGTCGATGGACATTTGGGCTCTTTCCATAATTTGGCTATAGTCGATAATGTTCTTATAAACATTAGGGTGCATGTATCCCTTCAAATCTGTATTTTTGTATCCTTTGGGTAAATACCTAGTAGTGCAATTGCTGGGATGAAGGGTAGTTCTATTTTTAACATTTTCAGAAAGTTCCATACTGTTTTCCAGAGTGGCTGCACCAGTTTGCATTCCCACCAACAGTGCAAGAGGGTTCCCCTTTCTCTTCATCCTCATCAACATCTATTGTTTTCTGAGTTGTTAATTTTAGCCATTCTGATAGGTGTGAGGTGGTATCTCATTATAGTTTTGATTTGTACTTCCCTGATGATGAATGATGTTGAGCATTTTTTCTTGTGTCTGTTAGCTATCTGGATGTCTTCTTTTTTTTTTTTTTTTAATTTTTTATTGTTATGTTAATCCCCATACATTACATCATTAGTTTTAGATATAGTGTTCCATGATTCATTGTTTGTGCATAACACCCAGTGCTCCATGCAGAACGTGCCCTCCTCAATACCCATCACCAGGCTAACCCATCCTCCCACTCCCCTCCCCTCTAGAACCCTCAGTTTGTTTTTCAGAGTCCATCGTCTCTCATGGTTCTTCTCCCCCTCCAATTTCCCCCCCTTCATTCTTCCCCTCCTGCTACATTCTTCTTCTTCTTTTTTTTCTTTCTTAACATATATTGCATTATTTGTTTCAGAGGTACAGATCTGAGATTCAACAGTCTTGCACAATTGACAGCGCTTACCAGAGCACATACCCTCCCCAGTGTCCATCACCCAGTCACCCCATCCCTCCCACCCCACCCCCCACTCCAGCAACCCTCAGTTTGTTTCCTGAGATTAAGAATTCCTCATATCAGTGAGGTCATATGATATATGTCTTTCTCTGTTTGACTTATTTCGCTCAGCATAATACCCTCCAGTTCCATCCACATCGTTGCAAATGGCAAGATCTCATTCCTTTTGATGGCTGCATAATATTCCATTGTATATATATACCACATCTTCTTTATCCATTCATCTGTCGATGGACATCTTGGCTCTTTCCACAGTTTGGCTATTGTGGACATTGCTGCTATAAACATCGGGGTGCACGTACCCTTTCGGGTCCCTACTTTTGTATCTTTGGGGTAAATACCCAGTAGTGCAATTGCTGGATCATATGGTAGCTCTATTTTCAACTTTTTGAGGAACCTCCATACTGTTTTCCAGAGTGGCTGCACCAGCTTGCATTCTATCTGGATGTCTTCTTTGGAAAAATGTCTATTCATGTCTTCTGCCCATTTCTTAATTGGATTATTTGTTTTTTGGATGTTGAGTTTGATAAGTTCTTTATAGATTTTGGATACTAACATTTTATTAGATATGTCATGTGCAAATATCTTCTCCCATTCTGAAGGTTGCCTTTTAGTTTTGTTGTTTCCTTCCCCGTGCAGAAACTTTTTAATCTTGATAAAGTCCCAATAATTCTTTCTTTTTTGCTTTTGTTTCCCTTACTTATGGAGATGTGTCTAGTAAGAAGTTGCTACAGCTGAAGTCAAAGATGTTGCTGCCTGTGTTCTCCTCTAGCATTTTGATGGTTTCCTGTCTCACATTTAAGTCTTTCATTCGTTTTGAATTTATTTTTGTGTATGGTGTGAGAAAGTGTTCCAATTTCATTCTTTTGCATGTTGCTGTCCAGTTTTCCCAACACCATTTGCAGAAGAGACTCTTTTTCCATTGGATATTCTTTCCTGCTTTGTTGAAAATTAGTTGACCATATAGTTGTGGGTCCATTTCTGGGTTCTCTATTCTGTTCCATTGATCTATGTGTCTGTTTTTATGCCAGTACCATACTGTCTCGATGATTACAGCTTTGTAAAATACCTTGAAGTTCAGAATTGTGATGCCTCCGGCTTTGCTTCTATATTTCAACAGTACTTTGGCTATTTGGGGTCTTTTGTGGTTCTATACAAATTTTAGGATTGTTTGTTCTAGCTCTGTGAAAAGTGCTGGTGGTATTTTGATAGGGATTGCACTGAATGTGTAGATTGCTTTAGGTAGTATAGACATTTTTACAATATTTGTTCTTCCAATCCATGAGCATGAAATGTTATTCCATTTCTTTGTATCATCTTCAGTTTCTACAATTTTTTTAGAAGTTTTTTTTTAAGATTTTATTTATTTATTTGACAGAGAGAGACAGTGAGAGAGGGAACACAAACAGGAGGAGTGGGAGAGGGAGAAGCAGGCTCCCCACTGAGCAGGGAGCCTGATGCGGGGCTCGATCCCAGGACCCTGGGATCATGACCTGAGCCTAAGGCAGACGTTTAATGACTGAGCCACCCAGGTGCCCCTAGTGTTCTATAATTTTCAGAGTACAAATCTTTTACCTCTTTGGTTAGGTTTATTCCTAGGTATCTTATGGCTTGGGGCACAATTGTAAATTGGATCGATTCCTTGATTTCTCTTTTTACTGCTTCATTATTGATGTATAGAAATGCAACAGATTTCTGTATATTGATTTAGTACCCTGTGACCTTACTGAATTTGTGTATCAGTTTTGGCAATTTTTGGTGGAGTCTTTTGGGTTTTCTACATAGAGTATCATGTCATCTGCAAATAGTGAAAGTTTGGCTTCTTCCTTCTGATTTGGATGCCTTTTATTTCTTTTTGTTGTCTGATTCCAGAGGCTAGGCTTCCAGTACTATGTTAAATAAAGTAATGAGATTGGACATCCCTGTCTTGTTCATGACCATAGCGGGAAAGCTCTCAGTTTTTCCCCATTGAGGATGATATTCGGTGTGGGTTTTTTGTACATGGCCTTTATGATATTGAGGTATATTCCCTATATCCCTTTCTTGAGGGTTTTTTATTATGAAGTAATATTGTACTTTGTCAAATGCTTTTTCTACATCTATTGAGAGTATCATATAGTTCTTATCCTTTCTTTTATTAATGTGATGTATCACATTGATTGATTTGCAAATATTGAACCACCCCAGCAACCCAGGAATAAATCCCACTTGACCATGGTGGATGATTCTTTTAATGTACTGTTGAATTTGATTTGCTAGTATTTTGTTGAGAATTTTTGCATCCATGTTCATCAGGGATACTGGCTTGTTGTTTTCTTTTTTAGTGGAGTCTTCATCTGCTTTTGGAATCAGGGTAATGCTGGTCACATAGAATGAGTTTGGAAATTTTCCTTCCATTTGTATTTTTTTGGAACAGTTTGATAAGAATAGGTATTAACTCTTCTTTAAATGTCTGGTAAAATTCCCCTGGGAAGCCATCTGGACCTGAACTTTTGTTTGTTGGGAGATTTTTGATTACTGATTCAATTGCTTTGCTGGTTTTCAGTCTGTTCAAGTTTTCTATTTCTTCCTATTTCAGTTTTGGTAGTTTATATGTTTCTAGGAATTTATCTGTTTCTTCCACATTGCCTGATCTGTTGGCATATAATTTTTCATAATACTCTCTTAAAATTCTATTTCTGTGGTGTTATTTCACCTCTCTCATTCATGGTTTTATTTATTTGGGTCCTTTCTCTTTTCTTTTTGATAAGTCTGGCTAGAGGTTTATAAATTTTATTAATTTTTTCAAAGAACAAGCTCCTGGTTTCATTGATCTCTTCTACTGTTTTTGTTTGTTTGTTTCTATATCATTTATTTCCACCCTAATTTTTATTATTTTCCTTCTCCTGCTGGCTTTAGGCTTTTTTTGTTATTCTTTTTCTAGCTCCCTTAGGTGTAAGGTTAGCTTGTTTATTTGAGATCTTTCTTGCTTCTTGAGGTAGGCCTGTATGGCTATATCCTTCCCTCTTATGACCACTTTTGTTGCATCCCAAAGGTTTTGGACTGACGTGTTTTCATTTTCATTTGTTTCCCTGTATTTTTTTTTTTTATTTCGTCTTTAATTTCCTGGTTGACTCATTCATCCTTTGGGTGCGGGATGTTCTTTAGCCTCCATGTATTTGGGGTCTTTCTTAATTTTTTTCTTGTGGCTGACTTCAAGTTTCATAGTGTTGTGGTCGGAAAATACACATGGTATGATCTCAATCTTTTTGCACTTGTTGAGGGTTGAATTGTGACACAGTATGTGATCTGTTCTGGAGAATGTCCCATGTGCACTCAAAGTGAATGTGTATTCTGCTGTTTTAGGATAGAATGTTCTGAATATATCTGTTAAGACTGTCTGGTCCACTCATAGATATTTACAGAACATTCCACCCTAAAACAACAGAATACTCATTCTTCTCGAGCGCACATGGAACTTTCTCCAGAATAGACCATATACTGGGTCACAAATCAGGTCTCAACCGATACCAAAAGATTGAGATTATTCTCTGCATATTCTCAGACCACAATGCTCTAAAACTGGACCTCAATCACAAGAAAATATTTGGCAGAAATTCAAACACTTGGGAGGGGGGAAAGATGGCGGAGGAGTAGGGGACCCTATTTCAACTGGTCCCCGGAATTGAGCTGGATATCTACCAGACCACTCTGAGCACCCACGAAACCAGCCTGAGATGTAAGAAGATCTGGATCTCTACAAACAGAATATCGCAGGCGGTTGGTTTTGAGGTACAAAGTGGAGAGCCGTGATTCTGCGGGCAGATATTGGAGGATAAACGGCAGCGGGAGGGTGCCTGGCCGTGGGGATCCTACACCGCCGGTGAGTGACAGCCTCGCGCGCTGCGGATGGGGCAGACTCGCAGACCGGTAGCATCGGGAAAGGACTTTAGGGCAGCCCCCGGGGCGGAAAACCAGACCAGCGGGGTCGCGCGCACGCGAACCGCAGCCACCTAACAGAAACCGGAGTGGCGGTCGCACGCACACGAACTGCAGCCTCCGAGACGGAAACCCGGTGCGCCGGGGTCCTGCCAGTGAACTGCAACCCCCGGGGTGGAAACCCCAAGCGGCGGAGTCGCACGCACGTGAACTGCAGTCCCCGGGACAGGACCCCAAGAGGCGGAGTCGCGCGCATGAACTGGGAGCGGCTGGCGGTTTTAGAAGCACAAAGGGCAGAGACGTGCCCCGACCTGGAGGCAGGACTGGGAGCGCTGCGGAGGGGCGCACAACACAGGACGCTGCAGTTTATAGGAGCACGGACAGAAACGGAGACAGTGTGGCCTAGAGAGCTCACTGAAGAACAGAGTGAGGTCTCTCTGCTCTGAGGCAGATGGTTGGAAATGGTCTCTTCTGCTCTGACTCGCGGAAGAGACGTGGAAAGCTGCCAGGGAAAGATGCCAGAGAACAAAAGCCCCAAAGACTGATTCCCACTGAGCCCATCCCCCGCCACAGGGGGGCAGGGCAACTCCACCCAAACAGGGTTGCCTGAGCCACAGCGCAGCAGGCCCCTCCCGCAGAAGACACGCTGGGAAAACAAGAGGCCAGCAACCCTAAGGTCCCAAGAAAACAGGTGCATCTTGCTTGGGTTCTGGTCAATAATTTGGACTCTATACATTCCCTCAAACACCCATCAACAGAATGACTAGGAGGAGGAGCCCCCAAACAGAAAAGACTCAGAGATTACGACTTATCCTGAAGATTTACAAATGGATGCAGATATAACCAAGACGTCGGAGATGGAATTCAGGCTAGCAATTGTGAAGACAATGGCTAGAATGGAGAAATCAATTAATGGCAACATAGAGTCTCGAAGGGCAGAAATGAAAGTGAATTGGCAGAACTTAAAAATGCTATCAATGAGATCCGATCCAATCTAGATAATCTAACAGCTAGGGTAACTGAGACAGAAGAGCGAATAAGCGATCTGGAAGACAATATAATAGATAAAAAGGGAAAAGAGGAGGCCAGGGAAGAACAACTCAGAATCCATGAAAATAGAATCAGAGAAATAAGTGACACCATGAGGCGTTCCAATGTCAGAATAAATGGAATCCTGGAGGGAGTGGAGAGAGAGGACTAGAAGATGTATTTGAGCAAATCATAGCTGAGAACTTCCCTAATCTGGGGAATGAAACAAACATTCGCATCCTAGAGGCAGAGAGGACGCCTCCCAAGATCAAGGAAAACAGGCCAACACCCCGGCATGTAATAGTAAAACTTGCAAATCTTAGAACCAAGGAAACCATCTTAAGGGCAGTTAGGGGGAAGAGATTCCTTACCTACAGAGGGAGGAACATCAGAATAATGTCAGACCTATCCACAGAGACCTGGCAAGCCAGAAAGGCCTGGCAAGACATATTCAGGGTCCTAAATGAGAAGAACATGCAGCCAAGAATACTTTATCTGGCAAGGCTTTCATTTAGAATGGATGGAGAGATGCAGAGCTTCCACGACCGGCAGAAACTGAAAGAATATGTGACCACTAAGCCGGCCCTGCAAGAAATATTAAGGGGGGTTCTATAAAAGGAGAAAGACCCCAAGAGTGATCTACAACAGAAATTTACAGGGACAATCTATAAAAACAACATCTTCACAGGCAACATGATGACAATTAATTCATATCTTTCAATAATCACTCTCAACGTGAATGGCCTAAATGCTCCCATAAAACGGCACAGGGTTGCAGATTGGATAAAAAGACAGGACTCATCCATATGCTGCCTACAAGAGACTCATTTTGAACCTAATGATACATCCAGACTGAAAGTGAAGGGATGGAGATCCATCTTCCATGCCAGCGGACCTCAAAAGAAAGCTGGGGTAGCAATTCTTATATCAGACAAATTAGATTTTAAACTAAAGTCTGTAATTAGAGACACAGAAGGACACTATATCATTCTTAAAGGGTCTATCCAACAAGAAGATCTAACAATTGTAAATATCTATGCCCCCAACATGGGAGCAGCCATATACATAAGCCAACTGTTAACCAAAATAAAGAGTCATATTGATAACAATACGTTAATTGTAGGAGACCTCAATACTCCACTCTCAGCAATGGACAGGTCATCTAAGCAGAAAATCAACAAGGAAACAAGAGCTTTGAATGATACATTGGACCAGATGGACCTCATAGATATTTACAGAACATTCCACCCTAAAACAACAGAATACTCATTCTTCTCGAGCGCACATGGAACTTTCTCCAGAATAGACCATATACTGGGTCACAAATCAGGTCTCAACCGATACCAAAAGATTAAGATTATTCCCTGCATATTCACAGACCACAATGCTTTAAAACTGGAACTCAATCGCAAGAAAAAACTTGGCAGAAATTCAAACACTTGGAAGCTAAAGACCACTCTGCTCAAGAATGTTTGGGTCAACCAGGAAATCAAAGACGAACTTAAACAATTCATGGAAATCAATGAGAATGAAAACACATCGGTCCCAAACCTATGGGATCTGCAAAGGCTGTCCTAAGGGGGAAATACATAGCCATCCAAGCCTCACTCAAAAAAATAGAAAAATTCCGAATTCACCAAATAACTCTACACCTTAAAGAACTAGAGAAAAAGCAACAAACGACGCCTAAGCCACGCATTAGAGGAGGGAGAGTCACCATACAATACATCATTGGTTTTTGATGTGGTGATCCACAATCCATTGTTTTCGTATAACACACAGTGCTCCATGCAGTACGTGCCTTCCTTAATACCCATCACCAGGCTAACCAATCCCCCCTCCTCCCTCCCCTCTAAAACCCTGTTTGTTTCTCAGAGTCCATAGTCTCTCATGGTTCATCTCTCCCTCCAATATCCCCCCCCCCATTTTTCCCTTCCTTCTCCGAATGTCCTCCATGCTATTCCTTATATTCCACAAATAAGTGAAACCATATGATAATTGACTTTCTCTGCTTGACTTATTTCACTTAGCATAATCTCCTCCAGTCCCATCCATGTTGATGGAAAAGTTGGGTATTCATCCTTCCTGATGGCTGAGTAATACTCCATTGTATATATGGACCACATCTTCTTTATCCATTCATCTGTTGAAGGGCATCTCGGCTCTTTCCACAGTTTGGCTATTGCGGACATTGCTGCTATGAACGTCGGGGTGCATATGGCCTTTTTTTCACTACATCTGTGTCTTTGGGGTAAATACCCAGGAGTGCAATTGCTGGGTTATAAGGTAGCTCTATTTTTAAATTTTTGAGGAACCTCCACACTGTTTTCCAAAGTGGCTGTACCAACTTGCATTCCCACCAACAGTGTAAGAGGGTTCCCCTTTCTCCACAACCTCTCCAACATTTGTTGTTTCTTTCCCTGTCCATTTTGGCCATTCTAACTGGTGTAAGATGGTATCTCAGTGTGGTTTTGATTTGGATTTCCCTGATGGCTAATGATGATGAACATTTCTTCATGTGTCTCTTAGCCATTTGTATGTCTTCTTCAGAGAAGTGTCTTTTCATATCTTCTGCCCACTTTTTGACTTGATTATTTGTTTTTTGGGTGTTTAGTTTGAGAAGTTCTTTATAGATCTTGGATACCAGCCCTTTATCTGTAGTGTCATTTGCAAATATCTTCTCCCATTCTGTGGGTTACCTCTTTGTTTTGTTGACTGTTTCCTTTGCTGTGCAGAAGCTTTTTATCTTAATGAAGTCCCAAAAGTTCATTTTTGCTTTTGTTTCACTAGCTTTTGGAGATGTATCTTGAAAGAAGTTGCTGTGGCCGATGTCAAAGAGGTTACTGCCTATGTTCTCCTCTAGGATTTTGATGGATTCCTGTCTCACATTGAGGTCTTTCATCCACTTTGAGTTTATCTTTGTGAATGGTGTTAGAGAATGGTCGAGTTTCATTCTTCTGCATGTGGCTGTCCAATTTTCCCAGCACCATTTATTGAAGAGACTGTCTTTTTTCCATTGCATGTTTTTTCCTGCTTTGTCAAAGATTATTTGACCATAGAGTTGAGGGTCCATATCTGGGTTCTCTATTCTGTTCCATTGGTCTGTATGTCTGTTTTTGTGCCAGTACCATGCTGTCTTGGTGATCACTGATTTGTAATATAGCTTGAAATCGGGCAACGTGATGCCTCCAGCTTTGTTTTTCTTTTTCAACATCTCCTTGGCGATTCGGGGTCTTTTCTGATTCCATACAAATTTTAGGATTGTTTGTTCCAGCACTTTGAAGAACGTCATTGGAATTTTGATCGGGATGGCATTGAAGGTATAGACTGCTCTGGGTAGCGTAGACATTTTAACAATGTTTCTTCTTCTGATCCATGAGCATGGAATATTTTTCCATCTTTTTGTGTCTTCTTCAATTTCTTTCATGAGTGTTTTGTAGTTCCTATAGATCCTTTACCTCTTTGGTTAGGTTTATTCCGAGGTATTTTATGGTTTTTGGTGCTATTGTAAATGGAATCGTTTCTCTAATTTCTCTTTCTGCAGTTGCGTTGTTAGTGTATAAGAAAGCAACTGATTTCTGTGCATTGATTTTGTATCCTGCCACATTACTGAATTGCTGGATGAGTTCTAGTAATTTGGGGGTGGAGTCTTTTGGGTTTTCCACATAAAGTATCATGTCGTCTGCGAAAAGAGAGAGCTTGACTTCTTCTTTGCCAATTTCAATACCTTTTATTTCTTTTTGTTGTCTGATTGCTGTTGCTAGGACTTCTAGTACTATGTTGAACAACAGTGGTGAGAGTGGGCACCCTTGACGTGTTCCTGATCTTAAGGGAAAGGTTCTCAGCTTTTCCCCATTGAGGATGATATTCACTGTGGGTTTTTCATAGATGGATTTTATGAGCTTGAGGAATGTTCCCTCTATCCCTATACTCTGCAGAGTTTTAATCAGGAAAGGATGCTGTATTTTGTCAAATGCTTTTTCTGCATCAATTGAGAGGACCATATGGTTCTTCTCCCTCCTCTTATTAATGTGTTCTATCACATTGATTGATTTGCGAATGTTGAACCACCCTTGCATCCCGGGGATAAATCCCACTTGGTTGTGGTGGATGATCCTTTTAATGTATTGTTGGATCCTATTAGCTAGGATTTTGTTGAGGATTTTGGAATCCATATTCATCAGGGATATCGGTCTGAAATTCTCCTTTTTGATGGGGTCTTTGCCTGGTTTGGGGATCAAGGTAATGCTGGCCTCATAGAATGAGTTTGGAAGTTTTCCTTCTGTTTCTATTTTTTGAAACAGCTTCAGTAGAATAGGTATTATTTCTTCTTTGAATGTTTGGTAGAATTCCCCAGGGAATCCATCAGGCCCTGGACTCTTGTTTTTTGGGAGGTTTTTGATCACCGCTGCAATCTCGTTACTGGTTATTGGCCTTTTCAGGTTGTCAATTTCTTCCTGTTTCAGTCTTGGCAGCTTATAGGTTTCCAGGAAGGCCTCCATTTCATCCAGATTGCTCAGTTTATTGGCATATAGTTGTTGATAATAATTTCTAATAATTGTTTCTATTTCCTTGGTGTTAGTCGTGATCTCCCCCCTTTCATTCATAATTTTATTAATTTGGGTCCTTTCTCTCTTCTTTTGGATAAGTCTGGCCAGTGGTTTATCGATCTTATTAATTCTTTCAAAGAACCAACTTCTAGTTTCGTTGATCTGATCTACTGTGTTTCTGGTTTTTAATTCATTGATTTCTGCTCTAATTTTAATTATTTCTCTTCTAATGTGTGGCTTAGGCGTCATTTGTTGCTTTTTCTCTAGTTCTTTAAGGTGTAGAGTTATTTGGTGAATTCGGAATTTTTCTATTTTTTTGAGTGAGGCTTGGATGGCTATGTATTTCCCCCTTAGGACAGCCTTTGCAGATCCCATAGGTTTGGGACCGATGTGTTTTCATTCTCATTGATTTCCATGAATTGTTTAAGTTCGTCTTTGATTTCCTGGTTGACCCAAACATTCTTGAGCAGAGTGGTCTTTAGCTTCCAAGTGTTTGAATTTCTGCCAAGTTTTTTCTTGCGATTGAGTTCCAGTTTTAAAGCATTGTGGTCTGTGAATATGCAGGGAATAATCTTAATCTTTTGGTATCGGTTGAGACCTGATTTGTGACCCAGTATATGGTCTATTCTGGAGAAAGTTCCATGTGCGCTCGAGAAGAATGAGTATTCTGTTGTTTTAGGGTGGAATGTTCTGTAAATATCTATGAGGTCCATCTGGTCCAATGTATCATTCAAAGCTCTTGTTTCCTTGTTGATTTTCTGCTTAGATGACCTGTCCATTGCTGAGAGTGGAGTATTGAGGTCTCCTACAATTAACGTATTGTTATCAATATGACTCTTTATTTTGGTTAACAGTTGGCTTATGTATATGGCTGCTCCCATGTTGGGGGCATAGATATTTACAATTGTTAGATCTTCTTGTTGGATAGACCCTTTAAGAATGATATAGTGTCCTTCTGTGTCTCTAATTACAGACTTTAGTTTAAAATCTAATTTGTCTGATATAAGAATTGCTACCCCAGCTTTCTTTTGAGGTCCGCTGGCATGGAAGATGGATCTCCATCCCTTCACTTTCAGTCTGGATGTATCATTAGGTTCAAAATGAGTCTCTTGTAGGCAGCATATGGATGAGTCCTGTCTTTTTATCCAATCTGCAACCCTGTGCCGTTTTATGGGAGCATTTAGGCCATTCACGTTGAGAGTGATTATTGAAAGATATGAATTAATTGTCATCATGTTGCCTGTGAAGATGTTGTTTTTATAGATTGTCCCTGTAAATTTCTGTTGTAGATCACTCTTGGGGTCTTTCTCCTTTTATAGAACCCCCCTTAATATTTCTTGCAGGGCCGGCTTAGTGGTCACATATTCTTTCAGTTTCTGCCGGTCGTGGAAGCTCTGCATCTCTCCATCCATTCTAAATGAAAGCCTTGCCAGATAAAGTATTCTTGGCTGCACGTTCTTCTCATTTAGGACCCTGAATATGTCTTGCCAGGCCTTTCTGGCTTGCCAGGTCTCTGTGGATAGGTCTGACGTTATTCTGATGTTCCTCCCTCTGTAGGTAAGGAATCTCTTCCCCCAACTGCCCTTAAGATGGTTTCCTTGGTTCTAAGATTTGCAAGTTTTACTATTACATGCCAGGGTGTTGGCCTGTTTTCCTTGATCTTGGGAGGCGTCCTCTCTGCCTCTAGGATGCGAATGTTTGTTTCATTCCCCAGATTAGGGAAGTTCTCAGCTATGATTTGCTCAAATACATCTTCTAGTCCTCTCTCTCTCTCCACTCCCTCCGGGATTCCAATTATTCTGACATTGGAACGCTTCATGGTGTCACTTATTTCTCTGATTCTATCTTCATGGATTCTGAGTTGTTTTTCTTGGCCTCCTCTTTTCCCTTTTTATCTATTATATTGTCTTCCAGGTCGCTTATTCGATCTTCTGCCTCAGTTACCCTAGCTGTTAGATTATCTAGATTGGATCGGATCTCATTGATAGCATTTTTAAGTTCTGCCAATTCACTTTCATTTCTGCCCTTCGAGACTCTATGTTGCCATTAATTGATTTCTCCATTCTAGCCATTGTCTTCACAATTGCTAGCCTGAATTCCATCTCCGACGTCTTGGTTATATCTGCATCCATTTGTAAATCTTCAGGATAAGTCGTAATCTCTGAGTCTTTTCTGTTTGGGGGCTCCTCCTCCTAGTCATTCTGTTGATGGGTGTTTGAGGGAATGTATAGAGTCCAAATTATTGACCAGAACCCAAGCAAGATGCACCTGTTTTCTTGGGACCTTAGGGTTGCTGGCCTCTTGTTTTCCCAGCGTGTCTTCTGCGGGAGGGGCCTGCTGCGCTGTGACTCAGGCAACCCTGTTTGGGTGTCTTCCCATGCTTTTCGCCAGATGTCTTCCATGCTTTTCTCATGACCAGCTAGTATCCTTATGATTGTTGCTTTAAATTTTGGATCCACATATTACTTATATCTATTTGGATTAGATCCTGGCTGTGACCTTTTCTTTTTCTTTCTTTAGGAATGAATTCCTCCATCTTGGCGTTTTACCTAGGTCTCTGTCTTCTCTGTGTTAGAAAAGCCTGCTATATTTCCTGCTCCTGAGAGTAATGGCTTTATGAACAAGAAGTCATATAATGACCAGAGCCTGGTGCTTCAGGAAGTGTCTCTGGTGTGTGTTGCATGGACTCTGATGCTGTGTTTTAGCTGCTCTATCCCTCAGGTCAGTCCTCTGCAGAGTTTCTTCTTTCCTTCAGTGGGGAGCATTTGGATCTTAGCCAGAGTGTGGCAAGTTTTAACTAGATGTGCTCTGGTCTGCTTGTTAAAAGAGACCTGATGGTAATTCCACTAGTGCTGAAGCTTTGCAGAACTCCATATATGGTCAGTAGATGTGGTGCGTGCAGGGTCTTCTCAGGGAGGGGCCCGCTACTCTGGTCCTTAGGCACATTTGCCTGAGAAAAAGCAGTACCAGTAGAGCTCAGGGGGGCAGGACTTGGTGTAAGCAGGTTAGGCAGCCAGTGTTGGTGTTATGCTGTTTACCAAATTCGGTTTATGCTGGGGAGGGGGAGGGGGTCTGGGGGGTGGGTGCAAGAATGACACCAGACTGCTCTTTTGTCCCTGGAGATAGGAGTCCATGCTTGCTGCTCTCAGGGTCTCAGGGAAGCACTTTCAGAAGCCCTATCAGAAGGGCAAAGAATTTCTCCTCAAGCATCACAGGCATTTTTCAGATTGCTGACTTCACACTCTCTGTCTCTGGGTCACTTGCCTGCTGGAGCAGCACAGCACACCTTGGGTTCTACCCCATCCAGGCCTCTGACTTTTAAAATTCCAAACTTCAGGGACCTGGTGTGGTGGGGACCTGGTCTAGTCCTCTGGGAAAGGGTCCCACTGCACTGGGACTGATGAAGGTTTGGCCCAGAATGGTAGTTATGCCAGAGCACAGGGGCACGGGATTTGGAGCAAAGCAGGCTAAACAACCAGTGTCTGGGTTAGCCACCCTCAGCAGGTGCTTCTGCACCTGTGCTAAGGAGCAGGGGAGGGAACTGGTGCCCACTGGCTCTTCTGTCCCTAGAGAGGCAATGCCACTCTCAGAGATGAGTTCCAGAAAGTAGGAATAGTCTGTCCCCGTGTACCTTAGGTGATCCTCAGATCACATCATCTGCCCCTGGTTTGCTTGTGTGCCTGCTTTCCAGGAGTAGGGCAGCATCCTCAGGTCTCTATCCCACCCAAGCCAAGGGACCTCTGAAACTCCAGACTTTGAACCCCACAGGTTGCAAAAATGAGCTCCTCTCATTTTCCCAGCCAATGGCTTTGGAAGTGTTCTCATTGTGCATATCCCTGTACTCCACTCTCTCTCACCTTTCTCTGAGACCAAGGCTCCCTCCCCTCCACAGCCCACAATCCATTTCTTCCCCAAACCACATCTCCTTCTCTTCCTACCTTTCTTGATGTGTCCTCTTCTTTCCCTCTAGTTGCAGTTTATTCTGTCAGTACTCAGGTCAATTTCTTGGATATTCAGAATGATTTGATAGTTATCTAGCTGTGTTCGAGGGACAAGGCAAGCCTAAGGGTCCTCCTACTATGCCACCATCTTAGCTCTCCCCTTCTATTTTTTGTCTTTTTGATACTAGGATCTAGTATCTAGTATCACTGGTATGATCTGGCTCCTGTCTCATCTCTCAATTGCATTCATGTAACAATATTTGTTACATATTAATTATGTGTCAGACACTGTACTAGAGTATTGGAATGCAATGTTGAGTGAAAAAGACATAGCCCTTTTCTCATGATGCCTACAGATATTAATCAAATTATCACATTAATGAAGAATCAGGCATTCACTTAAGCTTTCAGTGGTCCAGCCCACTAGGTGCAGGGTCTTGCCTTCCACAAGATGCTTCCAGCCCAGTAAGCCTACAGTGATGCAGTTCTCCTTGGACTCATTCAATGACTAGTTGACCTTTTAACAATGTGATTTGCCCTACTAATCATGTAGAAACATCCATTTCTAAAGAGATAAATTTTTTTGGTGGCATAGATAATTATTTTTTATTTTATCTTAAAAAAGCATTTCTGACTATACACCCAAGCTTTGATAAATTCCTTAAAATTTTGAGGAGTTTGTAAGTAGAGAATAGTATCTTATTAATGCTAGTCAATGAATATACATTTATTATTTGAAAACTGGCAGAGAATTATGACCTTTATCTATCTCAATTGCTTTGAAGCATTCACAGAAATTTAATCTGTTAATAATTGAGCTTGGAGAAATAATAATTTACGCTTTGCAAATGCACTATTTCAGTGTCACAGGGGAGACAAAGAGCAGGCTGAGAAGTTCATTAATCATGGCTTTCCTCTTACTGATTACAGAAAAACAAGAAACTCAGTTCACTACTGCTAAAATAGTATTATGGAAATTCTTTTACAGCAACACATAATCCTTGAATTTCCTGAAAGAACATCTCTGAGTCATGACAAAGTATGATTCTTTCCAATACTTTTATTTTAAATAATTTTATTAGTAAACTATGGTAAACAATATTTTAACAAGGAGATTGTACAATGATTTTCACAGGTAATGTTTCTATGAATATACCATTTTGGCTTAGATGAAAGCAAGCAGATAAAAAGATGAATCACTTCATCTAATTCTCTCCCACAAAAGAATTTAAAATACCATCATTTAAATTACCAAAAAATACTGCTTCCATAAATCCATATACAAAAGTGGAAAGAATAATATATTGAAAGAACTTGTTCTACTTATCTTTTTAATGTACACTGGTAAAAATTCTTCTAGTGTAGGTGTGATAATATTGTAATAAGGTTGTGTGACTCTTTTTTAAAATATTAGAACTTGTATTTCCAAATAAGTGTTAGCCTTTCTCAAACCATTTGGAAATAAGGTAAAATATAAATGTACAAATGAAAGGTGAATGATGTTGTCAGCTCACCCTACACAATCTTATAACACTTCTTTTGTTCAAGCTGTTTCTATTCACTTTCTAGAATTACTTTCAAAGTCTGTGACATATTCTTTTAAATGAATGTAATGATGGCAAGTGCTCATTTTTTGGCAGTCTCTTATTTTTGGAACAATAAAAAAAGTAATTTATTTCCAAGCCTAGTAAACATTGGGAGTCTCTGGAATTATATTTAAAAGTCTAATCCTCACAATCAAAGAAATCTTACCTTGAGAGTTGAAAAAAAACTGTAAGCCTTAAACAGAATGCCAGTCTAGACTTGACAGATATGGGGTTTGATTTTGGGGGGGAAGGTGTTTTTTTGGTGGGCTGAGGGTGGTGCAATGTGAAGGAATGGGCATGTTAGCAGTACATTCTTTCCGTGGTCTTCTATCTATCTTATAACTGAAAACATCCTTAATCTGGGGAAGAACACAGATATCAAATTCCAAGAAGCATAGAAAATTCCCATTAAATTCAACAAAAACTTGTCCTCACCAAGGCATATCATAGTCAAATTCACAAAATACATGGACAAGAAAAGAATCTCTAAGCAGCAAGGGGGAAAAAAGTCCTTAACCTACAAGGGAAGACAGATCAGGTTCACAGCAGATCTGTCCATAGAAACATGACAGGCCAGAAGACAGTGGCAGGGTATATTCAATGTGTTGAATGGGAAAAACATGCAGCCAAACATACTTTTATCCAGCAAGGCTGTTATTCAGAATAGAAGGAGAAATAGAGTTTCCCAGACAAACAAAAACTAAAGGAGTTCATGACCACTAAACCAGCCCTACAAGAAATTTTAAGGGGGACACTTTGAGTGGGGGGAAAAAAGACCAAAAGCAGCAAAGACTAGAAAGGAAGAGAGAACATCACCAGAAACATCAATTTTACAGGTAACACAATGGCACTAAAATCATATCTTTTAATAAACACACTGAATGTAAATGGACTAAATGCTCCAATCAAAAGACACAGGGTATCAGAATGGATAAAAAAAAACAAGATCCATCTATATTCTGCCTACAAGAGACTCCTTTTAGACCTAAGACACCTGCAGATGGAAAGTGAGGGGATGGAGAACCATCTATCATGCTAATGGATGTCAAAAGAAAGCTGAAGTAGCCATACTTATATCAGACAACCTAGATTTTATTTATTTTTTTAAAGACTGGTTATTTATTTTAGAGAGAGAGAGAGCAGGGGGAGGAGTAGAGGGAGAGGGAGAAAGAGAATCTGTAGCAGACACTGTGCTGAGCATGGATCCTGATGTGGGGCTTGATCTCACAACTCTGAGATCACGACTTGAGCAGAAACGAAGAGTCAGAAGTTAAACAAACTGAGCCACCCAGGCTCCCCAGACAAACTAGGTATTAAAACAAACACTGTAACAAGAAATGAACATGGGTGTTATATCATCATTAAGGGGTCTATCCATCAAGAATATCTAACAATTGTAAATATTTATGTCCCCAACTTGGGAGCACCCAAATATACAAATCAATTAATAACAAATATAAAGAAACTCATGGATAACAATACAATAATAGTAGGTGACTTTAACACCACACCTATATCAATGGACAGATCATCTAAGCAGAAAATCAACAAGGAAATATGGCTTTGAATGACACATTGGACCAGATGGACTTAACAGATGTGCTCAGAACATTCTATGCTAAAGCAGCAGAATACACATTCTTTTCGAGTGCACAGGGGACATTCTCCAGAATAGATCACTTACTGCATCACAAATCAGCCCTCAACAAGTACAAAAAGATCAAGATCATACCACGCATATTTTCAGCCACAACACTATGAAACCTGAAGTCAACCACAAGAAAAAATAGGAAAGAACACAAATACATGGAGGCTAAAGAAGATACTACTAAAGAATGAAGGGGTTAACCAGGAAATTAAAGAAGAAATTTAAAAATACATGGAAACAAATAAAAACAAAAACACATCAGTCCAAAACCTTTGGGATGCAACAAAAGTGGTCATAAGAGGGAAGAATACAGCAATACAGGCCTATCTCAAAAAAGCAAGAAAAGCCTTAAATACACAACCTAACTGTACATCTAAAGGAGCTAGAAAAGGAAGAGCAAATAAAACCTAAAGTGGGCAGAAGGGAAATAATAAAGATTAGAGCAGAAATAAACATATAGAAACAAACAAAAACAGTAGAACAGATAAACAAAACTAAGAGCTGTTTCTTTAAAAGAATTAATAAAATTGGTAAACCTCTAGCCAGACGTACAAAAAAGAAAAGAGAAAGGACCCAAATAAATAAAAAAAAATGAATGAAAGGGGAGAGACCACAACCAACACCACAGAAATACAAATAATTATAAGAAAATATTATGATAAATTATATGCCAACAAATTGGGCAATCTGGAAGAAATGGAAAAAGTCCTAGAAACTTACAAACAACCAAAACTGAAACAGGAAGAAATAGAAAATTAGACCCATAACCAGCAAAAAAATTGAATCAATAATCAAAATTCTCCCAACAAACAAAAGCCCTGGGCTGGCTGGCTTCCCAGGGGAATTCTACCAAACATTTAAAGAAGAGTTAATACCTATTCTCAAATTGTTCCAAAAAATACAAATGGAAGGAAAACTTCCAAACTCATTCTATGATCCAGGATTACTTTGATTCCAAAACCAAATACTCCACTAAAAAGGAGAATTACAGGCCAATATCCCTGATGAACATGGATGCAAAAATTCTCAATAAAATACTGGCAAATCAAATTCAACAGTGCATTAAAGAATTATTCACCACGATCAAGTGGGATTTATTCCTGGGCTGTAGGGGTGGTTCAATATTCGCAAATTAATCAATGTGATACACCATATTAATAAAAGAAAGGATAAGAAATGTATGATCCTCTCAATAGATGCAAAAAAAGCATCTGACAAAATACAGCATCCATTTTGATAAAAACCTCCACAAAGTAGGAATTGATGGAACAGACCTCAACATCATAAAGGCCATAGACAAAAGACTCACAGCTAATATCATCCTCAATGGTGAAAAACTGAGAGCCTTCCCCCTAGAGTTAGGAATAAGACAAGGATGTCTACCCTCACCATTACTATTAAACATAGAACTGGAAGTTTTAGCCTAAGCAATCCCACAACAAAAAGACATAAAAGCATCCAAATTAGTAAGGGGAAGCCAAACTTCCATTATTTGCAGATGACATGATACTCCATGTAGAAAACCTGAGAGACTCCACCAAGAAATTGCTAGAACTAATACACGAATTCAGCAAAGTTGCAGGTTATAAAATCAATGTGCAGAAATCTGTTGCATTTCTATACAATATACTGAAACAGCAGAAAGAGAAATCAAGGAATTGATCCCATTTGCAATTGCACCAAAAACAATAAGATACCCAGGAATAAACCTAACCAAAGAGGTAAGAGATCTGTACTCTGAAAATTATAGAATACTTATGAAAGAAATTGAAGATGACACAAAGAAATGGAAAAACATTCCATGCTCATGGACTGGAAGAACAAATAACTGTTAAAATGTCTATACTCCCCAAAGCAATCTACACATTCAGTGCAATCCCTATCAAAATACCACCAGCATTTTTACAGAGCTAGAACAAACAATCCTAAAATTTGATGGAACCACAAAAGACCCCAAATAGCAAAAGCAATTTTGAAAAAGAAAAACAAAACTGGAGGCAACACGATTCCAGATTTCAAGGTATATTACGAAGCTGTAACCATCAAGACAGTATGGTACTGGCATAAAAACAGACACATAGATTACGGAACAGAATAGAGAACCCAGAAATGGACCCACAACTAAATGGTCAACTAATTTTCAACAAAGCAGGAAAGAATATCCAATGGAAAAAAGAGTCTCTTCCACAAATGGTGGTGGGAAAACTGGACAGCAACATGCAAAAGAATGAAATTGGAACACTTTCTCACACCATACACAAAAATAAATTCAAAACGAATGAAAGGCCTAAATGTGAAACAGGAAACCATCAAAATGCTGGAAGAGAACACAGGCAGCAACATCTTTGACCTCGGCTGTAGCTACTTCTTACTAGACATGTCTCTTGAGGCAAGGGAAACAAAAGCAAAAATGGACTATTGGGACTTTATCAAGATTAAAAAGTTTCTGCACAGTGAAGGAAACAATCAACAAAACTAAAAGGCAACCTTCAGAATGAGAGAAGATATTTGTACATGACATATCTGATAAGGGTTAGTATCCAAAATCTATAAAGAACTTATCAAACTCAACATCCAAAAAACAAATAATCCAATTAAGAAATTGGCAGAAGACATGAATAGACATTTTTCCAGAGAAGACATCTGGATGGCTAAGACACATGAAAAAATGCTCAACATCACTCATCATCAGGGAGGTACAAATCAAAACCACAATGAGACACCTCCTCACATTTGTCAGAATGGCTAAAATTAACAACTCAGAAAACAATAGATGTTGGTGAGGATGCAGAGAAAGGGGAACCCTCTTGCACTGTTGGTGGGAATGCAAACTGGTGCAGCCACTCTGGAAAACAGTATGGAACTTTCTGAAAATGTTAAAAATAGAACTACCCTTCATCCCAGCAATTGCACTACTAGGTACTTACCCAAAGGATACAGAAATACAGATTCAAAGGGGTACATGCACCCTGATGTTTATAGCAGCATTATCAACAATAGCCAAACAATGGAGAGAGCCCAAATGTCCATCGACTGATGAATGGATAAAGAAGAGGTGGTAAAAAAAAAAAAGAAGAAGAAGAAAAAGATAGCAGGAGGGGAAGAATGAAGGGGGGGAAATCGGAGGGGAAGACGAACCATGAGAGATGATGGACTCTGAAAAACAAACTGAGGGTTCTAGAGGGGAGGGGGGTGGGAGGATGGGTTAGCCTGGTGATGGGTATTAAAGAGGGCACGTTCTGCATGGAGCACTGGGTGTTATGCACAATGAATCATGGAACACTACATCAGAAACTAATGATATAATGTATGGTGATTAACATAACAATAAAAAATTTTAAAAAAAGAAAAGGTGGTATATATACATATATATACATACATAGTATGTATATACTATATATATACATATATATACATACATAGTATGTATATACTATACATAGTAATATTCTTTTGTTGTATATATACATATATATATAGTATATATGTAATATTCACAAAAGAATATTACTCAGCCATCAAAAAGAATGAAATCTTGCCATTTGCAATGATGTGGATGGAGCTAGAAGGTATTATGCTAAGTGAGAAAAGTTAGAGAAAAAAGAATACCACCATATGATTTCACTCATATGGGGAATTTAAGAAACAAACCAGATGAGCATATGGGAAGGGGGAAAAAAGAGAGAGAGCAAAATAAACAATAGGAGGCTCTTAAAGATAGAGAACAAACTCAGTGTTGATGGAGGGAGGCAGGTGGGGAATGGGCTAGATGGGTGATGGGTCTTAAGGAGGGCACTTTTTGTGATGAGTAGTAGGTGTTGTATATAAGTGATGAATCACTGAATTCTACTCCTAAAACCAATATTGCCCTGTATGTTCATTAATTAAAATTTGAATAAAAATTTAAAAAAAAGAAAAAAGAAAGAGCAAAAGTTATTCAAATATAGAGACACTTCATATCTTGATTTCTAATGTCAGGATTATAGGTTAAAGTGTAAATATCATTCCCATTCACAGTAATAACTCTGAAAGAGAGGTACCAAATGGATTTTCTGAAACCACTCAAGGAGTTTCTCAATTAACTTTTTTCTAAATGCATACAGCTGAAACAATACCACAATTTTGGGGTAAATTTACCCTTAAGACAGGACCTGTAATATCTTAAGGTAATTGTGAAGAATGGGATAACCTATGTAGAGAAAAACATGGCATCTTTGTTTATGATTTATTTCAAGAATGGGATAACCTACGTAGAGAAAAACATGGCATCTTTGTTTACAATTTGTTTCATTTGCGATTAAATCACTCATTCATTACAATTAGTAATAGCTGTATTATACTGTACAGAAGCTGTCCATGTGAAACAGCCTAATGAATATAGACCTTTCCTTTTTTTCTAAAAAATAGTGGTATTATCTTGGCTTTTCATTCTATATGGAATATTTCTAGGACCCAACATAAGATTCTTTGCTCATGTGAAGAATCTTCATTCCTTTAAAAATAAATTATTGCCTTAACTGCTGGGCCTCTCTCTGATTGGCTCATAGTATAACAGCTCTAGAAAATGTTCTTTTCATTCAGTAGCATCAATCAATGGACCAGGATGTTGAATGATTTGAGATATAATTCCACAAATTTGAGAAAAATAAAAATTTTAATGACAAATAATAAAAATAAATGTAAATATATGAAAAAACAAGATTTAATATAACTTCTCTGCTTCAAATATACTTCCACCTGCTGAGACTTTGCTGCCTGATAGTGCTTTAATTCAAATACCTTTGTATATGAGGTTGAATTTTTAGTTCGCTCAAAGGTCCTCATGGAACAGAGAGAGGAAAACCAATCACCAAATTGTTATTATTCCATGTCAGCAAAATGACCACTCATTACTATAGACTGTGCAGAGGAAAAAATCAGACATATTGATTATCTAACATTATTTCAACTAGTGTTGTTTTGTGATAGCACTTTCACCAGCCACAACAGTAATAATAACCACATTTCTTCACCATGTGCCAGACTCCATTCAGAGTGTTCTATAAGTATAAACCCATATTATATACACAACACCCTATGAAGAGGAAACCACTGTTACTCTCATTTTATAGATAAAGAAATTGAGGTACAGAATGGTTAAATGATATTTATCAAACCACCAACATTTTTCATAAGAAAGATAATCTGTCAGACAAAGACAAAAGTGCAGTATGTAAGAATGAATAAAACAGAGATACTCAAGGGGTGCCTAGGTGGCTCAGCAAGTTAAGTGACCAATCCTTGATTTCAGCTCAGGTCAGGATCTCAGGGTTGTGAGATTGAGCCCCACATTGGGCTCCAAGCTAGTCATGGAGCCTGCTTAAGATTCTCTCTCCCCCTCTGCCCTTCCCCTGCCCAAATAAATAAATAAATAAATAAGCAAACAAACAGACAAAACAGAGATACTTAAGATCAACATTCCACCAGATTAACTCAGATTAACTGGGCTACAGGCCCTATGCTCATGTGAAATCTTGCCATAGACAAAACAATATACTATTTCCAAGCAAACTTCAGTTTACACTGGGAGATACCACACTGAATAATAATTTGAATAGACAAATACACATTAAGGAAGTATATTGTTTATAGGTTAAAGGGATTAAGTACTTAAATAGAATTTTAATTAGAATAATTGAGAAAGAATAATTTTTACTGGCAGGAATTGAATAAATATATTTGTTGAAAACAATGAAGGGATCACAGTCTGCCTTTTAATTAATTTACAACTCAAAAGAAAAATTCTTGTGGGCCTTGATTATACTCATTTGTTGGAAGAATTGCTAAATGGTTCTAATTGATTGCATTTAACTCGTTACTCTATAACATTCAACAATTACTGAATTTGTAATATTAAGAATTATTCACTCATTGTGCTTAAAATTGGGTTATGAGATTAAAGCTGCATTGTTCATTGTTCAAGTGTTAAAAATTAATCCAAATTGGGAATATTAAATGATAGATTGCATTGTAAAACTACAGAGCAGTATTATGTTGAATTTTACATTTCTCTTATAATGAATGTTTTTTTCACAAATGGCAATATTGAGGTTGTGAATAAATGGTATACAAAATAGACATAAAGCAATTAATTAATAATTTTAAGTGGTAGGTGTTAACTGCTGTTTTTGACAGAAATTTTAACTTTCAACAAGAATTCAAGAAGAAGGAAGACCATTCAAAGCTGAAATATTGTGAAAGGATTCCTAGCAGACAGGGAAAGTGCGATGAATATAATGGGTAATCATTAAATAAACACTGGTGAGAGGAGAGGAATCTGGGTCACAAATCATGATGGAAAAACATCAAAGTTTTCTGTATGCAGATACAGCTTAAAAACATTGATTTTTTATGATTAAGCATTATCCCTAATCTATAGTTATAACTAATCTATAATTAGTCAAAAATTTGGCTTTTAAACTGCACTGGTAGGGAAGAGCAATTGTATCGCTGTATTATTAACTGACTTTTATGTTACACATAGACTTAGTAAAGAGCATGCTGATTATTCCTATTATGTGTTTTGTGGTTACTATGTCTTACACTGAAGTCTCCATTTCTTTTTTTAATTAGATAATTTTGGAGCTTTATGAATAAAATTCAAAAGTTGTATTGGTTTTTTAGAAGAAACAAGGGAAAAATGTTAAATGTTCTTGTCATTTCTGGATTCTTTATGAAACTACACATATAATCTTTAAGTAAGCTATAATTTTTTAACTCAACGTTTTAGGGAATTTTTGAGCTCAGTAAATAATTTTGCAAAAATAGAGATGAGTGGGAACAGAATGATTTGCAAAACAAAATTTAATATTTTTTACCATTTACAGAAAGTAATTTTAAATGAGACAGATTTTCCCCCTGTAAAGCATTTAATCACAGGAAAAGAAGCATAGGAGCAGGAACAAGAAAAGGTGCTATAGATTAATTCCTGTATCACAAGAAGCTACAGGGAATTTCAGACTAAGTGTAAAATCACAATATTTTAAACAAAAGGCCCTTTTACATGTGCCTTAATTTCAAAAATTTCTTTGAAAGCTTTGGAAACTTCATTGTCATTAATTGAATTTCAGAATTAAAGGGGCTATGTTTTATGGATTTCCCTTTATATACAACTTAAATCAGAGTTTCATTCAGCAAACCTTACAAACACACAGCAAATAATTAAAAACCTGCTTCTCTTTGTTCTGAATTCTCATTGTTTCCCTCCATCTCTAAGCCAATGTTTGATTCTCTCCAAGCTCTACATATGATCCTTAGACAAGGGACCAGTCAGTGGGACTCCAGGTAGTGCATACACTAGAAGGACTAGTTATGTCCCCAGACAGAATGACTGCAGGTGAAGGCACAAGTGCCATGGCAAGGATAGCCAAGGTAGCACAGTGGAAAAGAATGCTGGGGTGAAATCAGAGCTGGGATTTCCCCAATTCCTTAACTTGTTAGATATGTTAACCATACAACATATCAACAAGAGCAAAGCAAAAGTGCTACATTCAAGAAGACACTGTGTGTGTGTGTGTATCTGTGTCTCTGTGTGTCTTCTTAATATATAACAGTATAAATATGTGTATCTTGAGATATATAGATACATACACATACATAACTGTGTGCATGTGTATATATAAATACATATATTTATACATATAGTTACTTTTATTATTCCTAAAATAGAACGTGGACTTATTAAATCTACAAATTGTTTCTCCTTGGATAACTTTTTGAGATAAGATGAAGAACTTATATTTGGGCATACCAATTTTCCCAACACAAAGCAACAGTCAAAGAAAAAGACTAATAGAGTTTTTTTTCCTCCCCAGATTTTATTTAAATTCAAGTTATTTAACATATAGTGTAGTATTAGTTTCAGGAATAGAATTTAGTAATTCATCACTTACATGTAGCACCCAGTGCTCATCACAAGTGCCCTCCTTAATGTCCATCACCCATTCAGTCCATCCCCCCGACCCCTCCCCTCTGGTAACCATCAGTTTGTTCTCTGAAGTTAAGTTTCTTATGATTTGGCCCCTCTCTGTTTTTATCTTATTTTATTTTTCCTTCCCTTCCCCTATGTTCATCTGTTTTGTTTCTTAAATTCCACGTATGAGTGAAATATATGGCACTTGTCTTTGACTGACTTATTTCACTTAGTATAATAAACTCTAGTTCCATCCATGTCACTGCAAATGGCAAGATTTCATTCTTTCCGATGGTTAAGTAAGATTCCACTGTGTGTGTGTGTGTGTGTGTGTATATCTATCTATCTATCTATCTATCATATACATAGATAGATAGATATCCCCTCTTCTTTATCCATTCATCAGGCAATGGACATTTGGGCTCTTTCCATATTTGGCTATTGTTGATAATGCTGCTATAAACATTGGGGTGCATGTGCCCCTTCAAATCTGTATTTTTGTGTCCTTTGGGTAAATACCTAGTAGTACAATTGTGGGGTTATAGGGTAGTTCTATTTTTAGTTTTTTGAGGAAGCGCCATACTGTTTTCCAGAGTGGCCACATCAGTTTGCATTCCTACCAACAGTGCAAGTGGTTTCCCCTTTCTCTGCATCCTCATCAACATCTATTATTTCCTGAGTTGTTAATTTTAGCCATTCTAACAAATGTGAGGAGGTGTCTCATTGTGGTTTTGATTTGTATCTCCCTGATGATGAGTGATGTTCCGCATTTTTTCCATCTGTCTCTTAGCCATGTGAATGTCTTCTTTGGAAAAATGTCTATTCATGTCTTCTGCCAATTTCTTAACTAGATTATTTGTTTTTTTGGATGTTGAGTTTGATAAGTTCTTTATAGATTTTGGATACTAACCATTTATCAGATATGTCATGTGCAAATATCTTCTCCCATTCTGAAGGTTGCCTTTTAGTTTTGTTGATTGTTTCCTTCACTGTGCAGAAGTTTTTTATCTTGATCAAGTCCCAATAGTCCATTTTTGCTTTTGTTTCCCTTGCCTCAGGAGACGTGTCTAATAAGAAGTTGCTACATCCGAAGTCAAAGATGTTGCTGCCTGTGTTCTCCTCTAGCATTTTAATGGTTTCCTGTCTCACATTTAGGTCTTTCATCCATTTTGAATTTATTTTTGTGTATGGTGTGAGAAAGTGTTCCAACTTCATTCTTTTGCACGTTGCTGTCCAGTTTTCCCAACACCATTTGTGGAAGAGATTCTTTTTTCCATTGGATATTCTTTCCTGCTTTGTTGAAAATTAGTTGACCATATAGTTGTGGGTCCATTTCTGGGTTCTCTAATCTGTTCCATTGATCTATGTGTCTGTTTTTGTGCCAGTACCATACTGTCTCGATGATTACAGCTTTGTAATATAGCTTAAAGTCTAGAATTGTGATGCCGCTGGCTTTGCTTTTATTTTCCAACATCACTTTGGCTATTTGGGGTCTTTTGTGGTTCCATAAAATTTTAGGATTGTTTGTTCTAGCTCTATGACAAGTGTTAGTGGTATTTTGATAGGGATTGCACTGAATGTGTAGATTGCTTTAGGTAGTAAAGACATTTTTACAATATTTGTTCTTCCAATCCATGAGCATGGAATGTTTTTCCATTTCTTTGTGTCCTCTTCTATTCCTTTCGTACATGTTCTATAGTTTTCAGAGTACAGATCTTTTACCTCTTTGGTTAGGTTTATTCCTAGTTATCTTATGGGTTTTGGTGCAATTGCAAATGGGATTGATTCCTTGATTTCTCTTTCTGCTGCTGCATTATTGGTGTATAGACATGCAACAGATTTCTGCATGTTGATTTTATATCCTGCGACTTTGCTCAACTCAATGATAGAATTTTTTTTAATTCTTCAGCATACAATTATCTCTTACAGATATATAGAATTATTTTTATGTTTGGGATAATTTATGATATGATTTAAAATCCATCTGTAATTCTAAACTGAATGCATCATAGGAGCATGGTGGTGATCTCTTTTTTTTTTTCAAAAAGTAAAATATTTGTTTTCTGCTATTAGATACTTTAGATCATAAAAAAAATGAACACCTGATTTTTTTTCAAATGAAATGGTGCATGCAAATATTTAGCAATAGTTACCTATTTCTTTTTTCTTTGCACTTAACTTTGTTTCAATGTTCTGAAATTTTTGATAAATTAGCTCTCAATTAGAGGTGCATATGATGTATATGTTTAAAATATTTTGGAAAATGAAAGAGAAGGATATGAATAAATGAAACAGAATGGCAAAATATTGTTATTAAGCTGAGGGATGAGAATATGGGAGTTTATTATGTGATTCAACTTTTGTGTGTTTGAAAATCTTCAAAATAATTTTTTTAAATCTGGTAAAGATTTTTTTCATTAACTCATTTCCACTTAAAAATACAGATTTCAAAACCTAACAATAACCACAAAACAAATGATCCACAAACATTTTTCCTTCCAATTTTTACAATATATTGTCATCATTCATCTGTTTTGTACTATTAAACTTGAACGGTCATTTGAGATACACATTTCTTTTTTTTTTCTTAAGATTTTTTAATATTTTTTTATTAGAGAGAGAGTACAAGCAGGGGAAGCGGCAGGCAGAGGGAAAGGGAGAAGCGGGGCTCGATCCCAGAACCCTGGCCAGGATCATGACCTGAGCCTTCTGAGCCACTCAGGTGCCCCGAGATACACATTTCTGAGGCCACTCTTCTGATTTAGCTTACTGGCTGGAGATCTGCAAGATTGTCTCTTACCATCTCCTGCAGCCTTCCTGACAATGCCTTGAAGATACATACAACAACACACAGATGAATTTACATGAAAATGTCTCAATATCAGAGCCATTCTCTGCTTTCAAGAATTTGAGTCCTCTTTCAGCTATTTACCAAGATGCGCATCTTCCCCTTAAGCCAAATAAACCTGTAAGCAACATGAGAAAAATAAAACTAAACTCAAACACAGAGCCAGCTCTGCTTTGACCTAGATGGTTCAGGATGATAACTTATGCAGTGAAGCAAGTCATTGCCACTCTGGTGGGCATTCTTGCTGCCACTAGCCACTTTGTAGACACAGCCTCAATGGTGAAGCCCATATTGTCTCCTGGTGAACTAACTATGCTTAAGCTGTTATGGTGTTATTTAGCAGACTTCACTTTAGTTGACCATTTGAGTGGACCAGAGGTAGCACTTTGCTTGATCCTAGAACATTAGTCTCCATGAAGCCAATGGCAATAGCTTATTCCAAATTTAAAGATATACTGGAAGAATGGATAGTAGACTTTGTAAGTTAGCTAAGTTGGTGACATGATGTAATCAAAAATTTATCCCATGAGTGAAAAAATATCAGAACTTGACTCCAGAATTTTGTCACAATTTGAAAAGAAAATTGGCATAAAACATTTTAGTCAGCTTTCGGAAAGCAATTGTTGATTCTTTTTTTTTTTTTTAAGATTTTTATTTATTTATTTATTTGAAAGAGAGAGACATAGCGAGAGAGAGAACATGATCAGGGGGAGTGGGAGAGGGAGAAGCAGGCTTCCCACTGAGCAGGGAGCCCGATGTGGGGCTCGATGCAGGGCTCCATCCCGGGCTTGATCCCAGGATCCTGGGATCATGACCTGAGCCGAAGGCAGATGCTTAACGACTGAGCCACCCAGGCGCCCCGCAATTGTTGATTCTCTTAACAATTTCCTCATATCTTGTCAGGCTCTAGAATGGCTTGGTGGAATATATTTGCCAACACCAACAATCACTGTTGTAAAAAGCATGTAAATTAGAACAATATTCCTTAAAGTCCCAGCTATAAATGCAACAAAAACGAGGCATCTAAAATCAGATTTATTAATATTAATTCTCTATGTCCCAAGGTATCAGTGTGACTCACATAGTGTTTGTATGTCTTCAGTTTTCCACTGGGAGATGTTAATAGTGATATCACATTCACAGACATTTTCCCAAGACTCAGGTAGGTATATGAGGGAAACCTTTTCTAACTCAGCAGCCTCCTTCTCAAACTTCTCAACAATTTACTTCTTGATTCCACTAATTTTCTCTTTTTCCAGTCCCAAATCCCTTATATATATTTTTAATGCCCAGAGTTTTTAATGTTTGCATGAAATTATCCCATTCCGTCTTTGTATATATTATTCACACAAAACATGGTATATGGATCAAGGAAGATGACAGCACTGTTTCATTCTGCAGTTTGCTAACAGTTCTTTGAGCATTGTCTTTGGTTTGGAGCACACATTTAAAAATGAACATTTTTTTTAACATGAAGGATATACTGTGAAAATCCATTATAATGACAAAAGGACCCAGAATCATGTTACATAAGTAGCAACTAGAAAGAAAAAAAAAAGGGGGGGGAGGGGGGATAGGGACCAGAAAATGAGAAGATTTGAGTTGTAATTTAGAAAAGGATAGAAAAGGGAGCAATGAGGTGGAAATTACAGATATAGATTTGGACTCAATTGAAAGAAAGAAGTAACAAGAGCTGTTAAAATAAAATGTGATGCCCCAGGAGGCAGAGCGTATTCCATCACTGCAGGTGTTTAAGAAAAAATGAGATAAGCATCTGTCTGGAAAACTTCAAGCTATTTGTCTGAATGACTTCTAAAGTCTCTTCTACTTGTAAAAGTCTCTGAGTTTTTCATCCATTCTGAAATTAGTAAACAGAACTCTCTATTGCAAACAGGACTGGCCATGGGCTTCTTTTACAACAGCAGTGAAGAAACGTCAGTCCCTCCATACCTTAATGTTTTCCAAACATTTAAAATGTTGCTATAACTCCCTAAATGTAGGTTTTACTTGTTTTTCTTTGTTAAGATCTCAAAAAAAAATTTTTTTTTAACTCAAAGTAGTTGAATGCTTATTTTCCTCATATTAATGAGCTCTTCAATAAAATATATTTCTAACATACTAAAACATTTCCATCCTCTGGTATATAGTCATAACATATTTCATAGAAGTGAACTACCAATTGCATATTTAATTCCAAGGAAGGAAAATGGTTAATTTTAGGATGTGCCAGTGTTCTTTTAGGCTACTATTACAGCTTTAATGAAGAGCACGATGGTTAAGAACACCATCTTTAGCACTGAACAGATCTGGGTCCTTGTTCAGGACCCAGTGACAGGACCCTGTCCCAATGACCTAGCTATGCAAACTTCTGCCAATCAACCTTCCAGCCTGAGTATCTGTTTCTTCATCTGTGAATATAGATACCATCACTGCCTATCTTGTATTATTATTGTAAATTAAATAATACATACAATGTATCTATCATAGTATGTGCCATATACTGATCCTTCAACAAATATTAGCTGCTGTTATTGCTTCTGCTGTCAAGAAAATTCTGCCATTGGGCGCCTGGGTGGCTCAGTTGGTTAAGCGACTGCCTTCGGCTCAGGTCATGATCTTGGAGTCCCAGGATCGAGTCCCGCATCGGGATACCTGCTCAGCAGGGAGTCTGCTTCTCCCTCTCCCGCTCCCCCCT
The DNA here is from genome assembly GCF_004348235.1 of Phoca vitulina. Lineage (NCBI taxonomy): Eukaryota > Metazoa > Chordata > Mammalia > Carnivora > Phocidae > Phoca > Phoca vitulina. The sequence continues at coordinate 33,238,685 of NW_022589728.1, forward strand.
CTTGTGCTCTTTCTCTCTCTCACTCTCTCTCTCAAATAAATAAATAAAATCTTAAAAAAAAAAAAAAAAAGAAAGAAAATTCTGCCATTTACAGCAACATGGATGGACCCTGAGAGCATTATGCTACATGAAATAAGTCAGAGAAAGACAAATACTGTATGATCTCATTTATAGATAGACTCTAAAAAAAAAGACCCAACTCATGGAAACAGAACACATTGGTGGTTGTCCAAGGGGACAGGGGCAGGGGGCAAATGGGTGAAGGTTGTCAAAAGGTATAAACTTATAGTTATAAAATAAATAAGTCCTGGGGATATAACTATAGTTAATACTACTGTATAGTATATTTGCAAGTTGCTAATGAAGCTGGCATCTATCATGTCAGTTTAGATGAAATAATGAACATTAAAGGTCATATTGCCCCCAAGTATGGCTGGACCAGCCAAGGAATCTGTAGGAATGCAACCCTACTGGCTTACCAGTAATCAGCACTACCTTAAAGATATTATCACCAGAGGTACCTAAAGAAATCTTTAACACAAAGAATAACGATATTTTTCAAATTCCAAGTTTCTTGAGATGGAAAAGACCTCTGGGGAACCAGAGTGGCATCAGAGCACCTGCTAGCATGAATTATGGGCCTCCAATCAATGGCGTCCACCCTCTCAGGAGACCACTGCCCTAAATTTTTGCCCTTTAAAACCCTCACTTGCAAACCACTGGGGAGTTCAGGACTTTAGAGCATTAGCTCCCCATTCTCCTGGGTGGTGCCACACCAACAAATAGCCTATCTCTCTTCACTGTAAAAGCTCGGTGTCAGTTTTTATTGGCTTACTGTCCATCGGGTGGACAAACTCTCATTTGGTTAGGTTATACTAAGAGAATATATCTTACAAGTTCTCATCACACACAAAAAAATTGTAAGTATGTGAGGGGATAAATTTTAACTAAATATATTATGGTAATCATTTTGCAATATATACATATATCAAATCGCTATGTCATACAGTTTTAACTAATACAATGTTATATGTCATTTATATCTCAATAAAACTGTATTGGAAAAATATGTAAGGCTAATTTTCAGACATTGAAATAATAACTAGAAGGAGTAAGAGGAAGAAGAGGAGAATTAGGAGTAAAAGGGGCAGAAGAAAAATTATTCTATCACACATAATAAATCAAAAGGAAAATTTAGATGATAGCCCAACGCTAATGACTTCTGACATCATATTTTATTTAACAGCTCCTTCACTCTCCTTGTAATATGAATATTTTTACAAAAATAGCTAAAATTTTGTAAGCTTTTGATTGGAACCAAAAAAAAAAAAAAAAAAAAGACCTAAACTGACTCATTAAGTTTTATGCTGTTAGTATTATTTTTCAATTCAGTAACTGTATTTTCCTGTTCACTGAGTCATGGACCAACATATAAGAAATATTCATGGAAGACAAAGTAGTCAGGCCAAAAACACAGTGTGTAAAAACAGGCAAAACATTTGTAAAACCCTAAAATCAGTTCTGAGTACTAAAAAGTCTTTCAGTGTGTCCAAAGAGAGAAATAAAGAAACTAAGAAAATAGCATCATTACTTTCAAGTAAAAATGTAGGAAGTATTTAAAACATTAAAAATTATCCTTGCAAGTCTCAGGAAGACAGTTCAATAGATCTGTGAAGAAATACAGGGGATTCCACAGCCTGTGAAGAAATACAGGGGATTCCACGGCCATAGGCGACAGCACAGAAGTTAAGAGCCTGGATCTTGGACATTGAAAGGCCTGGGTCAAATTCCAGCTCCACCATTCTCCAGGCTGCATGAAATCGGGCAAGTCCTCAACATCTCTGATTCTTAGATTCCTTTTCTATAAAATGAAGATAAAAAAAAAATGAGGATAACAATCACACCTGCCTGATAGGACTGTGATAACGAATGGTAAATGCTTAGCAAAATACCTGCCCATGGCAATTATTAGCTAACAAGATTATCAAAATTAAGGCAAGATAGATGGCCACTTTACTGGCTTATTCAAGGATAAGCAAGAAACAACTCCTATTTCAAAAGAGCTTTACTGAGGATTCCAAGGAAGACTCCATGATCTGACAGTCCATAAAGCAAAGCAGAGGGAAAAGAAACCGCTAGAGAAAAATTGCCTCTAGCACAAAAATGCCTAGTTCCAGCTTTGCATTTTATTAACACATTGGGAGAAATTTAAAGTAATCTGGTAACATACTTCTTAAAATGGGATTTTTCTCACATCATTTCAATAGTACCTTTCAACACTCAAGTAAACATATCCATTTGGAACCTAGTCTACCACAAAGAGCAAATCAGGAGGGAAAATAGTTTTTTCCGTGTTGTCAGTCCAAGTCGTCACATGAGAATATGTCAGTAATACTCAAAAGGTACCATGAATATAAAAATTATCATTTTAGAGACAGTTATTTGAAGAGTTTCATGCTGTTTGTCAGAATCAGAAATTAAGTGATTCTTCAGAAAACTAGAGAATAAAATAAATGAGCTCCCTTCACAGTTGAGGATGCGGAACGGGGGAAGAGAGGTGCAGTTTGTTCATTAAACACATTGAAACTTAAAAACTTTGCAAAATATCTTATAAATAAATGTCTCAGAGGCATGAAGTGATTTTTATTAAAAAGTCATTCTTTTGGCCAAGTACTTGATCTTTTAGTTCTACCTTTTTTATTCTATAAAATCTTTAGACTTATAACTTCTAGCCCATAGTAAATACATTTCAGTAAAGAAATGACAACCTTGGAGACCAAGTAGTACAATTTTTAATTTAGTTATTGTAAAATGACACAGAAAACTAAGCGGCATATTCAGAGCCATAAAGGCTTAGCAAAGAAGGGGAAAGAGATAGCCGTGCTAGGTTTGAATACTGACTCCTTTCATTATCTGTAACTGTGACATCCTAAGCTCTCTGAACTTTAGTTTCTTTTTGTCAACTGGGTATAGCAATAAATACTTGCGAAGTTGCTCTACGAATACACCAATACATAATAAGAGCCCGGCACTTCATAGGCTCTATTCATCATGACATCTGCAAAGAAATCTCATATGCTCAATGATAATTTGCTGCTTAGAGCAAGCTTTGGAATTTTTTATTGTGGATTGCTACATGTGTATTCCCAGTTACCAGGCTAAGGGAATTTTCTGCTTCCAACAGATAGAACTAGACATAACTGAATTTTTACTAGCATGGACTGTTCCTATCAGGAAGCTAGACTGCCCATGCAGGACTCCAGATCAGTTAGAATCCTGCAAATGCCCACTGGGCGGGCAGTACTGCCCATGAGAGCTGAAACCAAAAGGTAAGGCTTGAGCAGGCAATGGACCAGATACTTAGAAAGGGCTCAGGTCCACTGGTTCGGAAATGACCCTAGAAAAAAAATTGGCAAGGGCTCATCATAAGGGAGAGAGGAGGAAGAGAAGTTGTTCCATCTTTATCTGACGCAGTCCTAAAACCCTTCATTCTAAAAACCCTAGGCAGATTTACCTAGATCCGCACTGTATCTAGAACTGCCTTCCCTTAGTTGATAAGCTTAATGCCACCAAATCTTTTAGACTTTTTCATCAGATGGGAGAATTTCTTGCAGTATTACTGAGGCTCCTACTGATTGTTTAGTTGCCTAAAAGTCCTAACAGAGATCTTTCATCTTCTTTGTTAATAACAGCTTATGCTTTTATTATTCTCTCTCCTACCTCAGGATCAACTGCTCAGTTACCCCTCAATCGAGAGGATATATATTATCATCTTTTACTGTCTAAAGATTCATTCTTTCATCCCACCCCACTAATAGCTGCTTTCCTTTCCCTGCAGCTGGTTATAATTAATAAATTATAAATTAGACACATCTCAGCTGTTTCACTTCAGCAACATCTTAGCAATGGCTCTCTGTAGGATCTTGGCAAAAGATTTCTTCAGAAACAGTTCCAAGTAAAAATTTAGTAGTTACCAAGTAATAGAATCCAAATCTTCAAGCTTGTCATTTTGGATAAAAACTGAGGCTGTGAGGATGTGTGTCTAGGGACTCCTCTCAATTTAAAGAGCCAACACCTGGCACCAGAATTTAAGTCTTTTCATTCTTGGTTAATTTTTGCATTACACCACATGCTTCTCCTCTTAAAAGTTCAGTATAATTTAACAAAATGAAGAAATGTTTAATAGGATTACATAGAAATTTGGAAAAAGATTACGTTGATTCCATCAGCAAGGCTCAGATGAGAGAAATAGAGACAGCTAGACACAGATTCATAAAGGTCGGTAAGAGGTGGGGAAAGGATGGATAATTTGAGTCAATTCATTAAATCATGAAGCTGAATCTTTAATATACTCCCCCCAAGAGAACACTTGTGAGTCACCTAACATCTCCAATCATCAGATCACAAATCTCTGTCAATAAGAGAAACTATTATCCCACACCTACCTGCAAATACTAATTGCCCAATAATGACATTTACATAATGAGTCAATGAGACACTGAAACAAACAAACAAACAAAAATGTCAGTTAATAATGTGCTTAAGGGGGGTGCCTGTGTGGCTCAGTCGTTAAGCATCTGCTTTCGGCTCAGGTCATGATCCCAGAGTCCTGGGATCGAGCCCCGCATCGGGCTCCCTGCTCAGCGGGAAGCCTGCTTCCCCTTCTCCCACTCCCCCTGCTTCTGTTGCCTCTCTCGCTGTCTCTCTCTGTCAAATAAATAAATAAAATCTTAAAAAAAAAAAAAGAATGTGCTTAAGGAGGCACACAGTCCTCAAAATGATAGTTTTACTCTCCTCATGACAAACTTGTTCACACACTGCTAAAGAATAATCCCCAGAGGTTCACTGAGCTGAGCTCTATACAATGGGAATTATAGGAGATATAAGATTAGTATTATGAGACATGAGGCCAAAATTTTTATTAGGACTGCAAAGTTTAACATATATGGCATAATTTAAGAACTGCATAAGTACTCTCTAAATTCTAAAATGTGAGTTCAGGTATCCAGTACCTAAACCATCTAATGATGGAAATGAAATTATTCTGTGTTAAAAAGATGTCTGTGTCTTGTCATTCCTATATTTAGTTATTATATTAGTCAAGGTTCTCCAGAAAAAAAAGAATGATAGATTATATATATGGGGAGGGTGGGGAAGAGAGATTTATTTTAAGGAATTGGATCATGTATTTATGGGGGCTACAAGCCTGAAATCCATAAACCAGACCAGCAGGAAATTCAGATAAGAGCTGATATTATCCTGAGTTCAAATTCAGCTCAGGAGTCCCCTCAATCTTTGATCTTTCTGAAAACTACTTTCACAGCAACATCTAGACTGGTGTTTAACTAAACAACTGGGCACCACAGCCTAGCCAAACTGACACATCCTTATAATAATCAGACATCCTTATAATAATTACAGTTACAGACATCCTTATAATAATCAAGGAAATAAGTATTTGTAGGAAAATCACACTCATCACAATACTTACCACAACATATGGCATTTTAAAATTCTTTGGCATTCCTCCCACTGAAAGGTTGCAGGGAGATCTGTCTCTCTGTGTGGCTTGAGATTCTCACAACATGATGGCTTCATTCAGAGGGAGTATCTAAAGAGGAAACTTCCGAGAAGCATTTCAAGCTGCATTCCAGAAGGAAGCTATGTGACATTTTACGACCAGGGCTCAGAGGTCACATGGTATCGCTTTTCCATATTCTACTAGTTGATGCAGTCACAAGAATTCTCCAACTCAAGAGAAGGGGACATAGACCCCATCCCTCTCTGAGAAGAGTTCAAAGAATTTGGGGCTCATGTTTAAAAACTGCCATAATTAATTAATATTACTCGAGCTGCTACTATGTCCCAGGCTCTATGATGGGCTTTTATGCTTCACTTAATCCTCCAACCTTCCTGAAATATGGTTATTATATATATAAGTAAACTGAAGCTGAGAAATATTAAAACTCTTCCCAAATTCACGCAGCTAACATGTAGCAGAGCCAAGATTCCAACTTGGCATTCTGACTCTAAATCACCACACATTTTGTATAATACAATATTGCCTCCCATTTAGAAATATAGAGAAGTAGGGTGCCTGGGTGGCTCTGTTGGTTGAGCATCTGACTCTTGGTTTCAGCTCAGGTTGTGGTCTCCCGGGGTCTCTGGGTCGTGGGGTCAGGACTTGTGTCAGGCTCTGTGCTCGGCGGGGAGTGTGCTTGGGATTCTCTCTCTCCATCTCCTTCTGCCCCTAACCTCCGTGCTCTTTCTCTCTCAAATAAGTAAATAAATCTTAAAAAAAAAAAGAAAGAAACAGAAGTAAAGAAAAAGAAAATCAAATTTAACCCTAATTTTTTAAATTTTAGTATGTTATATTAATCACCATACATTACATCATTAGTTTCTGATGTAGTGTTCCATGATCCATTGTTTGCATATAACATCCAGTGCTCCATTCAGTACGTTCCCTCTTTAATACCCATCACCAGGCTAACCCACACCCCGACCCCCCTCCCCTCTAGAACCCTCAGTCTGTTTGAGGCCACCATTACCTTGATCCCAAAACCAGACAAAGACCCCATCGAAAAAGAGAATTACAGACCAATATCCTTGATGAACATGGATGCAAAAATTCTCACCAAAATACTAGCCAATAGGATCCAACAGTACATTAAAAGGATTATTCACCACGACCAAGTGGGATTTATCCCTGGGCTGCAAGGTTGGTTCAACATCCACAAACCAATGTGACACAATACATTAATAAAAGAAACAACAAGAACCATATGATCCTCTTAATAGATGCAGAAAAAGCATTTGACAAAGTACAGCATCCTTTCTTGATCAAAACTCTTCAGAGTATAGGGATAGAGGGTACATACCTCAATATCATAAAAGCCATCTACAAAAAACCCACAGTGAATATCATTCTCAATGGGGAAAAACTGAGAGCTTTCCCCTAAGGTCAGGAACATGGCAGGGATGTCCACTATCACCACTGCTATTCAACATAGTATTAAAAGTCCTAGCCACAGCAATCAGACAACAAAAAGAAATCAAAGGCATACAAATCGGCAAAGAAGAAGTCAAACTCTCACTCTTTGCAGATGATATGATACTTTATGTGGAAAACCCAAAAGACTACACCCCAAAACTGCTAGAACTCATACAGGAATTTAGTAAAGTGGCAGGATATAAAATCAATGCACAGAAATCAGTGGCATTCCTATACACCAACAACAAGACAGAAGAAAGAGAAATTAAGGAGTTGATCCCATTTACAATTACACCAAAACCATAAGATACATAGGAGTAAATCTAACCAAAAAGGCAAAGAATCTATACTCAGAAAACTATAAAATACTCATGAAAGAAATTGAGGAAGACACAAAGAAATGGAAAAATGTTCCATGCTCATGGATTGGAAGAACAAATATTGTGAAGATGCCAATGCTACCTAGAGCAATGTACACTTTCAATGCAATCCCCATCAAAATACCATCCACTTTTTTCAAAGAAATGGAACAAATAATCCTAAAATTTGTATGGAACCAGAAAAGACCCCGAATAGCCAGAGGAATGTTGAAAAAGAAAAGCAAAGCTGGTGGCATCATAATTCTGGACTTCCAGCTCTATTACAAAGCTGTCATCATCAAGACAGTATGGTACTGGCACAAAAACAGACACATAGATCAATGGAACAGAATAGAGAGCCCAGAAATGGACCCTCAACTCTATGGTCAACTAATCTTCAACAGAGCAGGAAAGAACGTCCAATGGAAAAAAAGTCTCTTCAACAAATGGTGTTGGGAAAATTGGACAGCCACATGCAGAAGAATGAAACTGGACCATTTCCTTACACCACACACAAAAATAGACTCCAAATGGTTGAAAGACCTAAATGTGAGACAGGAGCCCATCAAAATCCTAAAGGAGAACACAGGCAGCAACCTCTTTGACCTCAGCTGCAGCAACTTCTTCCTAGAAACATCGCCAAATGCAAGGGAAGCAAGGGCAAAAATGAACTATTGGGACTTCATCAAGATAAAAAGCCTTTGCACAGCAAAAGAAACAGTCAACAAAACCAAAAGACAACCGACAGAATGGGAGAAGATATTTGCAAATGACATATCAGATAAAGGGCTAGTATCCAAAATCTATAAAGCACTTATCAAACTCAACACCCAGATAACAAATGATCCAATCAAGAAATGGGCAGAAGACGTGAACAGGTATTTTTCCAAAGAAGACATCCAAATGGCCAACAGACACATGAAAAAGTGCTCAACATCACTCGGCATCAGGGAAATCCAAATCAAAACGTCAATGAGATACCACCTCACACCAGTCAGAATGGCTAAAATTAACTAGTCAGGAAATGACAGATGTTGGTGGGGATGCGGAGAAAGGGGAACCCTCCTACACTGTTGGTGGGAATGCAAGCTGGTGCAGCCACTCTGGAAAACAGTATGGAGGTTCCTCAAAAAGTTGAAAATAGAGCCACCATATGACCCAGCAATTGCAGTACTGGGTATTTACCCCAAAGGTACAAATGTAGGGATCTGAAGGGGTATGTGCACCCCGATGTTTATAGCAGCAATGTCCACAATAGCCAAACTATGCAAAGAGCCAAGATGTCCATCGACAGATGAATGGATAAAGAAGATGTGGTATATATACACACACACATACACACACATACACACACACACACACACACACACACAATGGAATATTATGCAGCCATCAAAAGGAATGAAATCTTGCCATTTGCAACGACGTGGATGGAACTAGAGGGTATTATGCTGAGCAAAATAAGTCAAGCAGAGAAAGACATGTATCATATGACCTCACTGATATGAGGAATTCTTAATCTCAGGAAACAAACTGAGGGTTGCTGGAGTGGCGGGGTGTGGGAGGGATGGGGTGGCTGGGTGATAGACATTGGGGAGGGTATGTGCTATGGTGAGCGCTGTGAATTGTGTAAGACTGTTGAATCACAGGCCTGTACCTCTGAAACAAATAATACATTATATGTTTAAAAAAAAAAAAAAAAAGAAGATAGCAGGAAGGGAAAAATGAAGGGGGGGGGAATCGGACGGGGAGACGAACCATGAGAGACTATGGACTCTGAGAAACCCTAATTTTTTAAAAGGTTTTATTTATTTACTTGAGAGAGAGTGTGTGTAAGCTGGAGGGACAGGGAGACAGAATCTGAAGCAGCCTCTGCACTGAGCGCAGAGCTCAACACAGGTCTCGATCCCATGACCACGAGACACAACCTGAGCTGAAATCAAGAGTTGGACATTCAACCGACTAAGCCACCCAAACACACCCATAAATTTTCTTAAATTACCACCAGAAGTGTATGTTTTTGCTTAGGTCTACTCAGCTTTCATTCATTCTTCTGAACACAGTGTTCTGAGGCAAATTAGAAAAAGTGTCCCATCTAAGCAGATGCAGCCCCAGTGTATCATGCCTTGGCAAGTGGAGCCGAAGGTAGATTTCAGTCCCTAGTCACTGCCTCAGCTGGACACCATCTTGAAATGAAAAATTATTCGTGAAAAACTATTCTTGTTGACCTTGCCCCAAACCAACCTTATTTCTCAGAGAGATGAATGAGGCCAACTCCTCCCTTTGCTCCAGCTGGAACATGACCCAGGTCTGCCTAATGAGATTCAATTCCAGGGTTCTTATTGAAACTGTTAAAAAAGGAAATTATGTTCTTTGCAGATACACCTACCAATAAATAGCATAAGACAAGAGTGGCTGGGAAATGCAAAACCTGAAATAAAGCCGCCACAGCAGAAAGCAAAATAAAAAGCTAGAGAATGTAACCCTGGATCCAGCGTTGCCTGAAGCTAGGATTATCTCTGGACTCTTCGGATACTTGAGCTAAAAAACCACCTTCCTTTCTTTTTAATTTTAAAAACCAATTTCTGTTGAATTTATGACACAATCAGAAGTGTTCCAACTAATACATCTTCTTGGTCATGACTTCATTTTCCTAATCTGTAAAAAAACTAAATAACCTTGAAAATCCTTTCTAGCTCTAAATACATATATCTATATCTATCTATCTATCTATCATCTATCTATCTATCTATCTATCTATCCACACACATATACATACATCTGCACCTTAGTTTCCTCATCTTTACAACTAGAATGTAGGACAGAAGTGTCTTCATGACCCTTCCAAAGCTAATAGCAATGATTCTGTGATTTTGTGTAGATTGGGGCAGAAAATGTCCTAGTATATTATCTCTATCCAGATTACATCAGAGAAGGCAGCAGGTTGGGAACAGCTCTGTAGTACTGCCACCTGGTGACTATTTGCTTCATCTGTGCTTTCGCCTTTCTAATCAACAAGTAGAAACAAGTGCAATTTCATGATCTTCTGAAATAATGTTTTAGGTCTGAAACATATAAAGTTAAAATAAGTCATTACATTTCAAGCAACATTGATTAAGCAACAACTGGGCACAGTCACTAAAGAGCATATGAAAATGTCTGACAGAACCTCTGCCATCTCAGAATTTTAATTTCATGAGGACATCATATATGGTTCATACCAAAAGAAGATAACAAAAGAAAGTAATAGAGGTAAATGATCAAAAGACCAAAAATTATGAAGGATTCGGAAGATATTAGAGGAAGCATCATGAATTTTAATCATGATTTTTAAACATGAATTTTAAAAGCCTACAATGGGTAGTGCCACTATATAGATAGAAAGAAGCAAGGGCACAAGGCAAAACAGTGATTTATCATAGAAGATATTTAAGTAATAACTAAAAGACCACTTGGAAAGGAGCACAGATGTTTTCAGGGGATGACTAGGAGTAAGGGTTTAAAAAAGTAGTTGTAGGTCATATTTTAGAGAAGCCTGAATGTCAGTCTAAGGAAGCAGAGTGCAGAATGAATTGGGGGTGAAATATGAGAAATGGGAATACAGGCAAGGGGATGAGATAAATATGATGTCATGAGGACCTAACCTAGGGTGATAGTGGTAGGAGGACTGGATTTAAAAAAAAAAAAATGCAAGAGCCATTTCTGAGTCAGACTCCACATGGTTTGACAATTGATTAAATTTGTACTAGGAGAAAGGAACTCTTTAGGATGGAGAAATGTAATCTCAAGTTTTTGAGCACAAATGACTATAAAAACAGACATATTGGGGTGCCTTGGTGGCTCAATAGGTTAAGCATCTGGCTCTTGATTTCAGCTCAGGTCATGATCTCAGGGTTGTAAGATGGAGCCCTGCATCGGGCTCCCCGCTGGGGGTAAAACCTCCTTAAGATTCTCTCTCCCTCTGACCCTCCCCTCATCCCTCTCTTAAAAACAAAAATAAAAAGCAAACAAACAAACAAAAAAACCAGATGTATTATTAAAAGAAATAAAGGACTTAGGAAGAAGAGCTTTTTTGTGTGGAGAAAAAAAAATCCTAATCTTCTATTCAGACATGCTAAGGTTAGAGCTCAGAAGGATTTCTGGTAAAAGATACGCAAGGTAGAGCTAGGAATAAACATTTCAGTCTCAAGGGAGGGTCTGGACATAAAGATGCAGGGTTTGGAACCATCTTCAAAATAATCATTAAACGTATGAAAATAGGTAAAATGCCAATGAGTAGAATATGTACAGAGAAGACTAAACACAACATACTGATGAACACCAACTTTTAGGGGATGGACAGAAAAAAAGAAATCAGTAGAGGCAACAAAAGGAAAGAATCAGAGCTAAAGGGAGTTTTAGGGTGGGGCAGTGTAAAGAAGCCAAGACAGAAAAGCATTTCAAGGAAATCAACAAGGGAAAATGCATCAGAGAATCCAACGGAGTGAAAAGATAAAAAAAATCACAAAGACTCTTTGTTGAACCACTTGGCAGTTGTTAAGAGGATTGTTAAGAGAATCTTAAAAGAATTGTTTCATAAAATGCTGAGGACAAAAGTAAGAGAAGAAGTAATGAAGGAATTCTGACAGAGATCCTAGCCTATTCTCAAGAAATCTGTTGTAAGAAGGAAGAAGAGAGACAGAATGATAGCTTAAGAAGAAAAAGACCAAAGTAAGTCATTATAGATGGAGGGCAGAAACTTGGTGAAAGGGAAACATTTAAAATGACAAAAAGGAGATATCAATTGAAAAAGGCAAGATTCCAAAGACAAAGGCCAATAAATCAGGACACATCTGTAGGAAACATATTTGTAAAGAAGGAAAAATAATTTTTCCTCATGTGGGAATAAATTATCAGCAGATGGGAAAAACAGAGAATAATTTTATGGCAGAGAGAAGATAAAGTCCCATAAGCTGTCATTGGGTTGTTATTCTTGATAAATAACGCAGGAATACATAGGCAACCACCTCATCTCAGTTTAGCCAGGGCTTTCCCCATTTTAGCCCTAAATTTCCCATTTCTCAGGAAATCAGGGCAAACAGGAATGAATGGTTGGTAACCATAATCATGGATCAATTGCTGATTTCATGTGGGTATGGGTTAATATCTCAATGAGATTAAGGAAGAAATTTCAGAATAATTTTATGAGGAAACTTGATAGTTCATCAAAGATGGATGAATAGACAGCTGAGTAAGAGTGATGGGCTATTTTATATCTTATTAGATGGCAGGAATTTGTAATGTCACTCAGTATGTGTCATCTACACAGACTCATGCTCAGCAGTGAGATGGGGGAAACTGAAGGATTCCATAAAACCTGCTTTTTGTTGCTTTTCCTGCTTCTATTCTTGCTAGGACCTGCACCCCCGTTTTACACATGCCTCAAAATGCAAATAGTGTATTCCTCCTTGTAAGGGACAAGGAGTTAGTGATTTCTTTAAAATAGATAACATCTAAGGAAGGATCAGGTGTGAATGACTGGATCATATTCATCATATTCCAGACCACTGGAGCTAGACATCTCTATGCCCAGACCTCCTGGCTCCAAGGAATAACACCTGGGCCCTCGTTTTTGTTCTAATAGGTTCCTGGATGCCTAAGAGTACACATACACCAGACCACAATCCTCAGTAAAAAACCCCCAGACCGTGAACAAAGACAAGACTCCCTCCTTTCCTTCCTGAATCTCCCAAATACCCTGTTTGGACCTGAACTCTCTGCATACCTTCAATAAACTCTGCTTTCACCTTTCGCTGCCTTGTGTTTGATTTCTATCCTGCATGAAGCCAGGACCCTGTTGGCTGGTCCTGAGGAACCCACTCTGGGTCCTGGGACCCGGCCTGCCAGCATCAGCAGCACAGAACCATGAATTGAGAAAGCAAAAAAAGGAAAATGCAGTTTAGGGAGTTTGTTTCAGCTGGTAGGAAATGCATGTAGATTGGTAAGATTGTTTTCAAATTTGGGAAAATGACAGTTTCTTTTGTATATAAGCTGGAAGATTAATTTCTGGCTCTGATAATTTCTCATGTGATCCTCTTTACTACCTTCCTGCGGGTGTCGGGTACCAAAGGACACATTCACATCACAGTATGACCTCCTAGCCCTAAATCTTCATGTCTTAATGCTCAGTGAGTTGGTGCAATGGATTGTAGCATTCCTGAATGTCATTCAGAAATAGCTAGCAAAAACTTAACTATACAGAAAAGTGACTGTGAATCACATAATATTACTAAAGTCAAATAAAAGAATCTCCAGTTCATCTTCCCTGATACCTGATCCCAAAATTGCCTGCAACCATTCCCACACCACTCAATATGAGAAGTGTGATAAAGGTGAGTCAGAATGAAAAGAAATGACTGTTCTAACCAACTGCGGTTCAAATACCTTACCTTTACAAATTTTACAAAACCATATAACCTTCTAAATACATTAATAAGGCCTCCTCCAGGTCCTCAGTAGGAATTCATACAACTAAGGGATGCTGAAACTTCATTAGCTTATCCAAAAATCTGCACCAATACACCAGGTTTGTAGCTAATACTTGGAGCAATGCTGCCCTGCATACAAATACAGAACTTAAAGTCTGACCATATTAAAAGTCTTATGGTTCCTTTTTTTGTTTGTTTGTTTTTATTTAAATTCAATTAGCCAACTTATAGTACACCATTAGTTTCAGATGTAGTGTTCAATAATTTATCAGTTTCGTATAACACTCAGTGCTCATCACATCACGTGCCCTCCTTAATGCCCATCACCCAATTACCCCATCTCCTCACCCATCTGCTCTCCAGCAACCCTCAGTTTGTTTCCCATAGTTAAGAGTCTTTCATGGTTTCTCTCCCTCTCTGACGACTTCCCCTTCTGTTTTCCCTCCGTTCCCCTACAGTCCTCTGCCCTGTGTCTTATATTCTGCATATGAATGAAACCATATGATAATTGTCTTTCTCTGATTGACTTATTTCGCTCAGCATAATGCCCTCCAGTTCCATCCACATCCATGTAAATGGTAAGATTTCATCCTTTCTGATGGCTGAATAATATTCCATTGTATATATATATATATACCACATCTTTTCTATCCATTCATCTGTCAATGGACAAATCGGCTCTTTCCACAGTTTGGCTATTGTGGACACTGCTGCTATGAACATTGGGGTGCAGGTGCCTCTTTAGATCATTACATTTGTATCTTTGGGGTAAATACCTAGTAGTGCAATTTCTGGGTCATAGGGTAGCTCTATTTTTAACTTCTTGAGGAACCTCCATACTGTTTTCCTGAGTGGCTGCACCAGCTTGCATTCCCACCAACAGTGTAAAAGGGTTCCCCTTTCTCCACATCCTTTCCAACATTTGTCCTTACCTGTCTTGTTAATTTTAGCCATTCTGTCTTTATACATATTGTTGTCTCTCTCTCTGGAGAGTTTTCCACTACACAGCTTTCCAGATGGAAGGAATAGCAAGTACAAAGGCCCTGAGGTAGAAATATGTTTGATGAATTGTGTCTGGTAGATTTTGGGGTCAAGGAACAGCTAAGAAACCAATACAGTTGGAGAAGAATGAGAGAGGAGTACAGTAAAACAATGTGAAGCCAGAGAGATGACCAAGCAGGTCTTGCAGGCTGGTAACAATGCAAAGACCCTGACTTACTCTGAGTGAGTTTGGAAGCCAGGCAGAATTTTCCCCAGAGGGCTGAAGTGAACTGACTCACAATTTTAAAGTTTCATTCTGTTGAGAATAAACTGTGGAGAATTAGCAAAAATTGTAGCTTGTTTACCTTTGAGTTAAGGGTGGTGAGTGAAGATTATTTTAAAGCTGGCACCAGACTTCCTCTTAAGGAGAAAAGGTTTGTTTAGAAAAATAAAGCCCTCAGGATAATGGCCAAAATGAACTAAGACAGACATAGAACTGAATTGTCCTGCATAATAGAGTTGGAGAAACACTGAGCTCTGGGATCTGTGTGAGAAGGAGTTTAATGGATAGTGAACCTTCTGGAGAGCTTGGAGTAGCCCAAGGCAAAAGGATGGGAGATTCAGGAACAAAGTCAGTTTCCTGGAGTGGGGGAAGAAAAATATGAAATATTCAGTTTTGGATCATCCAACACACTATTCCAAGATATAGAAATCCTTCAGAAAACAAAAGGTCTAACACATACAAATACCTCTGTAAGTAGTGTTTTGAGGAAAAGAAGGAAAAGGATGGTAGCCCTTTGGGGTTGACTTGAGTTAAGAGAAAAGATCAGGAAGAGGATAAGATATGAGAGCCAACAACTCAAGAAATAGAAGTAGAAGCAAGAGAGAACCATAGAGAAATTTTCATGGGAAAGATTTTGGGTATCTCATCACGGTTGGAAGGATTCAAGACATTACTATTTTTTTTTAAGATTTTATTTATTTATTTGAGAGAGAGAGCACGAGCAGGGGTGGGGTACAGAGGGAGAGGAAGAAGCAGACTCCCTGGTAAGCAGGGAACCTGACAGGGTGACACGGAGTTCAATCCCAGGACCCCGGATCACTACCCCAGCTGAAGGCAGACACAACCAACTGAGCGATCCAGGTGCCCCAAAACATTACTATTTAAATAGTAAAAGAAGAGTAACTCCAACACTGCACTAGATAGAGGCAGGCAATAATCAAATGTAACCACTGGAGTTACATTTGTATTCAAGTATTCACAGTATGCTATGCATAATAATAAATTATGGGAATGAACCAATCAATCAATGTCAAAGAATGAAATTCATTTAAGAAATGACTTTTGAAATAGCTAACCATGATTTCTCGCTGGGTAGTACTATTTATATATTACACTTATACATAGGAGCTTTGGAGTTCCATTATGTTTTTGCTTTTCAAGCTAACACTTATTTTTAGCTTACTGTGTTCCAAATCCTAAGTGTTTTATAAGAACTCCATACCTTAGGTATCATTACCACGTCACTTTAAATATCAGAACACCAAGTCTCAGATAAAGTAATTTGCTCAAGGATGTACAATCATTTGGAGGAGAGGGTTAGGGCAAAACAAGTTATTTAAATTCAGGCTGAGGATTCCAGAGCCCATAGTCTTAATTATGTCCCTATATTCTTCTGTCTCATTTGTCCCACATTCATCATCGTGTTTCAGCTCATAAACATGGCATTAATTCAAAACATGAAAGAACCGAATCTACTTGGAGAAAAAATCTATGAGAGATACTAAAATGTACAACTGGAGGATATTCAAATCCTATTAAATATTAACCAGTGTTTACATTAGAGGAAATCTAAATATTGTAATACAGAAGAGAAATGGACAAAGTAACCTCATTCCACAGAATTAAAAACAAGAAGAAAGAAATCACACATTTTCTAAACATTATTTGAAGCTCCATGTCTACAATATGGCTATTTTACCAGTCTGATTCAGGCACCGATGCTATAGTTAGGATATTCTAGCGATAAAGAGAACTGGAGATTGTACAATTCATGATACAAATAAGAGGAGTTTTAACCAACATGTCTTGACCAAGGTTGTTGTTGTTGTTGTGTGTGTGTGTGTGTGTGTGCGTGCACACTTAATTCTTACAGCTGCTTCCAAGATAAATTCAAAATGATGAGTCAGCCATCCTGGGCTTGTGGAAGACTCACAATCAAAGTATAACATGATTAGATAATAAGGGAAAGGACAGAAATCTCTTTCTGTCAGGAAGAGATTAAGAAAGAAGAGCCCTGAGATGCTGATAAGACTTAAACTTACATTGACAATTTTTTTTTTACTGTAACTAGAAAATGCCATAGCTTTTAAAGTGAGTGTGAAGAAGTAATGAGGTTTTTGCCCTTGAAATACTTTTTTTGAACAAACTGAGGGCTCTAGAGGGGAGGGGTTGGGAGGATGGGTTAGCCTGGTGATGGGTATTAAAGAGGGCACGTTCTGCATGGAGCACTGGGTGTTATGCACAAACAATGAATCATGGAACACTACATCAAAAACTAATGATGTAATGTATGGTGATTAACATAACAATAAAAAATTTAAAAAATACTTTTTTGATGAAAAAAAATAAAATTAAAGTAGTTCCAGTTTTATGATATAATTGACTCCAGAAAGAAGGAATAAAAGATCATTGGAAATTAATGAGTGTCCAGTATCTTAGGTACTTCTGTAACTGCTTGCCCTCAGGGTTGTCAGCTTTCTTCTAAAAGCAAAGCTGTTCAAGCGTCCTTTTCCTCTCATTACAAGCTCATGCAACACAGCTACACGCATTCAGCACATGAGCCTGTCAAACACCGAGGAGACACTGGAAATTATTTGTCTTTTCATCTAACAAATATTGATTAGGCGTCTACTATGAGGCAAGCACTGCCTTAGGATGTTGGCTCCAAAATTAGAAAGACACAGTTCCTGCCACTGACTCACTCATAGTCCAGAGGACAGTAAGACATGCAAGTAATTGGAACTGATACTTGGCTAGTGTGCACCAAATGACCCTTCCATCTGTCTATAACTGGGTTCCTCCTATTATATAAGTATCTATGCCAAAGTGGCCATTAAATATTTTTAATAGCACCCCTGTAAGCAATTACAATGTAATGTGGTATGTCCTATATTAAAAGCATGTATATAATGCCAAAGAAACAGACAGAAAAGACATTCATCACATCTTTAATTGAAATTGAAATGACAGTTAATAACCTCACAACCTCTGTGACACTCTCTCCAAACATACCAGCCCACAGTGATATTTATGAAGAAACATAGACTTTTAAGTTTGGAAGAGACCCTAGAAATTAGCTTGAACAACCTCCTCACTCTAGAGAGAGAGAATTAGAATCCCAAAATGCTTCACTAACTTCCCACAATCACCCACCTAGTTAAGATCACAGATAGAATAAGAATGTAGATCTTCTCATATCCAGGCCCAAAACTCTCTGAACACTATCCCACAACTAGTCAGTAACACACACTGTTGTACTTAACAGAGCCATGGTTGTTTTATCTCATTGTCCTGCCTTCAATGCCTTCCATCCACATTTCTTACTTAAGGGCTAATAACTTCTCCAGCGGAATGGCAGCAAAGACAAGACCAAAGCAGCTAGGCTGAGACATGAGGCCAAATCCCTGTTCTACCACTTACTTGTTCATAAACTTGAGGAGAAAATGACCTGATTTCTTTATATCTCAATTTCTTCATTCATTTAATGGAAATTACAATATCTGCATTTTCATGAGATTTAAAATAGACTATGCATATAAAACTCCTTGAGACTCCTTGCCTTCAGACCCTTCCTACTTCAGTCCATTCCCAAAGTGATTTCCTAATACAGATCAATCAAGTTATTCCTTTGACTAAAAGGGGAAAAACTAAACATCTAAATATAATATACAAAATTCTTTACAACCTTGACTCAACCTTCCTTGTAATCTCATATCCAGTCACTCTCCACAATATTTTATGTCCCACTGACTTGAACTACTTACTTATATTTCCCAAATATACCAGTCTCCTACATCTCCACGTTGTTTGCACATTTCTACTCCCTGGTGTGTCCTGCTCCCTCCAAACTCGCCTCCTACTCATGGATTCATCTACCTCCCTAATTCATCCTTAAAGACCTTGCTTCAATGTTTGGCCTTTTAAAATTTAGAATGTATTCATGTACTATTTTTGTAATTAAAAAACTAAATAATATTCTACTTCAGAGAAAAATGTATGACCATATTTAAATGTTACCTTTTCTGTTATTTTTTCCTAACTCCCCTTGCCCATGTAATGGCATTTCTATGGTAACTGTGTAGCTGTACCCTCCTCTGTTATTAATATCATAATAAGTTTATGTGTCTGCCTCTACTCTGAGTCACTGAAACCCAGGAAAAATGTCCTATATCTCCCTCATAAGCAAGCTGAAGAACTAAACTCATAAAGAATGAGTAAAATGTCCTATGGGAGAGACTACACTACCTGGAATCAGGGTTGCATCAGCTATTCTTGGACAACCCAGATCAGGGCACATGTTAGAGCTTTTCTCTTCCAGGTCAGGAAACAGAGACAAATGTTAGGAAACCCAGTTTAGATTTCCATGCAGTACCCTAATGGTGACCCTCCTGCTCTGAAAACTGCCACGTGTCATGTTGTCTGATATATTGGAAAAAATCACTAGACTAGACTTGCCCCTAGAAACCATTTTTTCCTTAAAACTCTTAACACTAGATGTGCTTTTTTTCTTCTTTTTTAATTTAAATTCAATTAGCCAACATACAGTACATCATTAGTTGCAGATGCAGGGTTCTCTTATTCATTGGTTGCATATAAAACCCAGTACTCAGCACATCACGTGCCATCCTTAATGCCCATCACCCAGTTACCCCATCCCCCCACCCACCTCCCCTCCAGCAACCCTCAGTTTGTTTCCTATAATTAAGAGTCTCTCATGGTTTGTCTCCCTCTCTGATTTCTTCCCAGTTTTCCCTCCCTTCCCCTATGATCTTCTGCGCTGTTACTTATATTCCACATATGAGTGAAACCATATGATACTTGTCTTTCTCAATTGACTTATTTTGCTCAGCATAATACCCTCCAGTTCCATCCATGTCGATGTAAATGGTAAGATTTCATCCTTTTGATGGCTGAGTAATATTCCATTGTATATATATACCACATCTTTATCCATTCATCTGTCGCTAGATGTGCTTTTTAAAAAGCAAGCTCTAGGGTGGTTGATTAATTTCAACCAGGTACTATGCACACTCTTTGAATACATGATACCTGTGGAAAAGCAATATTAGAGAAACTAATGGCTTGGTTCTTGTCCTTTTCAGGGGGGATAAATAAGATGTGGATAGCATACTGTCCACTGAAAATTTTTAGAGTATAATTATGAATGTCATATAAATATTAAATAAAGATGTCTCAAAGATATTATACTCATTAATTCTTGAGAAAAACAGTATGATGTTACAAACTTTTTGAAGTATATTCCAAAGAGCAGGGAGAGGAAATGGTAGATACATAGATGATAGATAGATAGATAGATAGATAGATAGATAGATAGATAGATAGATAGGAACCAGAAATGTTGAAATAATAGATCTGCTTAAAACACAAAAAATTGGCCAATACCAATAGGACAATAACTAACTACATCTGCATGGGACATAATTTGTCTTTCTACAGAAAAGAATCATTTAATCATTAGCAATATTCTACTACTTACAGAGTTGTAAAATAGCTTTTGATCTACAATATATAACCTGGAAGTGTGTGTTAGACAATGCTAATTTTCCATTGAAGACATCCAATAATCTTTTTGTCCATTTCTAAGTCTTTTGCAATTTTTTCCTATACCATTATAATGTACTGATATAGCACTAATTCATTTTCTATAAAAATATTACTTCTCTGAGTTTAGCGACTAGTATTTTTTCTGCTTATCCTACTAAATATTCTGATCACTCTTCAACATTGACTTAAAACGATATGATCTACAAAGTAGAATGGTGTCTCCCAAATTACTTATTCATAAGATTTAATTGGGGGTACTTTTTAAATTCACATTTCCAGGTTCTCCCCTGGAAAATCTCATTCAGTAGGTATGGAAAGGGACCTGGAAATAAGTATTTTTTAATAAGCACCACACGCGATTTTTATGATCAGGTAAGTTGGGAAGTGTTTCATTAAAGCAAGGCTGAAAATAATCCCGTAACTAAATATAGTTTTGAGTACCCTTAAATTAATTAAACAATCATTAATTAAAGTTTTATTTAACTCAAGAGGTTTATCAAATCTTTTTTTTTAGAAATGTCTAAATTTATGACCACTTACTGTCTCCCAAATCACTTAAGTATTTTACCAAAGCATAAATATTAATTGCATCTGACTTAATTGCATGAATTGCATCTTTTAACTTTCAAAGATCCCTATGCTAGCTCTATATTTTCCTCATCTTACATTGAATAATGTAATAGCATCCTTTGAACTGCCAAAATTATAGCAAAATAATCAACAATTAAATAAACTGAGGTTAGTCACCAGGAATAGCAGAAAGAGTTGATCCACCAAATCCTAAAATATCAGTAGATGTGGGGAGGGGCAAAGATGAGATCATGAGTCAGAGTGACATCTGAATCTGAAGAGCAAATCCATGAATTCACAAATGGCTAAGGGGAGACATTTAAGAAACAAATGTGGTAGATCCAGATAAATTTCCAGCACAGCATTTTGCAAAGAAACTTTTCCCATAACAAGGGCTAAATCTCAGCCAGAACACACCAGTACATTGAAATATTTTTATTCTACTGGTAAATGGTTACTACCCTAAATTCTTCGTCCATTCCTCCTAGCCAATCCTATTACTGAAGGATAATATCTGACATGGCAGGGGATCCCCCAAACCTTGCTCATATAAATATTAAATGAAGCCCAATTGTCAGAAACCTTTCTGATTGTTTTAAGTCCACATCCCATCATGGTTAAATACTGTGATTATCACTCCTACGCACAGGATATCTCCACTGATAATTTCATGGTGCTCTTAACCAGACTCTTAAAACTACCAAAAAGAAATCCATTTTCTCCTAGAAAAAAAAAATGAGTATTTGTCCTGTTATTCCAGCATTTGAATCTTTAGGTCTTACTGACCTGAAAATGGCAGCAATGTCCTTATATTCACATTGTGACTTTAAAATGATACAGTGCACTAGCTGGGCGCTACACTTAATTCTTTTGCCAATTCTTTTTTTTTTTTTTAAGATTTTATTTATTGGGCACCTGGGTGGCTCAGTTGGTTAAGCGACTGCCTTCGGCTCAGGTCATGGTCCCGGGGTCCTGGGATCGAGTCCCACATCGGGCTCCCTGCTCCGCGGGGAGCCTGCTTCTCCCTCTCCCACTCCCCCTGCTTGTGTTCCCTCTCTCGCTGTGTCTCTCTCTGTCAAATAAATAAATAAAATCTTTAAAAAAAAAAAAAGATTTTATTTATTTATTTGACAGAGAGAGAGTTAGTGAGAGCAGGAATACAAGCAGGGGGAGTGGGAGAGGGAGAAGCAGGCTTCCCGCCGAGCAGGGAGCCTGATGCGGGGCTCGATCCCAGGACCCTGGGATCATGACCTGAGCCGAAGGCAGACGCTTAACGACTGAGCCACCCAGGCGCCCCTCTTTTGCCAATTCTTAACTGAGAAATATTTTGCTACTTCTTCTCTACTAATTCCTGTGCATCTTCCTTCTAAATACTTCTAAAAAGAACCAGAAAAAAAAAAATTATTGGACATCCATTTACCTGTAAGGGACTATGGTAAATGCTATTATACCTAATTATAGACCTAAACAAAGCAGTACAATTTAAAAAAGAAAACTACTTTAGCACACACTGGTACAATGTTGTTTTTTTTTTCTTTCATGAGCCCACTGTATAACTCTTAATTCCAGTCTTCTCTGGGAACTCTATTTTTAAAATAGCTGGGCTTTCTCTTTAAAACAACTCACATAAATTAATTTACACACCAGCATATTCGTGTGGGGAATAAAATTAGTGATTTTCTTGCACTAGATGTCTAAGGCCACATCTTATTTCTTTCATTAGGACCTGGAAAAATCTGTTTACAACACTTGTCCTCAGTGTCCACCCATGAAAATGAGTATTTGGACAAGATCAGAGCTTTCCCAACTTTGCAATGGCACAAAGCTCTCTTCAAAGAAAATATTGCACAAAAGTTCAACAGATAAGCAGGGCTTCTCCAGTTAAAGGGGAAGGATGGGCAGAGCATTGCCAGCTTGAACCTTCATCTACTTCCCAGGAAATCCTGAGACACCCTAAAGGAACTACTTAAGATTCCACAAAACAGTGTGAAATACACAAAAATATGATCACTAATATCGTTTCCAACTCTAAAAATTCTATGAAAATTCTATAATGTGTTCTAATGCTTGGGCTGTTCAATTAGACCACATGAAGGCTCAAGGATAAAGGCTAGACTAGTACAAACACACAGCAGAGGACAATATTAGGTCACTCATAATATAAAAGAAATGACCGAAAGTAGGCAAAGTTATGTCTATGTAACTCAATATCTGTCCTTTCACACTTCATGATATAATCCAAACCAAGTATCAATGGAAGATAAAGTAAGAGCAGAAAAAATAAAATCATTATAATAGTCATATTGACTGTGACCATTTATCTGAGGTTCTCTCTCTATATATATATACATATATATATACACATACATTATATATTCATACATTCATACATATTTCTCTTCTAAAGTTTCCTTTGATTGTTTCATTTTGGGAACTTCTGTCCTCTAGGTTAGATCCTCAAAGCCACTGCTCCTATACACTGATTTCAGTTATTCTTGGTGACCATTATCAATCCGGTGATTTGAACAACTTGAGAAAAGTTGGAAACTTTACAAAATTGAATCCATATTATGTTGCACGGGGTAACAAGAGTTATCTGTTAAAAATGTAAATTCAGTCATATGATTAGTGTGCTTAGAATACTTCATGGCTTCTCGCCTCTCCTAGACTCAGTATGAAATCCAGGACCTTACATAATTTTCCTCTGTGGATCTCCCCAGCTTCATCTTGTCCCACTCTCCCCCTGCCCACTTCTGCTCCTGAAGTGGCAGCTTGGCCACATTCTGTGTTCTCTCCCCTGTCGTTGGGGCCTTAATTATGCCATTCCTCTGCCTAGAAAACACATCTTTCAGCCAACTGCTTTAACAGTCTATTCATCCTTCAGACTTCAGCTTGAGCCTCACCTTCTCAGCAAAGCCTTCCTTGACCCAGTCTAAGTTAGGTAAACTGATATATATTCCAAATAGCGTCTTATACTTTTTCACAAAATTTTGCATATTTGAAATTGTTTAATTTATCATTTGTAATTATTTATTTCATTTCTGAATTTTTGTTGCCAGTAAATTCCTTATGAACAAGGCCATGTCTATCTTACGTATCCCTAGAGCCCCATTTCTTCTCATAGTACCTGGCATTTGGCAGATATTTGACAAATACTTATTGATAACAAATGGCACTTAGAAAATTTACAAATTTCTGAATTCACTCTTTAATAGCTAGTGGTGGTTTTAAACTCATTTTCTTATAACTAAAAATAATAATAATTTTCATTTGTTATCAAAGATTTTATGATGCCTTCAAATTCTTGAACCAAATGGAATATTCTGAATATATATGCTTTTATAGAGCCATCTAGTGTCCATATTGTTTAGTGAAGCTTAAAATGAAATAAGGCCAAAAAAAAAGCCCATAATATACTTAACAGTGAGAAATGCATAATCTCCACCTGGCAGTAGCAATTTAATGCATCAACTGGCCACTTGAATAACTTTTTTCTCTTGAGCTTCCTCTGCCCTTCACCTCATAGACATTGTATTAGTCATTCTAGAATTTTTGGTAACTAAAACTTTGATGAGAGATCTCTGTTTGATGTAGTATATTGAACAAATATGCTGCTACCTACTCCCTCCTAAAACCCCACTAAAATGACAGGAGAAGAATAAAATATGCATAGACATAGAAGGATAAATAAAATAGGATAGGAAACCTCAGCAGATAAGAGATGTAACAAAATTTTGGAAGTTAAAAAGGAGAAGGGTGGATAGTAACTGACATCGTCATTAGAGAAAACTAAAAGTTAAGGAAGGGGAACCAGTAAGAAGATGAACATCAGAACATCTCAAAAATTGATGGCACTAGTAAAGTTACAACCCTTCTCAAGAAGCTCCTGTAAGGGGCGCCTGGGTGGCTCACTCATTAAGTGTCTGCCTTCGGCTCAGGTCATGATCCCAGGGTCCTGGGATGGAGCCCCGCATTGAGCCCTGCATCGAGCCCCGCATCGGGCTCCCGGCTCAGCGCGAAGCCTGCTTCTCCCTCTCCCACTCCCCCTGCTTGTGTTCTCTCTCCTGCTGTGTCTCTCTCTGTCAAATAAATAAATAAAATCTTTAAAAAAAAAAAAAAGAAGAAGAAGAAGAAGCTCCTGTAAGATATATGCTCCAGCAGAGGATAAACCAAGAAAAAAATAAAATAAAAACATATCCAGGACACAGAACATCCAACAAAGGAAAAATGTAAAGGGGATTCCCAGGATGGTTAAGAAGGGAAACCTCAGGACTCCAGTTGTGAAGTAGGATAGAAAGCAACCAGTGTAAATTGGAACAGAAGGATGAGGGTCTCTAAGAAGTATCAAAAAGGAAAAAAAGAAAAAGAAAAAGAAACAAAGAAACCAAAAAAAATGCTGTTTAAATATAGGGAAAGGATATTGAAGCACTGCCCGAATATTTGGGAATGAATGTCATAGGTACACGAAAAATTTAGAAAAATTTTAAAAAGACAAGAAAATATATGAGCACAATAAATTGCCCAGCCAAGAATCATATTTAAAAGATAGTAATAATGTAGAAACTAAATACTGATTTAATCAACTGTGACAGAACTACACTCAGAAGATGGGAAGAGAGAAAAACGGCGGGGGGGGGGGGGAATGGGGGCATATAAAAGAGTTAATTTCTTTAGCTAAATATTTTGATATTTAAACTAAAAATATTTTAAAAGAACAATAAAATTTTATCATTTAAAATATGGAGACAAAGTCTGAAAAGAACAGAATGTCATTTCCTCTGGGAGAAGGAATCAGGAGCATATGGGAGTGTGACTGAGGACAGATTTTTTTTTTAATTATGTCTTAACTTTTAAATTATGAGTGTATACATATAAAATTTTAATTAGTTTAATAAAAATATACATTTTATATATTTTTCTTTCTTTTCTTTTTCCCATTGTGCATTCCCACACTGAGCTGTATGAGACAATACATCTTCAAGTTCTATCTAAAATGTACCAGTGTTGATAGCCTCATTTGGTTTCATCTGGAACTCTGATTACACGATATTGTAATTTTGACAACAAAATTGTCAATATTTGACAAATATTGACAACAAGAACACTTAATATTTTAAGACATGCACAAAAGACCCCTCACCACTTCTATAATTGTTTCCCATCAATGGTTGCTTGAGTATACCGGCCACTGTGTTCTCTCTGTGGGAATATTTTTGTGATGTCTGGCATCACAGAGCACTTGTTCTGAAAGACGTACAGAGTTACACATCATCCTTGTGCAATTTCCTACCAGATTTTTTCTGAATAACGCCCTAAAATTGGGAGCCAATTGCCGGCATTTTATAGTGGCCTCTTTGAATCTGTCTAAATAATCAGCTTCTTGGGGTTCTAAATGGACCACTACTTTACTGAGGGCTGCTTGTCAAATATAATTAGTCATCAGGTAGGGCATTTCTTTTAGCCTCAATGTTCTGCCTTTTTGTATGGATCCACATTTATTGTCACTTTTGTAGAAAGCATTAAAACGCTTAAAAGTTAAATGGGTTGATCATTTTAAATTGAGATTTCTACAGAGGAAAGTCTCTCATTTTTACAGCATTCCCAAACTATGGACTGCGCCAAAGGCATACTGCGTATCAGTGTATATATTAACTATGATTATCACTTGGTGACTGTCAAGCTTTGGTGAGTGTGATTAAGTTCTGCTGTCAGGGCTGATTTTACCTCTGAAAAGAGGTCATATTCTAGGCAAAAAACAGTTGAACATATTGCTTGCACATCTCATACCTTGTGTCTCCTCAACCGAAATGTTGGGCTGCTTACCATTACAACATGAGAAATATGCATTTCCCAGCAGATGACATGTTTGGTCTAGTCTAGTCTGGTCTAGAACTAGACTCTCATGGACAAAATAAGACAAGCATAGGAACAGTTTTCATCAGGTTTTTGATAAGTGACAAAGACAAAATGCATCCAAAGGATGCCATTCTAAGGAGAAACCTGAATTCCCCAGGTCCCTAGGACTGACTTGAAGAACAGATCTCATATTTCACATCTGGTCACATAATCACATGATCCTTGAAAGAGATCTAATTTCCTAGGAGACAAAATTAATTTAGCATTTGGGAGCACAACAAAGAGCAAATCACAGGTCAGACCCAAGGTGAACCTCATCCCACTACTATGATCAGAGATACCCACAAGCAAAATATTCAGAAGCTCCATGGAACATACTGTTTTGGAGTTGAAGAGTCTTGGGCTATGGCAATGAGGGCTTCTGACATGAACCTTGGTAGAAATTCCACATCATTGAGTTCCTAAAAATATCACCAAAGCTTAATCAAGCAAAGTTAATTTATTACAATTTATTGCAACAAGATAGAATTTCACTTCATTTTTTATATATCAAGTACACAGAAAAAAAAGTGTTATGCTTTGAAGATCTCTAATTTGCCAATTTCTGATGCTAGTCTCTCTCTCTCTCTTTTTAAAAAACATACCCTGGGGAAAAATCCTCTGGCCATATATTTGAATCTTTCTTAAATACATCATTGATTAGGAAAAAGAGTCCTTTTTGTATAGACCAAATATACATATCTGCTCACATAAAATTGGGCCAGACTGGGCAGTTCCATCACAAACTTCCAATGCTATATGAAATGCCAGGTAAGGCTCAGGAACCCACACGAGACACATATTTTGTCATCTCCTGCAAGTCAGTAAATGGTGAAATAACAAATAGGTGCATAACATGTCACCAAGGATAATATCTTACAGTTTTTGCATTTTCCTCTCTCTTGAATATTTTTGCTTTTCTGGCTTTACATGTATTTTAAGGAAGATATGCAGAGAAGAGATATTGTTTATAAGTTAATTTTGAAACAAATTTCCTATTATTCTCATATCAAACTCCTATATCAATTTAGAAAGATATCTTGATATTAATAGCAAATTGTTAAATACATAAGTTTTCAGTTCATCAAATGTAGTCAGTAAACTTGTGGAAATAAGAAAAAAAATAGATGAGAAAGAATGTGGTGTTTTCAACCTTTGATCATTGTTTTTCATACAGAATTCACTGAGACAATGAATAAATAAAGGTAAGTTTTATTTCAAACAAAAAATTATTACATATATTTATCCTTTTTAATGTGACAATTGATCTAAATATTTTCTCTCTAATCTTTCCAAAACAAGTTACTAAATTAATCTCTTCCAATATTTATCAAAAGATAGAGATTTTAGATTGTGTCCATTGTAAAATTTCAATTAAATAGAGTTTAGATAAAATTGGATATTTGGACCAGTATCACTTGATGATTAACTAAATATCAAGCCCTACAATGTAAATGTAGATATTAAAGGTAGAATAAATATCTTTAATAAACAAGTGAATAACATATCTATTTGGAAGGTGTGGGTGTAGGTGCTATTTTTATTTTTAAGAAGTTCACACTTACAAAAAAGTTGCAAGCATAGTAAAACATAATTCCCATATAGCCTTCAACCAGATTCACCAATTGTTAACACTGTATCACCTTTGTTTCACCATTCCCCTCAAATATATAATCATTTAAGAGTTTACCATAGATAACTTGTCTCTTTACCTCTAACGTCTTTAAATACAATTCCAAAGAAAAAGGACATTCTATAAACAGGTGATTTTTCAATGACATTGACATTTTTGAAAAGGATGGTCACTTTTATAGAATGTCCCTTAATTTGGGTTTTTTAGAAGCTTTGTCATTAGATTCAGGTCATGCCTTTTTGGCAAGAATAACCAATAGCTATCAGTTTCAGTACTAGTCAGGTTAGCTTTGAAAACCTGGCTAAAATGGGATGCTTCTCCAATATGGTCACTATTTTTCCTTTGAAATTAGTAAATAAATTCTAGGGAGAAATTTTGGAACTGTTTAAATACTGTTATAAAACTTTCACCCAAATTTTAGCAGCCATTGATCATTCTTGTCTGAATCAATTACCATATGGTGGCAAAATGATTTTTTTAAATTTCATTATTTCTTTTTATTTTATTGATTGGCATTTTATTGTATAGAATTTTTAAATCTCTGGTGTAGGCCAAGATCCTTGTAATTAATCTCTCCCTGAAATGTGAAATAAAACAAAGAAATTTACCACGACTTGGGTTTAAATCTGATTTTATAGTATTTTCTTTTAAATATTTTAAAAGTTCTTCCTAGGGATGCCTGGGTGGCTCAGATGTTAAGCGTCTGCCTTCGGCTCAGATCATGATCCCAGGGTCCTGGGATTAAGCCCCGCATCGGGCTCTCTGCTCAGTGGGGAGTCTGCTTCTCCCTCTCCCTCTGCCCCTCTCCCCAGCTCATGCTCTCTCTCTCTCAAGTTAATAAATAAAATCTTTAAAAAAAAAGTTCTTCCATGATAAAGGTGAAGTCCACCAAGCATAATATTAGTAATGTATAAATCCAATATTTACTTAATGTTAAATATTAAATGCCAGCACTGTCCCTTTTTAACTTAGTTGTATTTCTTGTGTTCACCATTTAACGTGACTTGCTTTTTAAATATATATTAACCACAGTATTTCTGAAAAACCAAAAAAAACTGAGTAAAATTACATGTTTCATAAAATGAGAAATTATCAGAGGGGCTTAGAGCTACCTAATTCCCACATTTTACAGATTAAGAAAAAAAGCTTTTGGGGTACCTGGGTGGCTCAGTCAGCTAAGTGTCTACCTTTGGCTCAGGTCACAATCCCAGGGTCCTGGGATTAAGCCCCATGTCGGGCTCTCTGCTCAGCGGGGAGTCTGCTTCTCCCTCTGCCTGCCGCTCTACCTGCCTGTGCTCTCTCTCTCTCTCTCTGTCAAATAAATAAATAAAGTCTTTAAAAAAAAAAGGAAACAAAGTTTTCAAATGGACAAGGTAATCACCCAAGATCCCATCAATAATTAGTAACAATACAGGCCAAGAGTAAAGATCCCCTGTCTTCTACATGCTTAATTATTTATAAGGCATGTTAATTAACAAAAATAAAACTTCCTAACACAAAATAGTTATAAAACAAGCTTCCATATTTCTCTCCAGATAGTTAGTGTGAGGTCTTTTCAGAGCTAAATAAGAAAAAAATATAACGAATGACATTTTTAAAAAAAATTTTAAGTTACAAAACGCAGAGCACTAAGCTCCCAAAAGCAATAGGATTTTTTCCAAGAAGAGGGCTTTTATTCAGTAACATATTAGATGCTAGGATCTTTTTGTTTCCCAAAGAGGTACTGAGCTACTCCTCAGTCAGTAAGAAAATCACCCCGACAGTTAGGGCTGGGTGCTTAGCGGCATCCAGGCCATCTGTCCTTAGTCACACGGAGGACAGCTTCCCTAGCAGCAGAGCACAGTACCTCATTACCAGTAAATCCCAAGGTTCTCTATCTTTTGATTCCACAGTACTGTCTTCTCAGCATGTGGTGCCTAAAGAACTTTGTTGTCAGGTGAGTTTATTACCCAGCATTTCCATTCCTAGTATTCTAAAGTAAACCTTCTAAGATAGGATTTTGTGAGGTGATTTTGCATTCTTCAGGGATTTTGACTGAGACTTCAAGACACAGTTTCAATCTGTACGGAGATAGATGTCAGCCGCTCTATTTTCTTAACTGGAATTGTGCTCAGTTACAGGAAGAAGAAGAAAGGGGTTTGGAGCAGTTTTGTGAATGTTTTCTGTGACGGGCTTTTCTGATGCCTCTAAGAGTGTGGAAGCCTTTGGCCAAGAATTTCTTGAATATGCACAGCTGGAAGTCCAGATTCATACAACATGGAAACAGATGTCCCTGAAATTTAGTTTCCTTTCTTTGTTCCTTCAATTGCTCAAAAATGTATTTTAAATGCCTTCTACATGCCTCTTCTAGAAGTTGGAGATATATTAGCAAACAATCAGAAATGACCCTGGCTTCAGAAGAGCTTATAAACAGAATCATAGAAAGAGACAGAAAACAAATAAGTAAATATATAATGTGTCAAGGGATGATATTTGAGATATATATATATATATATAAGCTGAGCAAGTTAAGGAAACAGAGTAACTGAAATAAACATACCTAGATAAGGTGCTCCTCATGAATTTCCATTTAGATAAGTTGGGATTCTCTGTATCTGCCCATATGCCTCTTCTATTTTGGGGGCAATAGTTTTTCCTATGATCTCAGTTCTCTGACAGAGCTAAGAACAGTTGTTGATTTTTAAGTTTGTTCAGCTGTAAAAGCTGCTGTTAGGACAAAGCGAGACTTCTAAGCTCTTCATATGCCACAACAGAAAGCAGAAGTCTTAGTGCAGTATTTTAATTACCTTCCTAAGTTCCTTGGTCTGGGTATTAATTTATAATCCATAGTCCCTTTCTGTTCCATTGAGCTGTTAAAGTGACTCAAAGATCATCCTTCCTCTCCCTCCTGCTAGCAATGCTATTTTACATAGATTTTCTGTACAGGTCTAGTCCCCGACAGGATGAAGGCACACAGGAACCTTCAGCCCAAGCTCACTGCTTCCACTTCTCCCCAAAAGTTTCCAATCCCTGAGACCAGAACATATACCACATGGATCCAAGTAAACTAGATATTACCTTTCCTGGTTCTCCTTCCAACCCTACACATACCCCTGTCCTGACTCCTCTACTCCCTGTTTTTCTCATCACCATATCTGGCCTTGGTATCAGCAAGACAGAGGAAATTTAAAAGGGAACCACCATTCTTCCTGCACTCTCGTCTCCAGCCATAGGTGCTTCCACATGCAACTTTTATTGTCAAAACAAGATCATTTAGAGAAAGTAGAGGGGCAAGTTCTGTGTAACTCTAAAATTTGTCCTATTTTTACCAACCGTGCTGTAGAAAGGACCATAGAACAGCAGATCAGACTAAGCATAAGGGACTCAAAACATAGGCTCTCCTAAAGTTCTATATAAATTCCTCATTTAAATTTTGGAATGAGGGACACCTCGGTGGCTCAGTCGGTTAAGCGTCTGCCTTCGGCTCAGGCCATGATCTCAGGGTCCTGGGATCGAGTCCCCAGTCAGGCTCCCTGCTCAGCATGTAGTGTGCTTCTCCCTTTCCCTCTGCCCCTCCCCTCCCTCACTCCTGCTCTCTCTCACTCACTCTCTCTCTCTCAAATAAATAAAATCTTTAAAAATTTTTTGAAAAGATTTATATCATACAAAATATTTTCTTCAGCCATGATGGAATCAAAATAGAAATCAACAAACAATGTAATTTGGGAAATCCCACATATTAGAAATTAAACAACTAGGGGTGCCTGGGTGACTCAGTTGGTTGAGTGAACAACTTTTGATTTCAGCTCAGGTTATGATTTCAGGGTTGTAAGATTGAGCCCCATATCCAGCTCTCTGTTGGGCACAGAGCCTGCTTAAGATTCTCTCTCTGGGGCACCTGGGTGGCTCCATTGGTTGAGCGCCCAGCTCCTGGTTTCAGCTCAGGTAGTGATCTCAGGGTTGTGGGATCAAGCCCTGAGCAGGGCTCCATGCTCAGCGGGGAGTCTGCTTGAGATTCTCTCTCTCCTTCTCCCTCTCCCCTCTTAAAAAAAACCAAAAAAACAAAAAACAAAGAAATTAAACAACTCACTTCTAAATAACTCATGGGTCAAAGAAGAAATCACAAGACTCTCAAGAACTGTGACGAGTCTGCAATTTAACCCTAATTGCAAGGTCACACGTTAGCCTAGTACAGTTTCATGAATGCCAGCACTGGAGACAAAAACAATTTATTATTCATAGCAATAGCAATAGCAATAGCAAAAATACTATTTTTATGCTGGTTCCCCAAAACTCAATTTCCACAAGACAAAGTAAAGAAGGCCAGGTAATACTTGCACATGACAGCAGAGGAACCCCAAGCTTAGGGAATCCAAATATTTCATAATGGGTAATAAGTCTCCTTTACCTTTACCCTAAAGTAAGTCACTGTCTGTATTATATAGTAAATAAACCTGCCTTTTCTTCTAGATATAAATACTATCTCTATGTCCATTGCAGTTCACTACACAAACATCCTTGAAAAAATAATCGAGGACAAAGGCAGTCATTGTCTCTCCCCACTAGATGTACACAAATGCAAGAAACACATGGACAATTGCCTCTCAATAATACCCGCCCTTCATTCCTACATTTGGCTTGTAGTGAACTGTCCCATGAGCATACCAATCCATCAACTATTCTGATAAATCTAACAGGGGCTGGGACCAAATACATTCAATTTGTCTCACAGAGCATTTAATTAAGGCTGCTATCTACAAGATCCCAAACAACAAGATGAGGTAGTATTGACCTCAACCTTGCTCCCCCTCCCCCCACAGGGTCCTGAACCTAACCATATGAAAAAATCCCAACAGAATTGCTGAGTAACTGTTATAGAAATGGAGGTAGAGAAGATATTTGGAGATATTGAAGTTGTTTTGTATAGGAGGTGCTGAAATTGAGGCCATCACCCCTGTTTCAGATAGACTTCTTGGTAATGTTAAGGGACATAGCAATCAAATCATAGTCAGCCATTTGGCTTGGAACAGTTTCAAAGAGAAGCACCAGGTTATTTTCCTTCAAGAGGAAGGTCCCAGGAATGGCTCTGAAAGACAAAAGGTCATTATTGTCCATCCATCCTTATTTTCCAGAATCTAAAATATTCTATCCTAGAAACCTACAGTGGCCACTATAAGAAGACTCAGCAAACAGTGTACTCAACCAAGTGGTCATTATCTTTATAATCTAGTACCATGTCAATCCAACAAGAGAATCCAGGTAAATGAACCAGAATTAATTTTGAATTCCCTAGGCTTTCTTTTGGCCAGGCTGCTACTCAGAGGTTATACCAATCAGGTGAGCTTGAGGTTGCTGTGTAAGGAAAGGAAGAAGCATAATAACCAGCAATGATCAGAAAAGCCTCCCGAATTTACAAAATAGGTCTTATTATATAACTCCCTATCCCATTCTTTCTGATTATTACCCAGGAAGCAGCCAAGAATGGTTTATCACTTTCTAACAATGGTTATATTCAGTGTCTAAACTACCTGACTAAGGCATGTGGACCAGAAGAATGTGGGAGGTAAAATGTTTGGGAGGTAAAATCAGAAATATTTTTGAAATATTTCTGATTTTTGAAAATGCCATCCAAACATTAAACTTTTCTGTTGAGAAACTGCTGACAGTCTTATGAGGGTTCCCTTATATATAACATTTCTCTTTTCTTTCATTGCTCTTAAAATTCTGTCTTTGACTTTAGACAATTTAATTATAATTTGTCTTGCTGTATCCCTATTCAGCTTCAACCTATTTGGGATCCTTTGGGCCTCATGGCCTGAATGTCCATTTCTCTTTTCTTTTATCACTCTTAAAATTCTTTGTCTTTGACTTTAGACAATTTAATTATAATTTGTCTTGTTGTACCCCTATTCAGGTTCAACCTATTTGGGATCCTTTGGGCCTCATGGCCTGGATGTCCATTTCTCTCCTCAGGTCAGGAAATTTTTAGCTATTATTGTTTTAAATATACTTTCTGTCTCTTTGTTGTCTCCTTCTAGATTCCCATATTGTGAATATTGTTGGGTTTTTTTTTTTCTGTGCCCTATAATTCCCATAGGTTTTCTTCACTCTTTTTCATTCTTTTTTCTCTTTAATCTTCCCATGGGGTAGTTTCCAAAGTCCTATAGTCCAGGTTGCTGATTCTTCTGCGTGATCAAGTCTACTTTTGAAACTCTCTATTGAATTCCACAGTTCAGTTATTTTATTTCTCAACTAGGATTTCTGTTTTGTTTTATCATTTCTATTTCCTTGTCAAATTCTTTTTGTTCATGCATTGTTTTCCTTATTTTGCTTACTTGTCTACGTTTTCTTATAGTTCACTAAACTTCCTTAAGAGGATTATTCTGAACTCTTGTCAGTTCATAGATCTCTATTTATTTAGGGTCAGCCCCTTGGGTGGTATCATATTTACCTGACTTTTTTGTGATCTGTGATTCCTCATGTTGGTATCTGCACACTTGAGTAAGCAGGCTCCTCTTCCAGACTTACAGGTTTATTTAGACAGAGACAGTTTTTCACCAGTCAGCTCAGTTTGGGTGTGTCTGGGTGTGTCTGCAGGGGAGGTGGGGCCTGCTACTAAGCTCAATTTTGGGGTGAGCCAACTGTTCGGGCTCCGAAGACAGGGATAGGGGTTGTGCCTCTGACTGAGAACAGTTGGATAGAACTGCTTTCTTGGTTCCCTACCCAACTGAGGCTGAAGAATGGGCTCTGTGGTGCCTGGATTCTCTGCTCAGGCTTACTAGATGGTCAGGACTGGGTCCCAACTATATTCAGTAATAGATGGGACTATGAATTAGCTTCCCTGCCCTGGTAGGGCAGCAGGATGGGACCTGTACAACTCATTGTTTAGGGGTCTGAATCAGTTGTGTGCAATGAATTCCCTGGTCAGGTGGGACAACTGATTTTGCTTGCAGATAAGGGAAGCCACAGCTGTGCTCACTGTTCGAGAGCTACTGTACATAGGGCTGTTGAATGGGCTATGCAGCTGCCCATGCATTCTGGTTAGCTTTCCTGGTCAGATAGGCTAATGGCTATATAAAGCAATGAGCAGGGCTACAAATTAGATTCCTTGGCCAGGCTTCTAGGAGTGATTCTAGGAGTTCCTGGGTGGTTCAGTTGGTTAAACGTTTGCCTTTGGCTCAGGTCATGATCTCAGGGTCCTGAGATGGAGCTCCACATCGGGCTCTCTGCTTGTCGGGAAGTCTGCTTCTCCCTCTCCCTCTGCCCCTTCCCCCACCCTGCTTGTATACACTGTCTTTTTCTCTCTCTCAAATAGGTAAAATCTTTAAGTCAAAATTTTTAATTTAAAAAAAGAAGTAACTCTAAAGCTGATAAAGCTTTTGTTGTCTTAAGCTGACCCACACCTCAAAGTTCCTGGCCAAATAGGGCCACTGGCTTTGCTCTGCAAACTATCAGATCCACCTTCATCTTAGCTCAAGTACCCCTGGGCTGCACAGCTTCCAGGAGTTGTTGTTTGCCCTTCTAGTTAGATGAAGCTAGAAGGAACACTCCATAGTGGGTGGGCCTATGTCTCAGCCCCTTGTTTGGGTGGGAAAAAAAGGGGACATTCCAGGCTACTCTAAATTTCCCAAACAGGATCTCTCCACCCGCAGCCTGGGCTATGAATTAATTCCCCTGTCTGTGTTTTGCATGCGAAGCCTCCATGCCCAGTACCAGCCTTTTTCTTGGGGTGATCAGCTCTGCCCACCTACCTCTTAGCTTGAGCACCACGGGTCACCAGCCTATCTGGTCAGTTGGTGCTGGAAGGCACTCTCCACAGCAGGTGGGGCTGTGACTCACACCTTGTCTTGGCATGGGCAAACCAGGATCCAGGGCTGGCAAAACTCCTCATTTGAGGATCTGATCAGGCAGGTCTGCATCCCAAAGAGCTCCCTGATGAGAACATGCTACAGACTTGGTTCTGCAGATGAGCAAAACCACTAGTTGGGACTACTACTTGGGCACTGCAGTTATGAACTCAGTCTGCCAAAATCCATGTGCTGGATGTTGCAAGCCCCTCCTCCACTTCTTCATCACAGTCAGACTGCCAATGGTTGAACCCCACAGATTCCCCTGAAATCTTTGTGGTGCAACATCAGAGTAAAAGCTCCCACAATACTGGAGGGTTCCTGATTGCCCCCCTGGGCTCTCTTTTTCCACTAGAGGAACTAGAGGTTCAGGGGAGACCTCTCTTCATGGTGATGCACTGGCCTAGGGGAGGGGCAATGCAGTCAACATGTAGCCACATCTCTTATCCTTCTAATGCAGTCTGTCTTCATCTCCATGGTGGAGGAGGACGCTTCGGCCTTACCCCTATGTTCTAGGATTTTCCCAGTGGAGTCCTGTTTTCAAATAGATGCTAGCTGTTATTATGAGGGGAAGCCAAGCCAGAAACAACCTAGGTTGCCATCTTGGTGACATCACCGCTCCCTTGCTCTATTTCTAATGACTGAGGCTATTGCAAATATCCTGTATGTTTGGTCTGTCACTTAGAAAACTACAGACTGGTGGGTAAAGATACCCATTTTAGGGACTATAAAGTATGGAAACAAATCATGGCTGCTGACTGAACCATCTGCTGACTGCTTACTCATGTCCACTGAGTTTTCAGTTCTATAGCTGGTGCTGAGGTTAAACAGCTGTAGCAGCCTAATGGAGGGTTTCAGCTTAGCCAAACCATCAATGGACCATGCCCAGACACTTATGGGAACCCTTGTAAACAGAGAGCCCCATTGAACTAGCAGCTCTGCTTCAGTCAGCGAATAAGGGTGTAGCTGATACTTTTTCATGCAAAGCCAAAATGCCACTGGGCCAGGTTAGTTACATTCTTGAATATGCCATTTCTATTTGATAAGAGAGACTTGTTGAGCTCTTCACACCTTCTTAATAGTTGAGTCTGAGCTGATTCACCCCAAAATGAGAATATCAGGCTGGAAAGTCACAAGGCCTCCATGGGTCAGTTGTTCAGTTTGACAGCATCCTAGTAGCAAGCTAATAATTGTTTTTCAAAAGGGGTATACATGGTAGTTGCATTAGAGAGGAAACAAGTCAGAACCTCAAGGGCCACCTCCAGCTATAAGCTGCCTCTCTTTGCCAGAGGATGGATGCAATAGAAAAAAAATTATCAATCACGGTGACTTCTAGGTCAGAGGAGTATTTATGATTGTGGATTCCCAAAGGTAAAGAGTATGCCACGGCTTGCTGGACAGCTTCCAATACAGCCTGTTGATCTTTGTTCCCCACTCAAATAATACTGATCTGTGAGTTAGCTGATACAGAAGACCAAGTAGAGTACCCAAGTGAGACATATACTAGTAGGGGATTAGAGACACTTTTTTTTTTTTAATTTTATTATGTTATGTTAGTCACCATACAATACATCATTAGTTTTTGATGTGGTGATCCACAATCCATTGTTTTCGTATAACACACAGTGCTCCATGCAGTACGTGCCCTCCTTAATACCCATCACCGGGCTAACCAATCCCCCCATCCCCCCTCCCCTCTAAAACCCTGTTTGTTTCTCAGAGTCCATAGTCTCTCATGGTTCATCTCTCCCTCCAATCCCCCCCCCCATTTTTCCCTTCCTTCTCCTAATGTCCTCCATGCTATTCCTTATGTTCCACAAATAAGTGAAACCATATGATAATTGACTTTCTCTGCTTCACTTATTTCACTTAGCATAATCTCCTCCAGTCCCATCCATGTTGATGGAAAAGTTGGGTATTCATCCTTTCTGATGGCTGAGTAATATTCCATTGTATATATGGACCACATCTTCTTTATCCATTCATCTGTTGAAGGGCATCTCGGCTCTTTCCACAGTTTGGCTATTGTGGACATTGCTGCTATGAACGTTGGGGTGCATATGGCCCTTCTTTTCACTACATCTGTGTCTTTGGGGTAAATACCCAGGAGTGCAATTGCTGGGTCATAGGGTAGCTCTATTTTTAAATTTTTGAGGAACCTCCACACTGTTTTCCAAAGTGGCTGTACCAACTTGCATTCCCACCAACAGTGTAAGAGGGTTCCCCTTTCTCCACAACCTCTCCAACATTTGTTGTTTCTTTCTCTGTCCATTTTGGCCATTCTAACTGGTATAGGTGGTATCTCAATGTAGTTTTGATTTGGATTTCCCTGATGGCTAATGATGAGGAACATTTTTTCATGTGTCTGTTAGCCATTTGTATGTCTTCTTCAGAGAAGTGTCTTTTCATATCTTCTGCCCACTTTTTGACTTGATTATTTGTTTTTTGGGTGTTGAGTTTGAGAAGTTCTTTATAGATCTTGGATACCAGCCCTTTATCTGTAGTGTAAAGACACTTTTTTTTTCTTAACTATGAGAGGGGTTGAGTGTTATGAATCTGCCTACATATTCCCAGGAAACTCCACTTGGTAAGCACTACTCTGAATTTTGTTGGGGTTCATCAGCCCTTTGATGGAGGTATAATAACACCACCTCTGATCTGTTGAGACAGAGACTTCTGATTTACCAACCAACAGGACATGAACTATGCATGAATTTCGGGTATCAGAGGGCAGAGGCACTCATGCAAAATCCTGACCACCAAATGGTGGCAAATAGCAGGAGCGTTTAGGAATCTCTAGGGGAATACTATGAAAGTATGTTGAAGGCCTTGCCACATGATTGTGAATTAGTCTTGGTCTTCAGGTGCTAGTGGGATAGAAAAGAAGTGCTGGCAATGTCCAAGATAGTATACCAACTAGCATCAACCTATACAATGGTTTCCATTACAGTCTCCAGGTCTGGAACAACCAGGGCTATAGGAACAACCGAATGCAGTTGATAATACGTCTACTATAAATCTGCAGCTCCCACTAGCTTTTGTCACTGGCCATAGAGTAACAGTTGTATTGAGATGCACATTTTTTATTACTCCTGCTGCCTTTAAGTCCTCAGTCAAGTCTGTGATATTTCTTCTACTGAGATTCTATATTGTTTTGGGCTAATTGAACCACACAATGAGGAGAAGGGGGTGGATTTGGGAGGAACTTATATGTCCCCCTAGTACTCTCTATGTGCATCTCTACGTGAACAGGAGAATCACCTCTGGACTTTTTGATCATTCATATTACAAGCATGTAAAATATCAATACCAATAATACATTCAACAGAGGAAGTAACAAAAATATAGTACATTGAACTGACCAAAGAGCTTTATCAACAAAGGAACTTCTGTGGATAGAGGGCTTCCCTTCCACACTGAATTCTACCCAACTTGCCTTAGCTGCTTGTAGCCTATAGGACTGAGTTTGTTGATGACTTGGGAACCTGTGTCTAAAAGCCTCCATCCCTAATTGTCTTTCTCCTCATGATACCTGCAGTTGAGGAAAAGGGAGAGAAAGGCCATGGAGCAAGAAAGAATGGCTTTGTGCCATTAAGTAAGATACATTTTTTTAAACCTCAATTTAACAAACCTGCCTCCAAAAGACATAGAATATCTAAATATATCCATAGTAGGGAAACAAATTAAATTAGTAATTTAAAATCTTCCCATAAATTAAATCCCAGGACCCAGTGGCTTCACTGATGAATTATATCAAGCATTTAAGAAAGAAATGATACCACTCCTACACAAACTATTTCAGAAAATAGAAGAGGAGGGAATGCTTATCAACTTATCTTATGGAATCAGTATTACTCTGATACCAAAATCAGAATAATTCTTTTCACAACGAAAGAAAATTACATACAAATATTACATATAACATGTTGTCATATGAACTACAATGAAACAATTCTTTAAAACATTAGTAAATTGAATCCAGCAATATATTTAAAAAATGATACACAATGACCAAGTGAGGTTTATCATCCAGGTTGGTTTATCATCCAAAAATCAACTAAGGTTTTACTATATTGACATACTAAAGCACAAAAATAACATCATAATGTTAAGAGATTCATAAAAAGCATTTGACAAAATCCAACACCCATGCATTATTTTTTAAAAACTTTCCAAAAAAATACAGGCATACGAGGGAGCTTCCTTATTTTAATGAAGGACAGCTACAACCTATCAATATCAGCTCTTGTCTTTGCTACAACTATACTTTAAATTTATTAAATTAATTAAAAATTCTATACTTCACATAACTTATGTAATTAGTGGCTTCTCTATTTTTTTTACAGATGCTGTTGCTGTCATCTGGATGGATAGAGTAATCCCTTCCATGCAATGGGCCATTTCAATTAGTGTTTCTTCCTCAATATTTAGCTCCCTTAATTGTAGTATATTTATTGTATGTTGCAAGTCAGGAGGGTCAGTCACCTTTGATCTTCTCAACTCTCAATATCCACTCCTGTCCCGTTGTAGCTGTGATTCAGATACTCATCTTTGCCTGAATTATAATCATTCCCTCAGACTTAATCCTTTTAATAAACTATGTGGGATTAATAAACTGGATTCAACTTGGGCTA
Source organism: Phoca vitulina (assembly GCF_004348235.1). Taxonomy (NCBI): domain Eukaryota; kingdom Metazoa; phylum Chordata; class Mammalia; order Carnivora; family Phocidae; genus Phoca; species Phoca vitulina. The sequence continues at coordinate 33,279,892 of NW_022589728.1, forward strand.
ATGATGATAGGTTTACTTAAACTAAGATTCCAGAAGCCCATCTTATCCAGACCTCATAAGGTAAATTAAACCCCCAAAAGAAAATATCTCCTTTATCTTTGTAAAGGGCATTTTCTACTTTAGCACTTTTTTTTTCTCATATCTATATGTAAAAATCTTTCTAGTCCTGTGAGATCATTTTAAGAATATTTAATCAAGAGTATGGATTTTTGGGGTGCCTGGGTGGCTCAGTTGGTTGGGCGTCTGCCCTCGGCTCAGGTCATGATCCCAGGGTCCTGGGATAGAACCTCACATCAGGCTCCCTGCTCTGCAGGAAGCCTGCTTCTCCCTCTCCCTCTCCCCCTGCTTGTGTTCCCTCTCTTGTCTCTCTCTCTGTCAAATAAATAAATAAATAAAGCTTTAAAAAAAAAAAAAAGAGTACGGATTTTCTGGGGCACCTGGGTGGCTCAGTCATTAAGCGTCTGCCTTTGGCTCAGGTCATGATCCCAGGGTCCTGGGATCGAGCCCAGCATCAGGCTCCCTGCTCAGCGGGGAGCCTGCTTCTCCCTCTCCCACTCCCCTGCTCCTGTTCCTGCTCTTGCTATCTCTCTGTCAAATAAATAAATAAACTCTTAAAAAAAAAAAAGGAGTATAGATTTTCTATTTATTGCTCTGTAAGTTTCTTAGACTGTTTTCAATGTGAAATCTCAGGAGAGAAAGTATAAGACTGGTTCTTGTTAGAAAAGGCTAGGGATCCTTAGGATCTTTTTATATTATGACAAATACAACCAGAGAAATTTGAGTCAAAAAAGACCATATGTGGAGTGTATACTGTTTGTACTAGATCTCAGTGGAATAGATTGACCAAATGTTCAGGACCACTGATTATTCGAGTGCTCTCTTAATGATACTACCTTAGCTTATCGCATAGCATACACACTGGAGCTGGCTTACTATGGGAATAATACATGGAGAGTCTTGTGATTACCTGGTAAATAAGTAACAAATCAGAGCCTGTATCTTCCTTTCAAAGGTTGTCTCAATGAGTTTTTGGCAAAATGTGTCTGACAAAGAAACTCATAAATAGCAGGTATCCAAAGGGCAGGTAGCATACATTCTGTTTGAAAGTTGATTCAAATGCTCTAGAATCCAAGCCTTTGAGTTAAAATTTTGATGTTTATAGTGGTAAGTAAGAAGTCTGGTTTGTAAAACACAGGTCAAAAGAAAACACCAAATCTGACACTTGTGGCAGACTCAAACTAACTTATAGGTACAAAACTGGCAGATTACAGGTAATTTTATAGATTCTGTATGGCCCAGGAAGGTATGTTTGGCTGTGCATGGGGCAGATGGGGCTGGATGCACTAAGAGTGCCACTCTAGGAGAGGGACTGATGGCTTGCCACTTCACATTTTTTATAGAGAGGTTGGGAGGGGGTGGGAATTACCCAACTGTCTAGAAAGATTCTGAACTTGGCAGTTAAAGTGTTAAGCCAGCAGGCATGAGCAAATACAAACTAGTTTACTGCTCCATGGTTTACCCTTGGCCCCAGATCTCATAGCTTACTAAAAAGAAAAGGAGATTTTTAGAGCTAATATGGAATAAAAAGTTCAAAAGAGGCATTTACCCTTTAAATTTCACCTTAAAGTACCCTTAAAGAGGCACTTTCCAGATTTGTGATATTTCCTTCCTCAGTTGAAGTCTATCATCCCACCCACAAGGAGCCAGACCATCTTTTCCATGGAGTAATATTTATACAGTCATCCTCAGTCAGAGCAAGTAAAAGCCCCCAATCAAAGGACGGGCATCAAAACAATGCTGAGCGTGGAGCCTGACATGGGACTCGATCTCATGACCCTGAGATCATGACCTGAGCCAAAATCAGGAGTCAGCTGCTTAACTGACTAAACCACCCAGATGCCCCTATATTTATTGTTCTTTTTTTTTTAATTAACATATAATGTATTATTTGTTTCAGGGGTACAGGTCTGTGATTCATCAGTCTTACACAATTCACAGGGCTCACCATAGCACGTACCCTCCCCAGTGCCCATCACCCAGCCACCCCATCCCTCCCACCCCCCTCCACTCCAGCAACCCTCAGTTTGTTTCCTGAGATTAGGAGTCTCTTATGGTTTGTCTACCTCTCTGGTTTCGTCTTGTTTCATTTTTCCCTCCCTTTCCCTATGATCTTTTGCCTCGTTTCTCAAATTCCATATATCAGTGAGATCATATGATAATTGTCTTTCTCTGATTGCCTAGTCCCAGTCTTCCATTTGTCCTCTTTCTCCAAATTATTACCCTAGCTAGCAGATGCCTTTGGTATGATCTGCTTTCATTGGTCACTCCTTTCCTTGCAACTTTCTTGGGTCCCATTTTCAAAGAGCCAGAGTCAAATTGTTTTGTATGAAGGAGCATCATTGGGGAATCCAGTCATCTGGCCATCCTCTTCCTTTTTTAAAAAAAAGATTATTATTTATTTATTTGAGAGAGAGAGAGAGAGAGAGAGAGAACACAGCAGGAGGGGCAGAGCAAGAGGGAGAGAGAATCTCAAGCAGACTGCACTAAGCGTGGAGTCCGACACGGGGCTTAATCTCACTACCTGAGATCATGACCTGAGCCGAAACCAAGAGTCAGACACTCAACGGACTGTACCACCCAGGCACACTGGCCATCCCTCTTCTTTGTACCCCACCTTTTTATTTCCACCTCAGGTGTAGACCTGAACCTTTTTGAGTCCTTTTTTTTCCTCCACCCTTGGACTAGAATATATACAGGCTTAGAAAGTAAACCATTTTCTAGTGCAGGTACCTAGCAGCAATAGGACTGCTCTGGATACACCACATACTATAAGCAGCCTCATAATTCCCAGGTTTCCCTTGCATGGAAGACTCCAGATTTCACTGCTCCAGAGCTTCAGTGATCCACAGACATTAATTCTAAAACACCATGTCACTGGCCAACCTTATTTGGTCAAGTGCCCTGCCCCTGCCTCTACAGGGAATGTTCCCCAAACCCTGGATATCTCAGCTGACCATGGTGCTGCTTCCAAAAGACCACTTCACCAGGAAAATGGACCCATATTTATACACTTCAACATTCACAGGTCAAAGCCAATAATAACACAAGATACAGATACAATGCAGGGTCAAAGAAGCTTTTAGATACAGTGTTATGGGGTACATGAGGCTCCCCAGACTCCTGACATTCTATGAATAGATGTACTTAAGCCTGGATGGTACAAAGGTTCTACTCCAGGAAAGAAGGCCCCAGTATTCTGAAGATTTATTTATAGAGGCAAAATTGGGAACAGATACTGTCTAAACAAGTCCAAAGCCTCTGAGTTTGGTAATGAGGATCCTAGTATTCCCTTTAAATTCATCCTCATTGAAGCAAATATAAAATTTGTTCAGCAGAAATTTAAACTCAGTCCCTTTATCTCTACCACCAACCAACAATCAAGGCACAACTGAACAAAAAGAATAGGTACTACTGCTGCTTTTAGCATTCAATAACCTAAAATTATGTTGTGTAATTATTATGCTATATATATGCTGTAGACCAGAGACTATCAAGAAACCAGGCATCTAAAAAATCTATAGAAAACTTAGTAGAAGCATTATTAACATGAACAGTTAGCAGGTTAATTGTTCTGAGGTACTGAATACAGGCCAAGGGAATAATTTTTCTCTATACAGAAGAGATCACTAAAAAATTATTCATCTGGCTTCAGCTGAAGTCTCTATGATAATTTGACCCATATTTCTAACACATAAGGAGAAAAGAAACTGGTCTAATGTTTTGAACAGAATGGAAATCATTTTGCAAAAGCTCATGTGTAGACAAATAATTTTGAAGTCTGAAAGAAAAGCAGTCAAATGACGTATATTAACTTTCCATCTTGCCACTTACTGGGAAAGGGTTTTGACCACTCTAGGGATGGAGTATAGAGCAATGGCTTAGGGTATGAAATTTAGAATCAAAAGACCTAGGTTTAAATCTTGGCTTTGACATGGTATGTGGATATCTGACAAATTACAGAAGTTCTCTGAGCCTATTTACTATCTCTAAATTAAGAATAATAACAAGGTCTGTTGGAGTAAAGGTTAAATAAATAATTCCTAGAAACTCTTAGCGTAGACAGGTGTGAAATATCAATATATGCCTTTAGGTCTTTTGGAGAGTCCACAAAATAAGAAGGAATGCAAACATTTGACTTCTGGAGATTAATACTATATTGATTCCATAACCTCAAGTGGACATAAATACCAGAGCTAGATGAAACTAATTCACCTGAGCATGGCCAATCACTCCCCTGGGCATGTTCCAAGCTTAGTCATCTTAAGTGGGAAGAAGCTTGACAAGGAGTCAGTAACTACTGAGAATAACAGTATCCTGGCCTGCCCAGTTTCTAAAGCAGTAGAAACAAGAATAGGAATGTATTCACAATCTTCAATTCACAAGCTAAGAAGATCTAAAATAAATCCTGCTGTTAACTGAGTGCAGAGATACTTCCTGGGTACCTCATAAGGTACCTCTAATTTATGCCTTCCAATCCCCACTACTACATCACACTCACCAGATCCCATCCCCTCTGCAATGGCTTTATTGAGGTTCCTATTGTAGCAATGTTGGGTATATTATTTATTTATTGCATAACAAACCACCCTCAAAACTTAGTGATTTGAAACAACAAATATTTATTACCTCATATTTTCTGTCAGGAATTTGAGAGAGCATTAGCTGGGTGGGTCTGAATCAGAGCATACCAAGATTTCAATCATGTGGGCCAGGACTACAACCATCTGAAGGCTTGACTGAAGCCAGAAGATCCTCTTCCAAGATGGCTCACTCACATGCTTCTGACAAGAGGCTTCAGTTCCTCACCAGGTGGGTCTCCCCATAAAATGTCCTCATGACATGGCCAATGCCCCCCCCAACAAAGAAAGGGAAAAAGAGACAAAGAAGGGGAGAGGAAGGGACAGGAAGGGAGGGTGAACAGAAGTTTCACTGCCTTTTATAACATAATCTTGTAATTGACATACCATCTCTTTTTATGTATTCTTTCATCACACAGAACAACACAAGTATTAGCACAATATGAAAGGAAACTATACAAAAGTACTGAATATCAGGAGGCAAGGATCATTATGGACCACTTCTGAGGTTGGATACTCCAATCAGGACCTACCTGAGCTTATAGTACAAATACAACACCCATTATTATACAATTTTGTAAGCTATAAACTAAAAGACCCTACTTGATCATTCCTCTGTCACTTGCCACTTCACTCACTGCAGTCCAGCCACAACACCTATCTTTCAGTACATGAGTATACCAAGTTGTTTTTCATCTAAGGGGGTTTGCATTTGCTCTTCCTTCTACCTAGAATTCTCCTCCCTCTCAATCTCTGCCACTTAAATTCTCAGTTTAAATATCACTTCCTCTGAAAGGTCCTTCATGATCAAATTATGTCACCAGTGATGTTTATAACAACAATGTTAACTGTTAATATTTACTAAGTATATCCTATATGCCAGGTACTGGTCCAAGAACTTTTTATATTCTAATACATTTAATCCTCACAACAACCCAATGAGATAGGTACTTTTATTATCCACATTTTACAAATGAGCAAACAGACATAAAGAAGTAACCTGCTTAAGGCAAGAAAGCTAGGAACTGGTGGAGGATGTGAGGAATAAAGTAACTGAAGTGTCTGAACAAGAGAAGAGAGGAATGAGAGGAAACTGGAGAAACAGGAAACTGATCTTGTAAATACTCATAGACCATGTTGTGTTGACACTATTCTAAGGGCAATAGGAAACCACTGGAGAGTTGAAAGCAGGGGATATAACTTATGATTATAGTAATAGTTGAACATTTTTAAAATATAAAGAATAATATAATAAGTATCATAAACACTCAACTTATGAAATTAAACACTACAAATATTGTTGAAGAACCCTATGCATCTCTCCCTTCTCATTTCCCCATGAACCCCCAGAGGTAAACCTTATGTTGAATATCATTATATTTTTATTACATATGTACATATTTATACATAATACATGACATTCGTTTTTAATATTTTAACATTATATAGTTATATGTTACATATTATATATTGTGCAAGTTGCCTTTTTTGTTAAATTTTATGTTTTTTAAATATACACATGTTAACACTAATCTCGAGTTCATTCATATTGAACACTTGGATATACTGCATCATGTAAATGTAGCAAAATTTATATTTTCATTCTCTTATTGATGGACATTTACATGGCTTTAAAATTTTTACAGTGACAAACAACACTGCTATAACCATTCTTTTACACCAATCTCTATAAGGTAGGTCCTAGATATAAAAGGATTTAAAAACAATAGAAAGGGGGGAAAAAAGACACCAAAGCTGTCATTATCTATAAACTAAATCATTATCAATATTTTAGTATCATTAAGCAAATAATTATTAAGCAGTAAAGTTGAGTTTAAGATTACTTATTAATTATACACCAACATAAAATGGTAAGAAAATGCTTAACTTTACAAGTGAATTTTTAGAATTTGCAAATAAAGGTTTAGAATTTAAAAGCAAAAATAAACATGCTGTACTTAAGCCTAAATTTTACAAAAAGACATTAAAAGATTTACTCTTAGAATATTCCATCTTTTCCTGGAGAATGGATCAGGAAAAAACGGGCTTAAAGCATGAAGGTAAGAGTTTTTTGCCATTACCTAAAAGAAAAATGATAGTGGCTCACACCAAGATACTTGTAGTAGAATCAGGCATATGATCAGAAATAGATACGACTTGGAAATAGAATCAAGAAGACTTGGTGAGGGATTGGATGTAGAGAGTAAAGGCAAGTATCAAAGATATTTGGACAGTTTATTCAATTGGGCATGAGAATGAAATTTACTGAGGCTTGAGATGAAGAGACTTACACTTCCAACTTGTATCAAAACAATCCTCCAACGAAAAGCAATAAAAAGCTGTACTCAATATAAAAATGTCTATTTGAAAGAACTAGAAATAAATCAAAGCAGCAGGGGCTTAAGGAGTCAGAGTCCTAGAGAAAAAGGAAACCTAGCGAGGTGAACCTGACATTTAGCATCACCTTTCCCCTAGAAGCATTTGACAACATGTAACTGGTGAACTAGAAGTACATCAAAATAAAATACCTAGACAGAAACATGGAAAGAGAAATAAAATATGGAAAATACAGAAAATAGAATAAACATGTATGATATGTGCAAAGACTACTATACTTTTGAAATATAATTTCACATCCATCAGATCAGCAAAAACTTTAAGTCTGACCATACTGTGTTGGCAAAGAAGTGAAATTTGAAGCCATCTAATAAAACAGCAGTACCGTGTCACCCAGCAATTCCACTCCTTATGAATTTCCTAGAGAAACTCAAACATGTATCTAAGAATAAATTGTAAAGGATATTCACTGCTGCATTGAATTTAACAGTGAACAAACGCTCTCCAAAAGCCAAATGTATATATTTGTGCAATAGAAAACTGTAAAGGCAACTCCAATCTTCCAGTGCCAGGCCCACACACCTTGGCCAGTCTTATTCCTGTCCACCTCTCACAACCCCACATCCAATCCAGCAGCAGTTGTGTGGTGTCTACTTTCAAAATATATGAATATTCAATCACTGCAAACCTCCAATGCCAATATTCTTGCCCCTAAGCTTAAATACTTGCTAATCCTATATACTTGGACTGGCCCATGTCCGGCTCTCTTTCATGAGTGAAGCTCTAATTCAAAAATCATAAGCTATACAAGAAATATCCAGACAGCCAGCTACAGCATGCTTAAGAACATCCTTCCATCAGGAATTAGTAAATAGAAACATCAGCAAGATACTCATTTATCTCCAATTGCAATAAGTTTAATTAAGGGTAAAACTTTTCTCAAGTCTCCCTGTGCTTAGGAAAATATTATCTATTAACTGTTAACCTTTTCATTCCATACAAACACCACCATTACCACCACCACTATCATCACTCATCAGTCATCACCATCTGACATATTATACATATGTGTTCATGTGTTTACTTCTCTTTCCCCTGACTAAGATACAAAAGTATTTCTGTCTGTCCTGACTAGAATACAAAAAGGTCTTTGCCTGCTATGAGCTTTGCACATAATTAAGTGCTCAATAAATTTTTGTTGAATGAAATAAACAATAGACCAAAACAAAAACAAATCACAAATTAATTTTTCTGTGCTTTATCCTGCTACAAATAATGGGTGAATGAATGTATGAGTTAATAAAAAAATTGGATGTATTAAAAAATATTGGATGTATTAACACTTACATAGTGACACAAGCTACACACGTGATTTAGAGACTGTAATGGCCTAAATAAATACATTTATTAAAATTGTATGTCCCTTAAAAGTGAGAAGTCATTTGTCTTGTAGCTTTCAATTTTTTTCTTTATCTTTGGTGTTCAGAAGTTTATGATTTTTTTGGGATGGATTTCTTTGGATTTATCATGTTTAGGACTCATTCAGTGTCTTATATATGCAGCTTTATATCTTTTGACAAAGTTGGGAAATTTTCAGCTGTTATTTCTTTGAATATTTTTCAGGCCTACCCTCTTTCTCCTCTTTTCTGGAACTCCAATGACACAAGTGTTAGATCTTGTGTTATATTCCCACAAAAACCACTGATACTATTTTTTTTTAAGTTCATTTTCTTTCTATTGTCAAAGTGAGTATTTCTACTATTCTATTTTCAAGTTCACTGATTCTTTCCTTGTGTTTTCCATTCTGCTGTTGAACCCATCCATTGAGTTTTTAATTTATTATATTTTTCAGTTCTAAAATTTCCATTTGTTTTCTCTTTATATATTCTATTTCTTTCCTGGATCTTTCTATTTTTTCATTTCTTTCAAGCATGTTTGCACAAGCTTATTGAAGAATTTTTATGATGGCTACTTTAAAATCCTTGCCAGATAATTCCAGAATCTGTGTCATCTCAATATTGGTGTCTGTTGTCTTTCCTCATTCAAGTTGAAATTTTCCAGGTTCTTGGTATAATGAATGATTTTCTATCATATCCCGGACATTTTGGATATTATATTATTAAATTTGAGATCTTACCCTGGACCTGGAAGCTCCTAAATATTTTTATTAATAGACTGGTTTATATCTACAGGGACAATATCGGTATCTAATTATAGTAAAAGAATGAGTGCTTCCACAAAATAATTTCATTATATACAACCTATTCTATACTGCTAAGATGGCCAAAGTGACCTCTGCCTCCTGGTATGAATGCCCTAAAGTAATCCCCTCCCCTTAAGTGTGGGCAGGACTTGTGAATTCTTATTTCCAATGCATAGAATACAGCAAAAGTGAAGGGATGTCACTTCCAAGACTTCTGTCTTCTTATCACTCTCTTCTCTGACGGAACAAGCAAGATGCCACACTATGATTTGCCCTATGAGGAGCCCCACATAGGAAGAATGAAGGAAGGCCTCCAGGCAATAGCTTAAGAGAGATGGAGGCCCTTGGTCCAAAAGCCTGCAATAAACTGAATCACAACCGTATGAGTGAACTTGGAAGTGGATCCTTCCCCAGAGGAGCCTTGAGATGACTGGAGTTCTAGCCAGCAGAAGCCTCATGAGAGACTTAAAGCCAAAGGTCCCAGCTACCAGCATCCAAGTTTCTGACCCACAGAAACTGAGAGAATGTTTTTCAGGGCACTAACTTTTGGGGCAATGTGTTAGGCAGCAGTACACACAAGTGCAATTATTAAGCCATGACAGGTCAGTACTCCAACGGATGTTTCACATAGGTTCCATGGAAATGACTCTATGATAAAATGAAATTATTACCCTAATTTTACACATGAGGAAATATGGATTCAAAGAAATAAAACAACTTACTAAAAATCATGCAGCTACTAAGTATCAGATGTGGGATTCAAAACTTGGCCTACTTAAAGTTTACATTTTTTACATTAAACTACAGTTCCTCTCTTTGGAATATACCTTCAAAAGTATTAGCCCAGAGTTATATAATATCAATGTTATACCTGCAAAGGAAAAAATCTCTGCCCAAAACTTAAATATTTCTTTCTTAATTAGCTGTGACTAAGTTGTTTAGTGGCATATATGATTTTTTAAGACAGATTTATTGAGATATAATTCATGTACCAAACAATTCATCCCTTTAAATTGTACACTTGGATGGAGTTTTTTGTTATATTACATTAATAACTTTTTTAACTTGTGATAAAATATATATAACATAAAATTTGCCATTTTGACCATTTTTAAGTGTACAATTCAATGGCACTAATTATATTTACAATGTTGTGCAACCATCACCAGGCATCTTTGAAATTTTAAATAATTAACATATGAAACATTTTAACTCTGGAACTATCTCAAAGAGTTCACAAAATCTTAGAACAAGTTAATCATTTCTAAAACAGAGTTAAGTGCAATAAAATGCTTATGTAAGGATGATGGCTAAATCAACAAAGCATGCTGCAGAAGAATCATGGGGGAAATGTATAAAAGTAAGCAATCCACATGAAATTTTTAGATTATTTTTCAGGATTAAAAAAAAAAAAAAAGGAAAAAAGCATGCAACTCCTGAGGGCAATAGGATTTTTCCACGGAAATATTTTATTGTTTTGTGTCACAACAGGTGCAGGAATCTTTGTGTCTCCCAAAGGGATATTAAAATATTCCTCACTGAACATAGCTGTCTCCCTGAGTATTTGGGTTGCTTGTGCTGTTCAGCCTATGTTCACTGCTCTCAGTCTTGCAGAGTTGGGGACAACCTTCCCTAGAAGTGGAGCACCTTACTATTTCCTCAAAAGATCTCTTGGATCCTCTGTTGCTTTCCTCAGTTTTTAGACCAAACTTTTTATTTAGCCCTTAGGAATAGCTACTCAAAGCTTGATAATAACTACCTATCTAATTCAGCCTTTCTATACCAGGTGCCCAGCCCCAGAGCTACTTAAGAAATGTCTAGCTTCGGCTATTTTGTGGTCATTGGGACTTCTTAATACTAAAGGGGTGCTAACAGTGGCTTGGTTTCAAACTATCAGTATTTTGGTGAAAATGGCTGTCCTCTGCTTCATTTCCCTTACTGGGATTGTGCTGTTAGGGATTGGGAAAAAGGAGAATATGGCCAGGTTTGAGAATGCTTTCGATGCTGAACTTCCTGGTGCCTCACAGATTGCAGAAGCCTTACTTCAAGGATTGTTTACATATTCTGGTACATCAATTCTGATCAACATAGCAGGTAAATTCATCTCTGAAATACTTTTGTAGCAGGCATAAAGTTTTGTCTACAACTCTGTAGAGAAAGATCTAGCTGATTCATTTGTTTTTTGGAGTCAAATTTAATCTTCCTTACACTAGTAGGATGTATCACAGTTTAGTCATCATTAAGGCTCAGTGTATAATCATTTACATAGGATATGTGGAATCTAGTATTCTTCAGGTCATGTCCCTTATTCAAAACTTGGGAATTTTATAAAGTTTTCAAAAGAAAATTAAGATCAGACTCAGACTTTACTGTATTTTATTCTAGCATTTTTTCCAAAACATTTTAAGTATCAATTATGTAAGAAATATATTAATATAATCTATTTTTAAAAATAAAACTATCACAGATATTATATATATATATATACATACATAGAGAGATTTTACTTATAGTATAACTTCAGAATCATAATTTTTAACAAAATGGTGCAAAATAGTAAGAATCTAAGCTTTCAGGCAAAATCTGTGTGGAACCAATGCAGAATCAGACCAAGCAGATGAGGAAGCAACAGATACATAAATAATACTTTCTCCTCCTTTTCATTACAAAGAACTCTTCAAAAGTCCCACAGTATTTCCTTTTCTGATGAGTTTGTGTTTTTCAGGAGAGATAAGAATCCTGGTGAGAAGATTCCCAAATCTCTAACTACTGTTCTTCCAGTGATGGCTGTGATTTACGTATTGGTGAATATATCCTACCTGGCAGTTTTGACCCCTCAGGAAATCATCTCTACAGGTATGAATGTGTCTAGACAAAGAGGAACTAGTCACTACTACTACCTACCCTCAATAAACATGGACTCCTGTGCACTGTAGGTATGTTTGATACACCGATAAGAATATAAACATGATGTGTTCATGCTTTGGTTTTTATAAGGAGAGGAAAAAATAATCATCTAAACAATCTATAAAGAAGAGGCACATGCTAAGGACTAAGGTCTAAGGATAGTAAAATGTGAAACAGCAAGAATTAGAAAGAGAAAGAAGAGGAGGAGAGGACCATGGAAGAGAAAGGGGAAAGAGATGAGGAGAACAAGCTCAGCAAGAAAGCAGAGATACTTTGTTAGAAGAATTTCCACCCTTAGGGTACACCCCAATACCTATCCTCAAAATAACTGTTTGGAATAGGCAGTTAATTCTTCATTTTGTAGATAGGGAAACTGCAGCTCAGGGAAGTTAAGTAATGGACAGAGTTAAGATTCAAAACTGGATCTCCTGGACAGAGCTAAGATTCAAAACTGGATCTCCATCATGTACTTCTCATGATAAGAGATTGCATCTTGTCCAGGTTACTGAAGGTAATGGGTTGTAAATGTGGACAGCAAGTTGCAAGACCTGATCTTCAAACATGAGTTCAATATCCTTTGAACCCTGACAAGTGCCTCCTAAATCCCATGCAAAAGCTAGTCTTAGAAGGTTTGAAATGCAGTTTAAAATCACGGAGTATAGTGAATAAATTTAGAATACATTTGCAATCATCTCTCCGCAAATTTTAGGATTGTTAACATTATTAATAACAAGTTCTCTAAATTTTAAAACAGAAATTATCTATAGGAGCAAAGCTTAATACTTCTAATTTTGCAAATAAACAGAGGCAAAACTGTAGATGTGTAAGCACTTGTGAATGAAAAAAGAAGGAAAAGAACTGAACTATTAATTCATCAAATTATCACTGAAAAAGACCAGCACATCATAGGTAGTAAGATAATGCAATCATATCATACAATTTTGAACTCCACTTTAAGTATAATCCAAAGTCAATAATTTTGGAGAAATTTTGCAGCACATTTGATACCCTTATAACATAATTTTTTTTGTTTCTAGTATCAGTTATTTGTCTTAATTAAGCATATAATATTTACCCCCATTGAAAATCTTTTCCTTTTTTATTTTTAATTATAGTATTTATGACTGTATCATCTATCTATTGTTGAAAAACAAGCCTGCCCAAAATGTACCAGCTCACATCCACCACTTATTTGGTTCACAATTCTGCAAGTTGGCAACTTATGCTGGGTTCAGCGAGGCAGTTCTGGTTGTCTGCTGGAGTCATACATGTGTCTGCTGTCCCCTGCAGTTTAAGTAAACAGCTGTGTTGAGGTTGGCCATGCTTTCCTGTTTCTTTGGGGCCTCTGTTGGTAGGACAGTTTGAGTCATTTGAGAAGCAAATGCCAGGGGCACCTGGCTGGCTCAGTCAGTGCAGCATGCAACTCTTGATATTGGGCTTGTGAGTTCAAGCCCCACACTAGGTGTAGAGATTACTTAAAAATAAAATCTTAGGGGCGCCTCGGTGGCTCAGTCGGTTAAGCATCTGCCTTCTGCTCAGGTCATGATCCCAGGGTCCTGGGATCGAGCCCTGCATCAGGCTCCCTACTCAGTGGGGAACCTGCTTCTCCCTCTCTTTCTCCCTCTGCCCTGTAATTCTCTCTCTTGCTCACTCTCTCTCTCAAATAAATAAAAGAAAAAATTTTTTAAATAAATAAATTTTAAAAAAATAAAATTTTAAAAGGAGCACCTGGGTGGCTCAGTTGGTTAAGTGTCTGCCTTCAGCTCAGGTCATGATCCTGGGGTCCTGGGATCAGGCTCTGCTCTCCGGGGGAGTCTGCTTCTCCTTCTCCCTCTGCTCTTCCCCCTGCTCATGCGTGCTCTCTCTCTCTCACACACAAATAAATAAATAAAATCTTAAGAAAGAAAGGTCAAAAACGTTAGAGGGAGAGAAGCAAATGTCAAGAAATAATTAAATGTGCAAAGATTTTATTTAGAGAAATGCTTGCATTAGAGAAACCAAGAAGGAAGCCAGGTAAGGCGAGGAGAGCCATGGGACCACGATGCAAGTTTAATCCAAGTGAAGGAGAAAAACAGGGAAGGATAGGTAAAAACACCATAGACTGATATATAGTAAAGGGAAGGTTTGGCACATCTGCTGGGGAGCCCTTTAGCCAAAGCTGGCCATCAGATACATGAGTACTTCTTAGTATCTCTACCTCACAGTCATTAGCTGGGAACAACTTGTAAGAGCATGGCTTTGGTAGAAATGCCACAATAGATTTCATTGTGCAGTAGCTGGGGCCCTAGATCAATTATGCTCCCTGTATTTGGAAGTCTGTAAGGTACAATTTTCATGGCTCCAGAGTCACTATGGCTTGTCTCTGACAGATTACATTGAATTTGTTCATATGGTAACTAAGCAGTGTCCCAAGAGAGCAAGCAGAAGTCTGTGATACCTCTCAAGGTACAGGCTCAGAGCTTGCAAACCACTACTCCCAATGCATTCTACTGTCCAAAATAGACCACGAGGCCAGACCATATTCAAGAAATGATAAAGAAACTCTCCCTCTCCAAAGGAGGGACAAAGTCATATCACAAAGAGAACAGATGCAAGAAGCAGTAAAGAATTATTTGCCATATTTGCAATCAAGCAAAAGTGACTTTTTTGAAAAACTTTTTTAGATGCTGTTGCTGTCACCTGGATGGACAAAGTAATCCCTTCCATGCAATGGGTTATTTCTCTTGGGATTTCAACTTCAATAGTTAGCAACATGTGTTGTACAATACTTTCAGCCTCAAGACTGTTCTACACAGCAAGACAAGAAGGACAACTGTCTTTGATCTTCTCTATGCTTAATAACTACTTCAGTCCAACTGTTGCTATCACCCAGAAAATCATTTTAGCTTCTTTTCTTATTATATCCTCAGATTTAATCAATTTAATAAAATATTCAGGATTAGCAACCTGGGTTTTAAGAAGGCTATATATGATAGGTTTACTTAAACTAAGGTACCAGGACCCCAATCTACCTAGACCTTATAAGGTAAATCAAGATAAACATGTTAATATTAAATCTCTACTCTCTTTCTAGGAATATAATTTTTTTTTAATCTATAGAGGATGCTTCTAATCAATTATGAGTCGAATTTATGAAACATCTGATCTGGACCTGCATGTCCCAGTTTACTGATGTATAATTGGCTGTATGATCTACTTTTGGCTTGATTTTTAAGGAGTAAAAGGTCAAAATTAATTCTCTACAAGGAAGATTGATGTTATCATTTTTGTTATCTTCCAGGAACTAGATAATAATGCTTTTGAGAGGGGGGTAATATTAGCCCATCTCAAAATCATCCCTTCAGTGCACAACCCAACATAGGTGATGTGGCATTCTGTTCTTGATTGTGTCCTTGATAGAGTCCTCGTTTTCTATAAGATGTTAATCTAAGCTTCAGTTTGGGTGATTATAAAATTGTGAATCTGAACTTAAGATAAAATCACTATCTTCTAGGTAATGTCAGTAGGGCCACTGTAGGCTCCTAGAGTATCTTTGTGCAAAATATAAAAAAAGCACCCCCTCCTCTAAGCGGACCATAGCTCCATGCCCAGCACAGAGCCTAGTGAGGAGAGCACAAGCTAGATATCAACCCCCTTCTGCCCCCTCACATGGGAGCACTTGTGTATGTAATGACTACCTAAGCAATCATATGTATTAGAAATAAAATCAGACTCATTTGAAAAGACCAGTCTGACAATAGTGTAGAGAGTGAATTAGAAGGAGGCATAAGTACAGTCAGGCCAAAGAGCCTGCAGAGGTTCACTTAGTCACCCTGTTTAACTCAAGAGAATTCCAAAACTCAGAGATTAAATAATTATCCTAGCTAAAAGGAGCAGGGCTGGAATTTAAACCACGCATTCTGATTCCAGAGCCCATATTTCTGTTATATTTACTAAAAGAAGACTGGTGAATATTTTATTCTGTAAGGACCTACTAAGGAAATTTTTTCTGATCTTAGCATCAAGAATATTTGGGCCTCTCCTAAATAACAGATTTTGCTTATACTTTATGATGACCTGCTCTCAGAATCTATATGAGGCTTTGTGGCATGCATTTTGTGAACAAAATTCATTCTTTATCTATGTTTATTTCCCTATTTCTCTTTCTTACTTTCATTTATTTTGTCTTGGTATAATGTAAGCCATACCTTGCTATGATGTAAATCCTAAGAGGTTTCAAATAGTCTGCTTTATTCTTTAATCATATCATAAATATAATCAAAATAGCCCATTTAAGATACTTTCTAGCTGTGGGGATTGTGCAGAAAGTAAAACGAGAGTCCCATATTTCATTCCAGTGACCATAATAACCACTTGAGTGTGCTTTTTGAAATCTGAATTCCCAGACTCACCCTTGGGGATTCTAATTCAGTAGGTGTCAGTTGGGTCCTAGGAATCCATATGTTTATCGATTATCTTGGGGGTTCTTATGCAGAGAGGTCCACTGACCATATTTAAGAAACACTAGTCTAGATAATCCTGACATTCTTCTCAAAATGGCTCCTTCTTTGGCCATGCCTCCTGTTGAAAAAAGTGAATGATAATATCTTGGATTTGAGTCATCCATTTACTCAACAAATATGAGGTAACTATCTGCTGTGTTTCAGGTACTCTACCATGCAGTTCAGAGAAATAAAAATGAATTTTTCAATCAAGAAGTATAAGAAATGTGTACAAATCACTGTTACAAAGTTAATTAAGAAATGCCATTTTGTTGAGCACATTCTACTAAAGTACCTTTTATGCAATTCTCAAGAAGACCTCAAAAGATCAGCATTAGATAAAACCTCATTTTGCAAATGGGTCTGAGAGGACCCAATTTTTCCCCCAACATCCAGACTTAATAGTTAAATGGTAACAACACAGGTATATCATAAATATTTTATTAAAAACCTCTGAACACATTTATCTTGTAGCACCCACCAGCCCACCATGTAGCTTCCTTCAGTTGAGACAGGGTGCAGGGCTACAAGGGTCTCACTGTGCAGTGACAGCAACCGTGGGAGCTGGGGGTGAAAGCCCCACAGGACTGGCAGTTCAGGGCCTCCTTCTGGCTCCTTTCTGGAAATGGTTCTGAGGACCAGATTAATTAAATAGCTCAAAGTTATACAACTGGACAGTAGCACTAAGCTCCCTGGAGAGGAACCTTCTTTATTTGTCCTAAATACTTCTGTATCCCTGGTATAGAAATGGCACATAGGAATTCACTGAATATTTCTTGAAGGAATGAACAATTAAGATAGCAGAGCTCGGGGGCACCTGGGTGGCTCAGTTGGTTAAGCATCTGACTTTTCAGCTCAGGTCATGATCTCGGGGTCCTGGGATCAGGCTCCGCTCTCAGCGGGGAGTCTGCTTCTCCCTCTCCTCCTTCTGACCCTCCCCTGACTCGTGCTCTCTCTCTCTTTCTCAAATAAATAACATATTTTTTAAAAAGATAGCAAAGCTTGCAATTCCAACCAGACTTTTCTGATTCCAATGTTTCTGTTGTTTGTATTAGTTAATAGTGCTACTCCAGGAAAAACTGGCACATGCCCCATTAAAGAAGCATTATAACCAGGGGTGCCTGGGTGGCTCAGTCATTAGGTGTCTGCCTTCGGCTTGGGTCATGGTCCCAGGGTCCTGGGATCGAGCCCCGCATTGGGCTCTTTGCTTGGCAGGAGGCCTGCTTCTCCCTTTCCCACTCCCCCTGTTTGTGTTCCCTCTCTGTCAAATAAATAAATAAATAAAATCTTTAAAAAAAAAAAAGAAGCATTATAAACAAATATTACAGTTATGCCATGCATGGCTAGTTTCCAAATTCCCAAAACTAAGCAAGCTTCAATGACTAATACTAGTATGACATACTTAATTTTTTATTTTTGACAAAGATTTCTTATAATGTATGTTTTTTCCTATGCCAGAAAATAAAGTACTGATTTTAGTAAATAATTGACAATACCTGATCAATAGAGTATATGGAATAAATATAAATAAATAAATACAGTTCCACCTTTTTACAGTCATTTAGTCTGCCACTGATTTACTTTCCATAATATAATACTGAGACTGTCTCTTTAAATATACGTGAAAATATATTTGCAATTTTGTCCCTAATGTTTGGAAATATTTGTTCCAAATAGAAAGGGAATGTTCTTACATTGTTTATAGAAACTTTTGAGGAAAAAGTCATCACTAATCTTAATCTTTTTTTTTTTTTTAACTTTCAAGGTGTGTTTGCCATTTGTATTGGGATCCACAGCTATATCTTTGTTTCTAATTTTGACACCAGTGATTCAGTCTCCTACAGTAGAGTATATCTATGGGTTTATCTTTATTTTTAGTGGACTTCTGTGTTACTGGCTTCATGTTAACCTTAATCAACATTGTTTGTTTTGACAAAATCATCTGTTATTTACAATTACTATTTAATGTTTCACCACCTGAAGACCAGGATGATGGTATTTCAACAGGAGAAAAACATCTTGAAGAAATCTTTTTTAAATAAGAAACCCTAAATGGTTAATGAATGAGTACATTTTCAAAGATAATCTTTGCTTTAAAGTGTATACACTGATATACACAAACCCTCCCTCTGCCTGCCCAATCCCCAACTACATATATCGAATCCACCCCCCCCCCCGCTACGTATTCAAATTCTTTACAATTCAAATTCTTTTGCTTGTAATTGAAGCCCAAGTTCCTAGTACACAACATGTTTTTCACCACTTTCCTTCAGGTCAAAAATTTTAAACGAAAACATACACATACACACAACAGATTAAAGGGTATAATACACCTACTTCTGTGTGTAGAAAGAAATTAATATACACCTGAAATTAATATAATGTTATGTGTTACCTGAAACTAATATAATGTTATGTGTCAATTATATCTCAAATAAATAAATAAACAACCAAACAAACAAAATCAGGGTCACTGTCAGGAAGACAAGTTCGTGGGTAAACAGTGCCTAGCAGATATTAAGAAGCACCCACAAAAAAAAAAGGCAATAGTCTAAGTCTGAAATTTATATTAATAAAACTACATATTGCTTCCTACTCACTGGTCTAAACTCTTCACAGTGATATCAATTAGAAGAATATGTTTTACTTCCAAATCCTGGTGTTCACCTCTGTAAAGTGTAATAGGCTAAATCATGACCTTCAAAAATTAAAAATAGAACTGCCATATGACCTAGCAATCCCACTTCTGAGCATTTATCGGAAAGAATCAAAATCAGGGTCAGGAAGAGATATTAGCATTCTTACGTTCATTGTAGAAAATGTGGAAACAACCTAAATGCCCATTGATATATGAATGGATAAAAAAAAGTGATATGTGCGGAGAATGAAGTATTATTCAATCTTAAAAAAAGAGGGAAGTCCTGTACCATTTTATATTCCCACCAACAGGACATAATGGTTCCAATCTCTCCACATCTTCGACAACATTAGTTGTCTGTTCATTTTTTATAAAATAGCTATCATAATAGGTGTGATGTGATCTCTCATTGTGGTTTTGATATGCATCTCACTATCAGTGACATTGAGCATCTTTTCATATACCTATTTGCCACTTGCATGTCTTCTTTGAAAAAATGTCCCTTTAGGTCCTTTGCCTATTTTTTACTGGGTTGTTATTTCACTAGTGAGTTATATGATTTCCTTAATATAGTTTAGATACAAAATACTGTGTCCTGGCTAGAATATAAAAGGTCTTTGTCTGTTTGTTGATCCTTCATATAGTAGGTGTTAGATAAATATTTGTTGCATTTTAGGGGGTTCCAGAGATTTTGAGGTTGATCAAGGAAAAGATAAGATCAGGAGATGTGGTAGCAGGAGATGTGGTAGCAGACACAAGCTTCATTTGGGCAACACTTTAGCTGGTTTGCATGTGGAGGAAATCACTCACAGTATGAGACTTCCCAGAGGCCATGGCAAGCCACCATCCAAAAGAGGAGGGCAACAAGGGAATTCCTGGGGAAAAGGAGACTCCACATGGGGGGTTTGCATATCTAGGTGATATCACTCAGCAGCAAGTAGGCAGACTCTGGGTCAGAGAGCCCCCAAGGGCAGCAGTGCCTTAGGATCTTTATTGCCCTGGGCTTACCTTACCTGTTAAGCAAAGTTTACATGTTAAGTACAGTTTTGTGGGGTATGCAAAGCAAGCAAGCTCTAAATGGCTAAAAATATGTTTATTTGGACTATATTTAAGACAGTTGGATGTGTAAAAGTTGGAGCTAATGGGTCTCAGTCTGCTGTGAAGAAGTAAACAACCTAGGGTTCAACCTAGGGTCCAATATACATCTTTGGTTCATTACATTATGCACAAAATGAACAAAACATCAAAACAAATAAACAAAACACAAGTTAATTTCTCCATAGCTGATTCTGCTACAAAATTAGTGAATGAATAAATGTTTGAATTAATGAATACATATTCAGTAGACTAATACCTGTAGATTAAGATAAATTAGGGGACGAGTAGTAGCCTGCATACATTTAATACTAGATGGGTTTTTATATACCCCCATGGCCAGTATAGATATATAAATTAATCCTAATATGTGAGGTAATCCAATAGATGTTTCACATACATGATCTCATTCAATATGTGTTGCTGATCCTACAATATGAAATTATTATCCTCATTTTATAAATGAAGAAATGTGGATTCCAAAAAAATAACACAACTTGTTAAAAACCATGCCACCAATAAGTGACAGAGTGGGATTCAAACCATTGCTCACTTGAACGCAAAGTTTACATTTTTTCTGTTAAACTACAGTTTCTTCTCTTGGTACTCATCTACAAAGTATTCTTTCAGAGTTAAATAATATCAGTGTTACACCCTCAGAGGAGATTTCTCTTCCCAGAACTTTTAAAATCTTCCTTTCTTAATTAGTTGTGACTAACTTGTTCACTGGCATATGTGATTTTTTTTAAAAATAACATGAGAAACACTTTAACTCTGTCCTTAAAAGAAGGCACAAAATCATAGAACAATTCACAAGTTAATCATTTACAGAACCAAATTAGATTCAATAATAAAATGCTTGTGGAAGGATGAGATGGATAAATTAAGGAAACATCAATGTTTGAAGAGCTTCCAGAAAAATGGAAGGAAAATGTAAAAAAAAATGGCAATCCATGTTAAATTTCAAAATTACTTTTCATAATTTAGAAAATGGAAAAAGGCAAAAACATGCAACTCCCAAGAGCAATAGAACTCCTCCATGGAAATATTTTAATATTTAGTGCCACATTAGGGACAGAAATCTTTGTGTCTCTTATCAGGGATGTTAAAATATACTTCACTGAACTTAGCTGTCTCCCTGAGTATTTGGACTGTTTGTGCCATACCGATGATCATTGCCATTCTTAGACACGCAGGGCTGGGAACAACCTTCCCTAAAAGCAGAGCACCAAATTATGTTTTCAAAAGATCTCTTGGATACTGTTTCTTTCCTCAGTCTTTGGATCAAACTTTTTGTTTATCCTTTAAGAATGGCGGCTCAAACTTTATTACTATCTGGCTGTATGTGTGTATCATAGCTTTTTCTATGCAAGGTTCTACATGTCCGTGGAGCACAGCTGGGGCAGTAGAGAGGTTAGAATATTAGTTGGTAGAGGTACACAATGGAGGACTGTGAAAAAAAATAATTATGTAAATTTATTGTTTACTTGCGTAAGTCAAGTTTCTCATTGACGGTAACCATCAAGAACTTGAAGACATCAGCATTAAAATCATTAAATTAAAATGCATTGTTATTTCAAATATAAAATCTCTTTTCACCTTCAAAATTAATTTTTAAAATCATATACATTTTAGAATAATTTTGTTAAGTTCCATAAAAGATTAAGTTGGGATTCTTATTGTGATGGAATTTTATTTCAAAGTCTATTTGGGGAGAAGTGACATCTTTAGAATAATGATTATAGCTTCCTCTAGATTAAACTTTTTTGGGGGAAAGGGATCCTTCTATAAACTTTAGTTTTCTCCATAAAATTCTGCACATTTCCTGTTACATTTACTCCATAATCATTTATAATTTTTGTTGCTATGTCAGTTTAGAAAATCCAAGAGAACATAGGAAGAAAATCATATCATCTGCAAATAAAGGCAGTTTATTTCTTCTTTTTAAATTCTTAAAATTAAAGAAAAATTATTCTTCTTTCTTACAGCTTTGGTTCAAGTTCAATTTAAAAGAGCAGGAATCTGCATCTTGCTCATGACTCTAATGAGAATACTTTTGATGTTTTATATTAAGGATGATGTTTGTTGTAGGTGGTTGGAAAATGCCCTTTATTTAAAGCATCATCATCTATTCTCAACTTGCTAAGATTTTAATTATGACAGAATACTGAACCTACTTTTTGCTTCTTTTACGATAATTATAATTTCTTCTTTAATCAACGAATTTAGGGTATGTTTTGATCTTTTTCTAGCTTAACGAATTTTCTCTTTTTTTCTGTTAATCTATACAACAGTTAATCAATTTTATCTTTTCAAAAAACCAACTCTTTGTTTTGTTGTTCATTTTTTTCTTTTTATTTCTTTTTAAATTTTATTTTATTATGTTATGTTAGTCACTATACATCATTAGTTTTTGATGTAGTGATCCATGAGTCATTGTTTCTTTCTTTTTTTTTTTTTTTTTTTTGTCCTATTGCTTTTCTAGTCTTTATGCCTTTTTCTTCAGGAGCCCATACTCTCTTGCTCCCTCTGGTGTCTGGCTGCCTTACTAGGGGTCAGGCAGTGGAAGGATGCTCCATTGTTCTTCCTGTGGAGAAGCCTCAAGTTCTGCAACTTCTCCCTATTTAGCAGAGCTGTGCTGGGCATGCAGCTAGCCATTCTTCCCATTTCCTTTGTTCTTAGCTGCTCTCATGAACTATGGCAGTTCCATTGGTGCTCCATGTGAGGTGAGACAGGAACCAGCCCCTCTGACAGCTCCCAGATAAGCCAAGACCTTTGTGGCATGCTCTACTCTTTCCTCTGAAAGAGGCCAAGGTAATCTCTTTTGGTGTTGAGCTGCATGGCTTCTAGGTAGTTATGGAAGGGGCAACAGTTTCTCTGGAGCCTGCAGGGTCTCTCCACTGCCTTCAGCTCAAAACACTACACATGCCAAAGTGGTGCATTTTGGGGAGACTTGTTCTAAATCCCTTCAGTCCCACCTTTGAAACTTTAAAGAAATTTCACAATACAGAAGTTAACTGATAGGTTAGTCCATATCTCAATGAACCAGCCTCAGTCTTGACAGTAGATCAGTTGAGTTAAACAGTTATATCTCATTTCAGGAGGCAGTCTTGCAAGTGGGCTCCCAAAGTTAGGCCTATATTGGGCAAGCAATCAGGTAATTAATAAGAGGCACCGCTACAGAAACAAAAGAAAAACAAAGGTTAACGGCTGGAGCAAATTATGAACCCAGCGTCTGAGTCCTGAGTGTTGCCAGTGAGATTTCTAGATGTCAGGCTTGAAGCATCTTCAGACAGAGTAATGGCAGACGGTGGCAATCTGAAAGAGTCTCCTGGCTTGAAGTTTGAACGTCTCTGGTGATGTTTCTGAGTGGCCCATACAGCAACAGGCACAAAAATTGTCTAAACCCGGGCTATTGGGATGATTTCTCTGACATTAATATCATGTCCTCTAGCTTCAGTTTGCAGGATTTCAGGAAAAAGGGCAGCTTTAGTTCTCAATGATTCCAAGTCAAAAGGAAGGGAGAAAATTGCAAATTTTAGTTTGGAGAGTCTTAGCCAGGTATTTGCAGAAACCAGAATTCAGGATCCAATCCAGTTTATAGGCAAACACAAACCCTCAAAGACGACAGAACTTGACTCTAATATCCACAAAGGTGTGTTACTGAAACGTAATTTTTCTCTCTAAAATCACCCTCCTTTCCACCAAAGATAGCCAAGTTAAGACTAATTTGTTGGCAAAATAAGTCTGGTTTCAAAAAAACTTGGCGTGATTATTTACATAAGTGCAGCAATAAGAGTGAGTGACCATATAGGCTCTTTTTAAATATACTTTACTAGAACTTTTTATAAGGAATCGTCAGATTGAACTTTTAACACCCTCTAAGGCTAAGAAGTCAAGCCAAATACTTGCCATCAGACTTGCCAACAATATCTATATATTTGGGTAAATTTCTTCATCTCCAGGTCCCCAAAATATCCTGAGGTTCCTGGGCCTGCCAGGAGGAGACCTTCTTTTCTCACCTGGTGAGGCTGCTGGGAACCCAAGAAGCAAGGTACCAGGCTGATTTTTCCAAAGGGCTTCATTGACTCTGTAAAGTCAACTTTAGTTCCTTAAAGCTGTCTGGTCATATTTGAGTCTATGTATCTCTGTCAAAAATGACAATGTAGGGGAACCTGGGTGGCTCAGTCAGTTAAGTGTCTGCTTTCAGCTCAGGTCATGATCCCAGGGTCCTGGGATCAAGCCCCACATAGGGCTTCCTGCTCAATGGAGAGCCTACTTCTCCCTCTCCCTCTTTTGCTCCCCCTGCTTGTGTGCTCTTGCTCTCTCTCTCTCTGTCAAATAAATAAATAAAATCTTGAAAAAAAAAATGACAATCTAGGCAAGTCTTGGCAATATAACCAATGTTTCCAATTATATCCTATTACAAAAAGAACACATTCTTATTGAACTTATACAAATAAGTATATTGCCATGAAAATAAGAAAATTCACTGAGAGTGTCCAAATTCTGGAGGGATCAGGAAGGGAGAAAAAGATAAATGTTTCTTATTTGTTTACAAAGGTATATTTTACCAAATTGCTCTAAGTCATTGATAGGTTAAGAGAAAAATCTGAAAAAGCAAACATTAAAGAACCAGCAATGTTTCAAATAAGAAGTTATAAAAATTATAATCCTCTTCTTCAGTTCATTCAGTCCCGTTTATTTAATTCTTGTTCTGTTTGAATCAAGTTTTCCCACAAGTTCTGGAAATTCTTACCCAGTTCAGTTATATGACCTTAGGGTTAACAGAAACCTGTATTTGTCAAAAGTCCTTTCCATGAATCTCCTTGAGGATGAAGCACTTTTGCAAGGAATCTTTTGTAAAAGTATTAGAATAAAACAATAACTGTCTGTAAATGATTAAGGACTTTTAAAAAATGTTCATCATTAGAGAACTGATGAGTTCATTATAATGGACATGACCAGGAAATGTGGTTATTTCTGTGACACACAACACTTCAATAATTAGAAGTACAAGTGATAACATTCATTATACCAGGACATATCAAAATTTTAAGAATTTCATATATATTCTAGAATGGTTATAGTAGTAGTATTCACCCACATAATATAACCTATGAGAGTTTATTGTAATTTATTTGACAATGCTTCCCATGTAATTTAACATACCAAGTAAGTTTAGCTAGTTTAAAACCTCTCTTTATAAGGCGAGAGAACAAATCTTTTGAGATGTTTCAGGGACCCTCTTGACTATCTCATATCTCAATAGTTAGTTCCAGGGGTGCCTGAGTGGCTCAGTCGTTAAGCGTCTGCCTTCGGCTCAGGTCATGATCTCAGGGTCCTGGGATCGAGCCCCACATCGGGCTCCCCACTCCGCGGGAAGCCTGCTTCTCCCTCTGCCACTCCCCCTAGCTTGTGTTCCCTCTCTCACTGTGTCTCTGTCAAATAAATAAATAAAATTTTTTTAAAAAATAAAAAGCTGAAATAACATTAAAAAAAACAGTTCTAAGTGAAAAAGACTTTAGTTAGAACTTGATTTTTGGAAGTTTGTCAAAAATATTTTTTTAAAAAAAGGTTTTAAAGTTCTTGCCTAAATAAGATTAGAGATCATTACAAAACTTAATACTTAATTATCTATTTAACCAAAGTGGCAATAAAAGATTTTAAAGGCAAATACAGAAGGTTACATTGTTAGCAAAACTTAGTTCTTTTAATATGAGAAGATTCGGCTTTCCTAGGTAACCAAAGACTTGATAAAGACAAAACATAGACTCTTTGTTTTTTTTGAGGCAGATTACAATAAAGAAAAACCTTTGTTTACAATTTCTTATTAGGAGTAGACCAATAATCTGAGAAAACTTTGTCATTTTAACGGAGAGAAAAACCAAATCCTAAACTTGCAGCAGTGAGTGTACTTTTGATATTAAAGCTCATTTACTTAATTAAATTCTTTTGTATCTTAGCCAGTCCTGACTGATGTAGTTTTGAATGTAGGTAAGGTCCAGAGCCGACGGCAAGAAAGAATCCTTGAGACGTCTTTGGTACAAAAAGGTGGTTTTATTAAATCATGGTGACAGGACCCATGGGCAGAAAGAGCTGCACCAGGGTCATGAAAAATGGCCCATTATATACTTTCAAGTTGGGAGGGGGTTAGGGATAGCGTAAATCTCTAAGGAATTTTGGAAGCAAGGTTTCCAGGACCTTGAGGGGGCTAGCTATTGTAGGGAAAAGATCATTTATTACTGCCTAAAAAAACCTGAGTCATGAGACCCTTCAGATGTATATTGGTGGGTCATATGCTTGGAGGATGATTGTCAACATGTATCTTAGGGGGTAGAGATAAAGGAAGTTTCCAAATGAATTTTTATACGTTAAAGTAGACTTACAGGATCCTGGGGGTCGGCCTAAGATTGTCTTTTGCCCTTAGCAAAGCATTAACATCCAGGCAGCTGAGTTCCTAGAGGAAGGTCACTCTGCCTGTTTCAAGGACTTGTCAATGGGCTGTAGACTGTAAGGAAATTTAATAATTATTCTTCTGCCTTTGTTTCCCACCTCACTGACCATGCAAAAAATTCCTTTCCAAAATCCCTTTTCCAGAAACCTTCTACAACTTTCTTTTTTACATTCAGATTTTGTCCTATACTTTCCCTTTTTAAATAGTCAACCTCACTTTAGGACACTTTAGGATTATTTTTTCTTTACCCCCCCCGCAAAAAAAGCATTTCTACTCTTTATGCCTCTTCTTACCAAAAACACACATCTTACTCTCTTCACATACAGAGATGCTTCCCTTATTATTTCCAGTAGTCTTAATTACATTTATTAGAATCCTTAATTCTTAGACTTCTTAATTTCTAATGAAAACTAAGAAGTAAGCTGTGAACTGTTATACCAGCTTTCTTTAAATTGGCAAATTTTTGAATACTTTTTATAATTTCTAGAACCATGTGCTTCTCCATAGTACAATCTTTCAATAAAGCACAAAACATGTTTACCAACAGACCCAAATTTATCCTTAGTTTCTCTGTAATAAGGAATTCAAAAGCAAATAAACCTATATTCAGTAATTAAGGTTTCACTATTTCATCTTATTTGGAAATGATCCAGATATTCAATGAATTTAACTTAACTCATCACTTAACTTAGCAATTTTAAAGTTTTAAGTTACCAAAAAGGTTTGGTAAAACTATTTTAAAAGTTGACTTAAAAACTTTTATCTTATTTGCATCTATTCAATTTAGTTGCTCTTAACAATTAGGTTCAGATTACTCACATGAGACATCAGACAAAGCCAGCCATTCTCCCAAACTGGTTTTGTTGTTGTTGTTGTTGCTGTTTAAAATTTTTTAACAGTTATAATATAACCTTATTTGGTTAGTATACCCAGGACAATAAAAGTATTATATTTAATATTGATAACTCTAAAGGCATGTCTATTTTAATTAAACCAACACACTTCATTTAGCTTTTATTCATTAAAGATTGATCCTAGAGAATGTGAACTAAAAAGCATTTGGGTTAGTTTTTATATTTCTGAGGGTTTTAGAGTAGCCAATCCTTACAAGTGCTTGCCTTCAAACCAACTATATAGAGCTCTTCTACAAATTCTGGCAACATACCGTCTGTAGAAAAATACCACACATCTACAACATACAACATATATATACAAATATATATATAAACATATATACATATATAAGTATATATATGTATATAAGAACTTTCTTATATATAGTTTTATAGGAACTTTTATATATATATAAGAACATTTATTTATATATATATGAACTTTCCCTTATGTTCATCACTTTTGTTTCTTAAATTCCACATGAGTGAAATCATATGGTATTTGTCTTTCTTTAACTGACTTATTTATATATGAGCTTTAACTGACTTATATATATATATGTAACTTTCTCTGAGTTATACATATATGAACAGATGCAGAGACCTGTAATATTTATAGAGACCTAATATATAGAGAAGATTTTTCATTTGTCCAATTTCCAAATACTTCCTCTTTCCTCCAAAACTTCTCTTTTTCTTTTCCTTCAGTTAAGAAACCTCTCCCTAAAGTTTGCATTTCAAAGAATTGCTCTTAGGTTGAGATATGAAAAGAAAATCTACATCACAAAGGCACAAAGAAAGTACCCAAGTTTCTTTGGTTACCTTGGAAGAACTTTGGCTTCCTTTTTTTTTTTTTTTTTTCAGATTTTATTTATTTATTTGACAGACAGTGAGAGAGCACAAGCAGGGGGAGCGGCAGACAGAGAGAGAGGGAGAAGCAGGCTTCCCGCCAAGCAGGAAGCCTGATGCTGGCTCAATCCCAGGACCCTGGGATCAATACCTGAGCCGAAGGCAGATGCTTAACCGACTGAGCCGCCCAGGCGCCCCTCTTTTTTTTTTAATTTAAATTCAAGTTAGTTAACATATGGTGTATTATTAATTTCAGGGTAAAATTTAGTGATTCATCAGTTGCATATAACACCCAGTGCTCGTTACATCAAGTGCCCTCCTTCATGCCCATCACCCAGTTATCCTATCCCCCTACCCAACTCTCCTCCAGCAACCTTCAGTTTGTTCTCTATAGTAAAGAATCTCTTAGGGTTTGTCTCCTCTGTTTTCATCCTATTTTATTTTTCCTTCCCTTCCCCTATGTTCATCAGTTTTGTTTCTTAAATTCCACATGAGTGAAATCATATGGTATGTCTTTCTCTAACTGTATTAGCATTATACACCCTAGTTCCATCCATGTCGGTGCAAATGGCAAGATTTCATTCTTTCTGATGGCTGAGTAATATTCCTGTGTGTGTGTGTGTGTGTGTGTGTGTGTGTGTGTGTCTACACCACATCTTTATCCATTCATCCATCTTGGGATTGGTTAAAAAAAGAAAGAAAGAAAGAAATATTGACCTTGAATTCTTTCTGGGTCCTTATTTCTAGTTTTGCAAAGATTTGTAAGATAAGGACAGTTGCTCTCAATTCCTCAAAATATTGGGTTGTAACTTAAATCATAAATTGATATATCTATCCAACTTTATTATCCTCAATTGCTTCTTTCCTTCTGGGTACATAGTTTTCTTTTAGCTTAGGGAAAAAAGCCTAAAAAAATTCCTATCAGCTCTGAATATCAGCTTCTAATCTGGCCAACTTTTGACTACAGAGCTATTTTTAAAAATTCTTTTAAATATCTTGTCAGTTTTCAGCCAGGACAAATAGCAAATTTTTCTGGCAGCACTGAATAATCCCTCCTTGGGTTTAAGAGGAGTCCCTAAAGAGGATGCAAAGGATACTACCTTCCCAAGATCTAGTCACTCCCAAAAATAACCAGAAGAATCAACAACCTGCATGCCCCAGGTGGGTAGACAAAATGAGACAAGCAGAAAAGTAATAGTTATCCCTGGGAGAGAAAGGATCAATAGCCAATGGGTTTGGATTTGGAAAGGAAGGAGCACTGTCAAATTTTATTTTCCTCTTCTATCAGCCCCTGAAAATCAGTCTACAGCTGATCATTTGTAGGAGAGCCTATGAGAAATTCTGGTCATCTCTTTCCTCTATGAGAAAGAATGACCAATGATCTTTCTAATTCTCCTCTAAATTTAGTAGAATCTTCTGAAAAGATCTGCTGCTGTCCAGGGGACATGAATTCTTTTGGTGGGGGTCTAGGATTTATTCACAAAGGACATTACACAGGAAGGCCAGAAGCTGGCAAAGCCTGATTACAGAGTACAGCACAGTGAGTCCTACTGTCTGTCCCAGGTGCTTCTGCTAAATTCACTTCCTGACTTTCAGCATTTGCATGAGTAATCCATATACTCTAAGCCAAGAGATTGGGCTAGAGTGCTCTCTGTAAATCTTGTAGCAAAAAAAGAAAGCTAAAACAGGAAGATGGGGCCAGGTTTTGAGAAGGAGAATTTACATTTGATTTAATTTTTATTCTGAGTCTAATTTCTGTTCTTACATCTCACGGGGAGTCCCTAAGGGTAGTCATTGCATTTCTTTGTGTCCCCCTTTTAATTTGCCCACATGCCAATGAATCGATTGTTTAGGATGACAGCTCCCTAAAAATCTTTTTCTTTCAAATACAGCCAAATCAAAGGATCCATCATCTGGCCGTTGAAGAGGAGGAATTCTCAATAGTGACTTAAACCAATAAGCCTTTTCATGAAAAGACCTGGAGGTAGCTTTCCCAGGTTAGAATAAATTTTTACCACAGACTCAAGAGACTTTCCTGGAGTAGGTATAGATGATGTAGCCCCTATGATTCAAAAAGTTCATTCTCAAAATTAGTCTAAGACAGCAAAGACCTTCACTGCAGGTGGTAAGGTGTCTTTAGTCTCCCGAGGAGGCATGAGATACCTCCAGTCACAGACTCGCTAATCTGTGACACTGGGCAGGCACTACTGGAATGGGATTTTTCCAGCACTAACACAGTAACAAAGGTTGAGATGACAAAAGCCCCTGTGAACTAGGGTCTCTTATGACAGATTCCCCTGAGAGCTGACATAGTTGGACGAAGACTACTGGATCCATAGCCTATAGGGCTGGCCACCAGATGCACAGCAATACATGCATCCTTTTGGTCTAGAATTTGCCATTCTTACATTGCCAGAGACCAAAGAGAGTATTCTCACTGGTCAAAAAGCCAAGCTCTCAGGATATAGAATGACACAGCAGACAGACCATCTCTGGGAGGAAAAGGATTAATAAAGACCAAAAGTATTCATATCAAATAACCAATCATTGAAACCAAAGGGCTAGCTCCACATATATTTTCTCCTGCTAATGTACATTTAGAAAAGGAAAAAAAGGACTCTCACCACTCTGCTTCCACTGGACTCTGCAGGTAGAGATCCAGGAGTCTGATGTGGTAAGAATTCTTACCTTTTGCAATTCTATCAGAAGTCCCAGGATCTTTCTACTGCAACAGCTTCAGAATGAGCAGTGCCCAGCCAGTGAGGTCTCGCTAGCTCACCAAAGTGCTGGTGAAGAAAAATTTTCCTCTATCCTTCAAAGGTTTTTCCAGCCAGTCTAAGAATTAAATTGACATGAGACAGATTAACAGAAGAAAATCAAATTTAATTTTGTACATATGGGAATCACACAAACATGACAGGTTGAAAGACAGAAAGGTAAAATGAAGCGTATATGGGGTGTCTGGGTGGCTCAGATGGTTAAGCATCTGCCTTCGGCTCAGGTCATGGTCTCCGGATCCTGGGATGGAGCCCCATGTCGGGCTTCCAGCTCAGCGGGGAGCTGCTTCTCCCTCTCTCTCCGCCTCTACCCCTGCTTGTGCTCTCTCTGTCTCTCTTTCAGATGAATAAAAAAAAAAAAAAAAAGAGGCATATATGCCATCCTGAACTAAGGAATGGAAGAGGGGTGGAGGTGGTTAATGCACAGGGCAATAAGAAAAGCAGTTGACAGGAATTAGATGTTTGCCCTGCCATACAGGTGGGTCATTCAGATAAAATCTCTCTCTGTTCAACTCTTATTCAGGGAAAGACTCCTCCAATTTAGATTCTTCTAGGTAGTTAAGGGGGGGCAAAATGTTATCTTGAGCCCATAGGGTATTGAATGCCTTCAGCTCAAAATAGTCTGCATGCCAAAGTGGCACATTTTGGAGAGACTTCCTCTAAACCCCTTTGGTCCCATACGTTTTAGAAATATGTTGCAATTTCTTTGTAATCCAGTGAATGTTTAATTTTACTACAATGAATTTTATTACTACTCATGTTCACATATATGTACATGCATAGACATGACTAAATAGAGATACAACAAAAGATTAATAGTAGTGTCTTTCTCTAAGATAACAAGTGATTTTTATTTATTTTTTATACTTTTCAACATTTTCTATAGTTAGCAAATATTATTTTCATAAGAAAAATATTTTTCTAATACCCAAAATTATGTTTTTATATAATACAGTAAATTTTTATGACAATAAGATTTTAAGAATATTTTAAATTATACTTGATATAATTTAAGAATGCAGGATAGCATAAGGAATATATTAGAAAATATTCCACCAAATTTAAAACTTTAAGGACTAGTTCCATCTGAAAGAAGTCCAGATATCCAAAAAGTTCAATTTTTTGAGAAAAACTAACTCTCTAAATATTTTGAATAAAGTAATATACCAACAAAACACAAATTACAAAAATATTGTATATAATGGTTGGCATAGAGAGATGTACAAGCACAGCATGTGTTTGGAGGGGGTGGTATATACAACTAAGTGACTGGAATTCATGAGTAATGCAATTTTTTCAAGGCCAGAGGTCACTAATGGTATTGATTTTATGGGCCCACACTACTGATCTGATGTTCTGCACTGAGATCTTTTTGTATAAAGTCACTGTAAAATTTTAAAAGCTTTGGGTTTTATTTTTTTAAAGCTTATATATATTTTAGATAATTCAAAAGCCAAATGATAGCTTTGTGTATCTTGTCTGAGAAATTAGCATAAAAGTGCTAAAAAAAAAAAAAAGTGCTATGTAGATTCTAATAGAAAAAAACAGATACAAATTACAGAATGTAGGGGCACCTGGATGGTGCAGTCAGTTAAGCGTCCAACTCTCGGTTTCCGCTCAGGTTGTGATCTTGGGGTCATGAGACAGAGCCCCACGTGGGGCTGAGTGCAGAGTCACTTAGGATTCTCTCTCCCTCTTCCTCTGCCCCTCCCACCTGCTCTCTTGCTCTCTCTCTCTAAAATAAGTAAATAAAATAAGTCTTTAAAAAAAGAATTACGGCATGTAATACCACCATTACATTTTGATCCTACAGGAATGCAGTAAAACACTAAAGGATATTCAAAAACTATCAAGATGAAGAAAAGGAAGGAGAAACAACTGTGGTTACCTTATACCCTACGTACATCCAAATCAGTAAACAAAGCTCATAAAATCTAACTTATTAACTTCTCCTCAGGTAGTCTCCTCTCATCATTCAGACCCCTAGGGACTTTGTCCGCTCCTCCATTTTCCTCACGTGGTTTAATGCAACAACCTCCTTAATTTATACAGTCACCTCTAATCTCCCTCCAATCCAGCCTCCACTCAGTCTCTAGAGATAATGTCACAAAACACAAATCTAATCCTGTCACTTC
The DNA here is from genome assembly GCF_004348235.1 of Phoca vitulina. Taxonomy (NCBI): domain Eukaryota; kingdom Metazoa; phylum Chordata; class Mammalia; order Carnivora; family Phocidae; genus Phoca; species Phoca vitulina. The sequence goes on from NW_022589728.1 coordinate 33,313,301, forward strand.
CCTGTTTAACTACTCTGTCTTGTGTTCTTGCATCCCCTCCCAACCTTACTCACAACTGTTTGCAACCACCACACTGTCACCCCATCACAACCCTCCTTCAACAAATACTTCTATTTTTTTTAATTTTATTTATTTATTTGACAGAGAGAGAGAGAGAGAGAGAATAAGCAGGGGGAGTGGCAGGCAGAGGGAGAGGGAGAAGCAGGCTCCCCACCCAGCAGGGAGCCTGATGCTGGGCTCGACCCCAGGGTCCCAGGATCATGACCTGAGCTGAAGGCAGACACTTAACTGACTGAGCCACCCAGGCGCCCCAACAAATACCAACTTCTAAACTGGCCATTGCAGGTTCTCCAAGATCTGAATCAAGCCTAACTTTCTAGCCTTACCTCTTGCTTTCTCATGTGCACACACACCCTCACCACACATCAATCTATCTAAGCAACTTATCATTTCCAGAATAGATATTATTCTCTCTGCCTCCCCCACAATGCTACCTTGCTGCCCCTTCTGACTGCCTATCTCATCCCTGACCTCACACTAGTAAGGCTGATTTCAAATATATTACCCATTTGGCACCCCACAAATACTTTATAGATAGCATGAAAAGCAAGTCCAAGACAAATTGAAGTCCCGTTTAAAAATATAAAACTACAGAGTATAGTAATTGAAAAGTGTTGTTTACATATTATTTAGAATATTAATGATAGGCTCTTTGAATTTGAGAACTAAAGTCTCCTATAGAAACTTATTTAACAAATTTTGTTTTGCAAATAAAGAATTTTGAAGCAAAACCGCAGTTTCTAAGCATTTGTGTTAAAAAAAAAAACAGGCAAACAATAGTAATATTAGTTTATCCAACTATCATTTTAAAAGTCAATGCTTGGGGTGCCTGGGTGGCTCAGTAGGTTAGACATCTGCCTTCGGCTCAGGTCATGATCCCAGGGTCCTGGGATCAAGCCCCACATTGGGCTCCCTGCTCAGCGGGGAGTCTGCTTCTCCCTCTCCCACTCCCCCTGCTTATGCTCACTCTCTCTCTCTCAAACAAATAAATAAAATCTTTAAAAATAAACAAAAAGTCAATTCTTAAGTGCTAAGGCAGTTCAGATACAATCTACAATTTTTGAACTCCACTAACAATAATCAGTATTTTAATTAATTAATTAATTATAACGCCCATGACTTTGGAGGAAAGATCCAATGCATTTAATAACATTACAACATAATTTGTTTCTTATATCAGTTATTTGTTTTAGGTAAGATTATAATACCTTATCCCCATTGAAAATCTCTATTTTAATGGATATTCAGTCACAGATCAGTGACTATTATCAATCATCTCATCCTATGTAACACATTTTCTCCAGAATTTACTGGCTTAACACAAAACACTTTATTTAGCTCACATTTCTGTTATTTTTGCAATTTGGGGTGGGTTCAGCTAAGCACTTCTGGGCTCATGTATGTATCTGTGCTTCCTTTGCTAGAGTGATTTGTTTTTGCTCCATGTAGTAGCTCCTCCTCCAGTTGGCTAGCCTGGCCTTGTTCAAATGGCAGGTCAGCCAGTTTTCCAAGAGAGGGAGCAGAAGCATGCAAGGTGTCTTGAGGCCCAGCACTAGAATTAAATGAATTCTATTGGCCAAAAAAAAAAAAAAAGTCACAAGCAAGCCCAGAATCAAGAAGCCACTGAGGAGATTCTACCTCCACTTCTTATTGGAAGGAGCTGCAGACATACGGCAAAGCACATGGTTACAGAAAACATTGAATTGTGGCTACAAATTTTAGAATGTGAAAGGTATAGCTAAACAATAGGAGACTAATGACATTTAAAGTCTGGAAATATCTTCAATATTAGAGCAAAAAGTTAGGCCTTTATTTGAATGCTAACAGGGACCACCAAAGATTTTAGCTCAAGATAGTGACAGGTTCAAAGTTGACATACCTTTTTTTCCATTTTTAATTTTTTTTAAAGTAGGCTCCATGCCCAAGGTGGGGCTTGAACTCACAACCCTAAGATCAAGGGTCAGATGCTCTACCCATTGAGCCAGTCAGGTGCCCCTAAATATTCCCATGAGTTAGAGAGCAATCTAACCAGGTTTCTTCCACCTTCTGCCGGTATTGTTTTCCTACCTGGAATGCCATTCACTTCCAGAATTCCCCTTGACCTAGCAAGGCTCTGCTCAGTCACCAATAACCTTTTAGAAAACTTTCCCACTACCCACATCACTATACAGTTGGCTTAAATGCTCCTGTGCTATTTCTAGCACTCACCCTGTTGCACGGCAATTCTTTGTTTCCTCCACTGAACTGTGAATGCTTCCAGAGAACGAGAATTGGCTTCAATTTATTCCTCATGTCACAGGGAAGTGCTTGACATATGTAAAGCATCCCATAAATGTTTACTAAATCAACAGTAGGTGCAATGGCCGGTGGGGGAATAACTTATAGGTATGTATGACTATAGTTTTGTAAAGACAAACTGCTGTTAAATCGCCTTCAGAAGTCAGTGGCCTACAACGCAAAAATCATACAGGGGAGCGTCACAGGAAAGACCCATTCTTTACCCACCAACCACATACACGGGATGATGTTTCTCTTTACGGCAAGGCCCAAGAATCGCGCCGTGGATACCGTAAAAGGGAGGGAAGCCCTTGGGGAAGAAAATCAGGCTTCCCGCTTTACGGCACTTGTCAAGGCGCGAAAAGTGCCCGGCTGTCGGTTGGAGGGGGGCGGGGGGCCTTCGCCCCCGCCCCCTCGGACTGGACTTCCGCTCACCCAGAAGGCGTGTTCCGGGCTCTCCCACCCCGCTCTGGGCGCCGGTTAAGACCACGGTCCCCGTTGCCGGTACTATGGAGGCGCCGGTGGAGGCGGAAGTCGAAAATGAAGACGGCGACAGCATCTGCGGGGATTTGTGCTTCATGGACAAAGGCCTGCGGAGGTAAAGGGTGCTCCGCAGCCAGGAGCGGCCCGCGCATCCCCCTGGCGGGAGCCGTGAATAACAAACTGCCTCGGAGCGGAGGCGGCACAGCCTTACCCAGACCGCACACAAACGCTGTCTGGCTTCCCCCCGCCTTACTGCGCCAGAACTGCTCTGCTGAAGTGCCGGGTCCAGCGAGTCCTCATTCCTTTCCTCCTTGGCCTTTTGAGTAGCCTGGAAACTGCCCTACGATCTCATTCTCTACCAATCTTTTGCCATCCTCCGTCTCTACTGGTTCTCCTTTCTTTACTGATTATTCTTCCTTTGCTTGCTCTGTAATTGTTGGTGTTCTCGGGTTCTATCTTGTCTCTTCTGCTCTTTCTCTTACCTTGACAAAAAGTGGCGCTGTGGTATGTCCGGCAACCGTGGAGCGAAGGTTTACTGCTCTTCATTGGGTTTTCCTCAATTCTCTTTGCCTCTCTTCTAATTTCTCCTTTGCAGAGCACAATGATACATATATCCATAAACTTCTTGAGACTACTAAGCATCATATTTAGCTAACCATTTCCCTCTTTCATGCAGCCCAAATGTATGCATGACGTACTAGGTTCTTCATTCCGCTTTACCGGCTGGTCCCTGCCTACCTTTTCGGAATTAACCTCTTAACATTTCTCCATTTACCCTCTGTGATTAGTCATACTGACCTACATACAGGCAGTTCCATAGTGGGCTTCTCTATGTTCCTTTGTGGCATGCCCTGCTCTATGTGGAACCTTGCTGCTGATAATTAAACCATCTTGTTCTGGATCATGATCTCATGATCTTTGTCCAAAGACCCCAGGGAGATGGTTTTTAAAGGAATATTTACATTTATATTTAATAATAGATGCCATTTACTGAATGCCATCTATGTGTAAATATTATATATGTTATCACTATCCTCACAATAATTCTGCAAGGTAGTAATTTTACAAGTGACAGATCTGAGACTCAGAGGATCTAAATAGTGTTCCCAAATTCTTCCAGCTGGTGAGCAGTTAAGTTCAAATTCAAACCTATTTCTGTCTAATTTCACTTTCTGCTTTTTCTGCTGTACCACATTATCTGCACAGTACTAATTTCCAGAAACTGAAATGTGTCAGAAAATAAATGACTGTCATTAAGAGCATGTGTTAATAGCACAAGGATAGCTCAGTAAATGACAGTAGCAAGGTAACTGCAAAACATTTCAACAGTCACATTTACAGATTGGTAGTTTCAAATTTACAAATGCTTTATCTTCCACATGTTGTTATGTGCTTCATTCTGAAAATCTAAGGGAGGAGCTGAATGACTTTATGGCATATTTAAAGTGTTTTTGATTTTTAATTTTGAATTTGAGATTCTTGATGCTAATTTGAAAGCACACCAGAATTCCTTATTTTCTTTTTACTCCCTGACTACTAAACTTCTCACTTCTCTACTGCCAGAGTTAAGTTTCCTCTGCGGTAGCTGCTACAGAACATTGAACAGATGCCCATGACATTGTGTGTCCCTATTCCCGACTGTCCCTCCTTCCAGCACCTCTGAACTTTGTGCACTGTAGTTTTTATTCCTGGAACTACCATCTTTAGGAGAGGTTCTGGTTATAAATGGCAGTACCTGAGAGAATGAGGAGATGAGTTCTATTTAGGGGAGGTGCATTCCAAATGTATAGAAGGGAGGATGGATTTTTTCACTAGAAATAGTAATAACTGGTTGTTTCTTTTGAAATCAACTACATTCTGGGTTAAATAGCTGTTGCAGACAGTAAAGAAAGATTACAAGCTACAGTGCCAGATCTGGATTTATACTGCCTCAGGTAATAACTACAAGAACTTGGACAAGTTATTTAATTTCTGCAAACTTCAGTATCCTTATACCTATTGCTTAGAATTGTTGTGAGATAAGTGAAATGAGAAATAGAGGCTTAGAGAGGTTAGCTCATTTATTCAAGTAATTTAGCAAAAAAAAAAAAAAATACTAGAATGCAGATTTGAACTGGGGTATTATGATTCCAGGGCCTTTACAATTACACCTTTCATTATATGCTGATGACTTGGTTGCTTATAGAAGGTAGAAATGCCCAGGGTCACTTCCCTTTCTTGAGTGGGTTTCTTGTTTATCTGTATGGTCCAAAATACCAATTAGTGGTAAGAAGCACTGTCCCTTATGAGATGTTTAAAGACTACCACAAGTAGGAAGGATTTCGTTATAGAATGAGTAGAGCACATGCTTACCATCTACATGCTGTTTGGTTGATTTTAATTATATTTGGTCATAATTTTTAAATCCGTTTCTTACTTGCTTTTGATAATATATATTTTCTCTTGTAGCATATCAGAGTTATCTTTAGATTCATCCCTTCATGCCATCAATCTTCATTGCAATAACATCTCAAAAATCGAAGCCATTGATCATGTTTGGAATTTACAACACTTAGATCTGTCATCTAATCAAATAAATCGAATTGAAGGGCTAAACACACTGACAAAACTATGTACTTTAAATTTGTCCTGCAATTTGATCACAAGAATAGAAGGTTTGTAAGTGATTTTCATGTGATACTTTGCATAAGGAAGATTATTTAAGTCCACTTTTCTTCTTCCCAAAAGAATGGAATAAATATTATCATAAACTTTTGAAAACTGACCTTAAAATTTACTACATAAAAGTTTTCTTCTAGAAAAGTTAATTTTTTAAGTATTTTGCAAAATACCAATAAAATTGATTTCACTGTTATTGGACTATAGATTTGCTTCAAAACTGTCTGAAATAGTATTGTAATACTATATAGCTTTATTTTATCTTATTTTATTTTAGGACTTGAAGCACTAACTAATCTGACTAGACTGAATTTATCTTATAACCACATAAATGATCTTAGTGGTAAGTAGATAATCTTATGTTTTCTATAATGCTGAATGTTTGCCACATGTGATGAGTTAGGCTAAGCTCAGCATGCTGAAAACTGAATAATCCTGTTTTTGACCAAAAATACCATCTAGAGAGTCTGCTTCAGACATAATTCTTTTTTTGTTGGTGCCAAAGCTATGGCTGAATAAAAAATAGGAATACAAACTAGGTGATCAGTAACTGAAAAAACTTGGATAGAAGGGACTTCAGGAGAATAGTGTTTTAATCTTAAATAATTGATCGATATGCTATTATAGAAAGAATAGTTCCAATAGAACTTTTTACAGTGATGAAAATATTAAATATCTATGCTGTCTGACATGGCAGCGAATAGCCAGATGTGTCTTTTGAGCACTTGAAATGTGGCTTGTGCAGTGAGGAGCTGAATTTGTTATTTAATTTTAGTTGAAATTTACAAAGCCACAGGTGACTAGTGCTACCATATTGGATCATATAGCATATTGGACCATACTGCATTCCAAAGGCTATATTGTAAATTGACGATCAAATAATTTTCTTTTCTTTTTGACTTTTAGCAGGTCTAAGAAGGTTAAACATTTTCACCTATTTTTTAATTGATTAAAGTGATACACTGATAAACTGAACAAAGTTTCATGATAATTCTTAGAATTATCTGTTAGAACTGGCAGAATTCTTCTAATTATCATCATAATCCTGTCAATTTTTGAAAATCTTATTCATGTGTTTATTTTTCTCCCATACTAGAAAAATACTAGCCTATACCAGGTATTTAATATACAAAAAATTAAAGGAATCTACTCCCTACTGTTAAGCTGGAATACCAAGAATATTTTAATTTTTTAAAACTTTCTCCCCCAAAGTTGTGAAAGTATTGGAATTGAGTATTAACCCTAGCTCTGTCACTGCTATGTGATGTTGAGCAAAGAATATTACTGTTTAGATGCAGTTGCCTTATCTGAAAAATGTGAATCTTGGGTAAGATTGCTCATTCATTTACTCAACAAATATTTATTGAAGATCACTGTATCAAATACTGTTCTGTAGTAATTAAAAAAACAACAAATAGATAAGGTTCTTGTCATAGGGTTTACATTGTAGTGGGGAAGAAAAGCAAAAAATAAGATCATGTCAACCCCTCAAAAATAAGCAAAAGATTTGAGCAGAGCCTTTCCCAGGAGGAAATCTAAGTGGCAGATTAGTACATGAAAAAAAAAAATGTTTAGCATCTTTAGTGGTTAAGGAAATACAAACTAAAACTGTAATGAGATCTACTTCATACCTACTAGAGTAGATAGTTTTAAAACTTACAATACAAAATACTGGTGAGATTATAGAGCAGCTAGAACTTGTACACATTGTGAGGAGAATTGAAAATGGAACAACTACTTTGGAAAACAGTTTGAAGGTTTCTTATAATGTTAAACATACACTTACCATATAATCATGCAGTCCCTCTCCTAGGTATTTACCTAAGAGAAATGAAAACATGTCTGTTCAAAAACCTGTACATGAAAGTTTATATGATTATATAGCTTTTTATATAATCATGTTTATATGATTCTTTATAATCTTCCAAAACTGGAAGCCATCCATATGTCTATCACCTAGTAAACAAATAAATTGTGATTCATCCACACGATGGAATATTGCTTGGCAATAAAAAGGAATGAACAATTGATATATGCAGCAACATGGACAACTCTAAAAAGAATTAGGCTAAGTGCAGGGAGTGAGACACAGAAAGATGCACTATATGATTCCATTTATATGACATTCTGACCAAGGCAAGTTATAGTGGCAGAAATTAGATCATTAGTTGCCAAGGGTTGAAGATGGGACACATTGATCAGAGGGATAGAATGTTCTGTATCGCAGTTATAGTAGTGGTTACACAACTGTATATGCTTGTTTACGTATGTTGAGCTATACACCTAAAAGGGTGCGTTTTAGTGACTTCATATCACATTATAATAAATATGAAGAAAATAGGCAACCCTGTAAGTTTTAATAGATCATTATGAGTTCAATAAATAAAGGCAGTATATATGATAAGTGCATGCACAGACACTAAGGCACCTTCAACCTTATGATAAAGGAACAGAAAGAAGGGTAATATGGCTAGAGCATAGCAAATGAGGGGTTAGTGTGCTAAGAAAAGAGATGAGAAGGTAGGCAAAGGCCAGATCACAGCTTCATACTCAGGGTAAAAAAAGTTTGCATATTATTCTAGGTGCAATACGAAGCCATAGGAGGGCTTTAAACAAGTGACATATGTGTTTTTAAAGGATCACTTTGGTTGCTGAATGAGTGAAGAGTGAATTTTAGGAGGATAGGAGTGGAAGTCAGGTGACCAGTTAGGAAGCTATTTCAGTGGTCTAGGTGAGAGATGATGGAGACTTGGACTAGGGTGGAAATAGTGTAGAGGAGCAAATGGATATATTTTGCAGGTAGAGTTCATAGGACGTGCTGATGGATTGAGATAAGGAAATGAAGAAAAAAGGAATCAAAGATAAGTTAACTGAGTTTTTTCTGTAGCGACAGGTGGATGATGGGACTGGTTCCTGATGTGGGAAAGACAGGGAGAAACAGGTTTAGAGATGAGGGGATGAGAAGTAAGGATTCTATCTTAAATTTGAGAACCCTGTTAGACATGTGTGTATGTATATGTGTAAGTCTCAGTTCGGGGGTGGGTTTCATGGTTGGAATTGTAGATTTGGCACATCAAAGGCCATTTCCAGGCTGTACCTTTGCTCAGAAGCTCCATTTTAAAGCGAGTTCTGAGGGAAGAAAAGAGAAACATGAAGTGCTCCAGTGGGGTAAACTGTCAGCATGCATGGCCCCATCCACCACAGCTGCAGCTGAAGTCAGAGGCTGGTCAAGGAGACGTGGTACCAGGCACCAGTAACCTCTGCTGCAAATCTAGTTGTTAACATTACCATGCTCTAGATAAACTCGTGTAAGAATTATTACCAGGGAACTAAATCAAATGGGTGCTATTTGTATTTTATGCTCAAACCAATAAAATTGAAGAGTACTGCAGGGTTTGCTTATATCTGCTAATCAAAAATAATGTGTTGATTGAGAGCCTGAAGCCATTGCTTTATGCTTCTCCTAGAAGTACATGCATTGACCTGGAGAGGTCCATATGTTCTGTTTGAAGAGAACCAAAGACCAGGAACCTCTGGGCTAGGGCCTCAAAAGGGATGCTAACCCTGTGTTTCTTCAAAACAACAAATGTCTTTACTCATACTCTGTTTATTAGATGTAGCTGTTTGCAGAGACTTCTTATTAATGCTGCTTCTTTGCCTCAAAATCTAATCTATATAAAAATTAACTTTTAATTAGCTGTTGGAAAAATGACTTCAGTGGCATCAAGAGTTTTTTTTCCTTATTGCAGGTTTGATTCCCCTTCATGGAATTAAATATAAACTTAGATATATTGACCTACATAGTAATTGTATAGATAGTATTCATCACTTACTTCAGTGTGTGGTAGGATTGAACTTCTTGACTAATCTTATTTTGGAAAAAAATGGAGAAGATAACCCTGTCTGTCATGTTCCAGGTATGAGCAATTAATGCTTTTTGTAACAGTTAATATTCAGAGCTCCTTTGTTTTCTGTGACTGGTGTTTATGACCCTTTTATTTGTCTTAAGCTTTGCAACTTTTTATTATATATTTGAAAAAAACATAATTGCAAATAAATAATTGTATTAAGACAAATTGCGGTTAAGAGAACACAGATAAATAATTCTATTTAGACAGTTTTATATTTGATAAGTGAATGCCTCAAAATTAAATTATGTTATAATCTATTCTTAAACAGTATAATAGTATGCAGCCATAAAAAAAGAATATAGAATCTTTAGCTACTGATACGTAATTATCTCCAAGATACACTGTTAATAGAAAAAAAGCAAGCAAGTTTGAAAACATTGCATATAATAGGTTACCATTTGTGTGCAAAGGGTAAAATATGTGTGTGTATTTGCTGATTATATATATAAAATATCCAGAAGGCTATACCAAAAACTGATAACAATGGCTAACTCCAGTATTAAGTAGGTAGGGATCGGGAAATGGCAGAAAGGGTGGAAAAGGTAGCTGGGAATCAGGAAATATTAGGAAAATCTTTTCCTGTATACCTTTTTAATTTTGTTTGTGAATGTGTTTAATAAATAAATGATTTTTGTAAGGAAGAAAACTTAATACGATATATTGAAGATGCTGCTGAAATGCCATTTGATCTAATTCAGAATCACTGAAGTTGGTAAATACAAAGCAGACCAGACTACTATTTCTTATTATTATCACTTATTTCAAATGGCTTAACCAAGCAATAAGATACAAATGTAAAATATGAATATATATTCCAAAGATCAGCTTGGGTAGAAGGTGGCTACAGAGTTGGCTCCATTCTGTCATTAATATGCAACTGTATGAAGGCTTTTCCCAGAATGGAAACCTGTTGTGATAATTTTATTTCACAGAAGAAAATAATAGATGTGAGATGAACTATTTTCCTAAGGCCATATAATATAGAGTCTACCTAAGAATCAGGAGAGACTTCAGTTTTCTGGGGAAACCCTGTTTTGGGGGGAAAAAAGCCTTATTTCTAAAACAACTTTTTTCTTCTTTTCCTTACTCACCCAAGTTGGATTTTTTCCCTGACAATTTGCCTTAAGAATCTCTGGTTCCTACAATTTGAACCTTTGTTTTTCATTTTGATTAGGTATTTCAACACGGTTGCCCTCCCCCTAGAATTGAAGGGATACTTATTACTAAAATAACCTTTCTCCTCTCAAAATTTCTTAAATTGATTTGCCAGATTCTTTCTTTCTTTTGGAGTTCTTCCAACCACTTCACTGGCCTTTGTTAGAAATACTTGGTCTTAACATTATAGTTAAGCAAAGTTAAACTGTTTCTTTTAGCCTAGACACCAAATTAATGTTAACTTGTCAGATTTCTCATATTTAATTGTACTTAAGGAAAATAAACATATTCTTGAATAGTTGATAGATTGCCTTTCTTAATCTTAGTTATATCTAATTTAAGGGAGAAAGATGGGGAAGTTTAATTTACTAATACTTAAGGCCTCATTAGCAAAATTCTGAATTTCTGGTGGTTACCCACATTATCCTGATTTATATTTATACTAATTATATTACAAATAAAAGACATGTTTGGCTTTCTGTTCAGAATAAGCTTACTGGTATCATGCATTTATAACTTTAAAGCAATTTTACAAAAGCTAAATCCAGCAATAATGATTTTTAACTTTCTGATCTTCACCAGGAGGACTATGGGGGAGGGGTGGTGGGGAGTGTTTTGTTTGTTTTATACTTAACGATTACATACTAGAGAAGGACTAAGTAGCTTTTATTACAAGTTTATTAGTTGCATTCCAGGACTAATTTTATCATTCAGGTGATATATCTGGTAGGTGATAAATTTAGTGTATTTGAGAAATAATTAACTTTTTAATGCCTGACTTTTTATTTTGAATGATTTGTTTCCAAGGGTACAGAGCAATTATGCTCCAGACATTGCCACAGCTTAGAATCCTAGACTGCAAGAACATATTTGGTGAGCCAGTAAATTTGTCAGAAATAAATTCATCACGCCTACAGTGCTTAGAAGGTCTTTTGGATAACTTAGTTTCTTCTGATTCTCCCCTAAATATAAGTGAAGATGAGGTATGGTATTGTTTTTTTCTAATATAAAAGATACCTTCAAATTTTAATTAATGTAAACTTAAAAGATCTTGGTTTGTTTCTCTGTATCATAGATAATTGATAGTATGCCAGTGGTAACACCACCCATCGATGAGATAGCTCCCTTGGATCAGTTTGCATCACCAACAGATACTGGTTTGACATCACTTATATCTATATGTCCATCTTCTGAGCCGGAGAAAGTTAATCATGAAAACAATTTTCATAACGACATGAAACTTCAGAAATTAGATGATCAAATTTTACAGCTTCTCACTGAAGTAACTATTTTTCCTATATTTCTAAGCAATGTTTGTTGAAAAAAAAAAATAGTTGAGAAAATGTAAAATAAAAATAGCGTATAAGCTAACCAACCCGAAACAATTTATAGTTAACATTCTGTTGTGTATGTATATTTTTTTCCTTTACAGAAATAGGATTCTGTTTTATAATAGTAGTAGTAAAAAAAGATAACATACTTTTTTCACTCATTTTCCTTATTGTCCTTCAAATGTTTATTATATAATTCCTTTATTTTGCTGTACGTCACATTATTTCCACCCACCCACCTTTTGGCTTTGAGTAAATTCAGAACTCTTCTGACTCAATGTTTATAAATATAGAGGATATATGAGTTACTTTGGGCCTCTATCTTCAGTTGTTTAATGATCAAAACCACTTCTAGAACTTATAGCTGCATGGCAGGTTAACTTACATAGTTCCTGCTTTAATTTCTGTTTACAGCAGACCCTCACCAGATTAATCTCTACTTTCCTGAGATATTCTTTTTTACCCCTGCTACTGGTACACTGGCTTTTAGAATCTTTGAATTATGTGGATGGACTACAATGCCTAGATTTTATTGCTATTTGGGTCTCCAAACTTTGCTGTAGCATTCTTGACTGTGATCTACAATAACAGTTGTTTTCTTAAGCACCACACTTCTGAGAATGCAGTGGATTATTATTTAGCCCCTACCTGGATATAGGGTAGAGATACTGTGGTACAGGCCAAAGAAGCTATTAGTCAAATGTCAGTTTGACCTAGATATTTATAATTAAATTTTAATATTCAAAATTTTTTTCTCCAAATGAGGTGGAGGTGTAGAGTAGAAAATGCTAATTGTGGAATTATGGTTCAGAGGGTTTTTAATAATTCTGAACTATTATCATAGTTACAACACTAACATAACAATGCTAGATAAACAAAAAGTTTACCTTAGGGCAGTAAATGAATAAGGCTGTAAGGATTTTGTGTGCCAGAAAACCCTAGACACTTCACTTGGGCCACAGAGGTGGGTAGGAATAGAACTGGGATAAGAATGCTGGCCTGTACATTCTTTAACATCATTGATAACATGTCACTGAGCTCTCCAACTTCTCCGTTTCCTCAGATTTCATCATTCGTCTTTTCTAAAAGCTGATTCTTCTGCCAATATCAGGACTTAGGTTTAATTTTAGTAACCTGAATTTGAAGTGAACTTTTATGGCTTCTTCTATGCCATCCTCATTTCATTCTCACAACACCCCAGTCAAGTAGCTAGGGATCAATATATCATTCTTATTTTATAGAAAAGAAACTCAGGAGTTTATCTAAGCGTTCTTTAATAGTAAGAGTTGAGCTTCACACCCAAATCTCTGATATCCAGTCTGGTATTCTTTCCACCAGCATGCTTCTTACTCAGTTATGATGATAATTCTTCCTACTTTGTAACCAAAAATAGGAGTCTAGCTGTCTGGGGGAAAAAACATGATTCATTTCTCTGCATAATAAAAAAATTAGGTGGATGCTAACTTGTGTGAAGGGTAAACATGCAGTTTTAATTTCAGTTGATGTATATACTCAATGTTATTTCAAAAGTAGTAATTTATAAGTGAGGTCATAAAATTACTGAAAATGTGCTATACTACAATGATATTTTTCTTAACTATGGGACTTATTATTATTTCACTGATCTTGAGAGTTCTCTGTGAAGACTTTTGTCTTTTAGTTTTTCCCTACCATTTTATTATGAAATTTTCAAACTTAGAGCAAATTTGAAAGAATTTCTTAGTGAATACCAGTATACCCACCAACTAGATTCCACTGTCAACATTTTACTTTGCTTATTTCATCGTGTATCTATCCATTTATTCATTTATCAGACTATCTTATGACACATTTCAAAGTAGATTACATTTATCAGACTATCTTATGACACATTTCAAAGTAGATTACATGCATTGGTATATTTCCTTCAAAATACTTACGCATGTATATCATTAACTATAGAGTTCAGTATTTTTTTAGCCATCTCTTTTGATGTAAAATACAGATACGTGTTTTCCCTGAATTGACAATACATATACCTGTTACCCAACTTTTACAAAGATAAACATAACCATCATCAACATTACCTCTTCCCCGTCAGTCTTCTCCCCTAAGGCAATCACTTTCCTCCCTTTTTCACTATAGATTATTGAATGCTTCTTCCAGAACCTAATATAATATAATATAATATTGCAGTCGTACAAATATACTCTTTTGTGTAAGTCTTCTTTCACTGAGTATAACTTTGAAATCATTCCATGTTTTATATCTATTCTTTAGATCTTTTTCATCATTCTCAGCGGTAGTTTTAGTATACAAGTTTTGCATATTTTTTATTAAATTTATTCCTAAGTATTTTGTTTTATAACACTGTAAATTGAAGAGTTTTTGTGGCTTCATGTTCCATGATTGCTGCTTGTTTGTGAAATACCTTTTATTTTTATATGTATATAGCTTGGATCCTATGACTTTGCTAAATTTACTTAATAGTTCTAGTACTTGTTTTGTATTTTCCTGGTAATTTTCTACATAAACAGTTATATGGAGACAGTTTTCCTTCTTCTCTGACCTTTATGCTGGTCCTTTTTGCTTTGTTGCAATAGCTAGAATTTGCAGTGCAGTACTGAAGATAAATGGTGAGAGTGGGCACTTTTGTCTTATTCCTGATCCTTGGAGAGCCTTCTGTATTTCACAATTAAGTTAGATGTGAGTCTTATGTTTTTCATAGATGTCCTTCATCAAGTTAAGGAGTTTACTTCTATTCCCAATTGGCTGAGTTTTCTGATGTTGAATTTTTTTTGTTAAATGCTTTTTCTGCATCTATTGAGATGATCATATGTTTTTTTTATTTTTTACTCACATAATAGTATGAATTACATTGATTAGTTTCCAGATGTTAAACAAACATTGCATATTGGGAGTAAACCTCATTTAATCCTGATAAATTATCATACATTCTTGGATTTAGTTTGCTAGTATTTTATAAGAGTTTTTACAATTTGCTCATGAGGGATATTTGTTTTTACTTTTATAGTAGCATCTTTGGTTTTGATATTAGGTTAATGTTGCCTACCTAAATGAGTTGAAAACTGCCCCCTCCTCTATTTTCCTAAAAAATTTTTGTAAGATTGGAATTACTCTTTCTTAAATGTTTGATAAAGTTCACCAGTAAAATTATCTGGCCCTGGAAGGTTTGTGATAATGAATTCACTCTCTTTAATAATTATAAGGCAACTCATTTTCTATCTCATTGTGTGTTGCTTTATATAAGTTGTGTTTTATAATTTGTCTATTTCACCTAATTTGTCAACATAAAATTGTTAACTAATATTCTCTTACTGTCTTTTTAACATCTGTAGGATCTGTAATGATAGCCTTTCCTTTATTACTGATAATGATGATTTGTGTCCCCTCTCTCTCTGTTTTTATATATATATATATATATATATATATATATATATATATATATATATTCTTTTGTCTTGGTCAATTTGGCCAAGGGTGGGGTACCTGGGTGGCTCAGTTGGTTAAGCGTCTACCTTTGGCTTCAGGTCATGATCCCAGGGTCCTGAGATCTCCCTCTGCCCTTCCCCCTTCCTGCTTGTCCTTGCTTGCTCTCTCTCTCTCTCGTGCTCTCTCTCTCAAATAAATAAAATCTTTTTTAAAAAATTAGTCAAGGGGCGCCTGGGTGGCTCAGTGGTTAAGTGTCTGCCTTCAGCTCAGGTCATGATCCCAGGGTCCTGGGATCAAGCCCCGCATCGGGCTCCCTGCTTGACGGGAAGCCTGCTTCTCCCTCTCCCACTCCCCCTGCTTATGTTCCTGTTCTCGCTGTCTCTCTCTCTCTGTCAAAAAAAAAAAAAAAATTTAGTCAAGTGGTTTGTTTCTGTTTACAAAGATGAATTTTGTTAATTTTATCTGCTTTCTGTTTTCTGTATTACTGATTTCTACATTTTATTATTTCTTCTACTTACTTTGAATTTACCCTTCATTTTTTAGCTTCTTAATGTAAGTGCTTAGATTATTGATTTTAGACCTGTCTTCTAATTTAAATTAACCATCTAAAGCAGTAAATATTTTTAAGCACTGCCTTAGCTACAGTTCACAAATTTTTATACGTTTGTTTTCATCATTATTTACCTAGAAATATTTTCTAATTTCTCTTGTGATTTCTTCCTTCATCCAAGGGTTATTTAGAACTGTCTCGTTTAATTTTCAAGTGTTTTGGTTTCTAGATATGTTCTGTTAGTAACTTCTAATTTACTTTCATTTTGTCAGAGAACATTCTAGATAATTTTAGTCTTTTTAAATTTACTGGGACTTACTTTATAGCCCAGCATGTGGTCTATCTTGGTGAATGTTCTTTGTGCCCTTGGACAGAATGTTTATTGTATACTTGTTAAGTCAGGATGGCTGATAGTATTTTCAGATGACTCATGTCATTACTGATTTTTTAATCTAGTTCTATCAGTTGCTGCTGATACTGATTTTTTAAAAATTTACTTGTCTGATTCTATCACAAAAATGTTAAAATCTCCATCTAAGTGTGGATTGGTCTGTTTCTCCCTTTAATTCTCTTAACATTTGCTTATTATATTTTGAAGCTCTGTTATTAAGCACATACATGTTTACAGCTGTTCTGTCTTCCTAATGAAGTGTTCCTCTTTGTCTTTGGGAGTGTTCTTTGTCTTGAAACCTGTTTTATCTGATATTAATAGAACCATTTCAGCCTTCTTATGCTTACAATTTATATATAAATCTTTTTCCATCAATCAGGGTTTTTTTTTTTAAAAAACAGCTTTATTGAGCTATAATTCACTTACCGTACAATTCAATGGTTTGTACCCATTAGCAGTCACTACCATTTTCCTCCAGCCCTAGGCAGCCACTAGTGGATTTTATTTTTATATGGATTTGCCTATTCTGGAAATTTCATGTAAATGGAATCATCAATATGTAGCCCTTTGTGATTATATTCTTTCATTTAGCATGATGTTTTCAGGTTTTACCCATTTTGTAGCATGTATCAGTACTTCATTTTTTTTTAATATAAGATAATCTATTGTATGGATATACCACATTTTATTCATTCTTCATTTGGTTGGTTAATTTGGGTAATTTCTACTTTTTGACTATTATGAGTAACACTGCTGTGAACATTCATGTATATGCTTTTGTGTGAACATAGGTTTTCATTTCTCTTTGCTATATATCTAGTAGTGGAATTGCTAGGTCAAATAGTAACTGTGTGTTTAACCTTTTGAGGAATGACCAGACTATTTCCAAAGCAACTGCACCATTTTACATTCCTACCATCATTATATGAGGGTTCCAGTTTCTCCACATCCTCACCAACTTGTTATTATCTGTGGTTTTGATTATAGCCATCCTACTGGGTATGAAGTGGTAGCTCATTGTGCCATCCATTCACTGTTAACTTGCTATATCTTTATATTGAAGTAAGTCTTATATATAGGTGGGTCTTGTTTTTTAATTCAGCCTGGCCATCACTCCTTTTTTTTTTTTTTTAAAGATTTTATTTAATTTATTTGACACAGAGAGAGAGATAGTGAGAGAGAGAGCACAAACAGGGGGAGCGGCAGGGAGAGGGAGGAGCAGGCTCTCCGCTGAGCAAGGAGCCTGATGCGGGGCTCGATCCCAGGACCCTGGGATCATGACCTGAACCGAAGGCAGCCGCCCAACCAACCAAGCCACCCAGGCGCCCCGACATGGCCATCACTCCTTTTGAAGAGTCCATACTCCATTGAAATTTACTGTAATCATTGATGAAGTTGGATTTAGGTATACCATTTCATTGTTTGCTTTTTCACTTTTTTATTCATTTTTCTACTTTTTCTATCTTCTATTGTGTATTTTTTATAATCCAATCTTAATTTGTATTTCGTTCTTTAGTCATACTTTTTATTTCTGTGTGTGATAACTCTAAAAATAGACTTTTCAATACTATATTCATATAAAATGTAGAATTCTTCCTTCTATTACACTTTGTTATAGTTGCCATATGTATTTCATTGGATGCATTATAAACTCCAGAGACAATGTTTTAATTTTTGCTTTAAAGGAATTAAAAGTAAAAAATATTTAAAAATTATTTGTATTTACCTGTATATAAATCATATATGAGGGGCACCTGGGTGGCTCGGTCAGTTAAGCATCTGCCTTCCGCTCAGGTCATAATCCCGGGGTTCTGGGATTGAGCCCCGCATCGGGCTCCCTACAGAGTAGGGAGCCTGCTTCTCCCTCTCCCTCTGCCTGCCACTCCCCCTGCTTGTGCTCTCTCTCTCTCTAATAAATAAGTAAAATCTTTTTAAAAAATAAAAATAAATCATATATGACACTCTCTGAAGATTTAATTTCCTTGTAGTAGTATTTTCCTTCAGTCAGGACTTTTAGCCTGAACTTCCTGTAGCAAATCTTGTAGTGGACATCTGAGAACAGATAGCTTTTGAAGGACATTTTTTGCTGAATATAGAATTCTATATTGACAGCTTTTTTTTTTCTTTTAGTACTGTCTCCTGGCCTCCATAGTTTTAAATGCAAGTCAGCATTTTAGAATCCTTGATTTCCTGAATATAATGTGTCATTTTTCTTTGGCTGCTTTCAAGAATTTACCTTTACTTTTGGTTTTCAGCAGTTTGGCAACGTTGTGCTTAAGGATACTTTTCTTCATATTTGTCCTACTTAAGGTTTCTCTGAGTGTTTTAAATCTGTAAATTGGTCTTTACCCAATTTAGGAAAATTTTGACATCATTTCAAATATTTTTCTGTCCCATATTCCTTTTTCTCAGATTCCGCTTAGATCTTTTGATACTCTTCCACGGTTCCCTGAGATTCTCTATATCTTATCAACTTTTTTTTTCCTCTGTATTCATTTTAAATAATTTTATAATTAGTTTAATAAATAATTTTGATAAACTGATCTTCAGGTACACTTATTCTTTCATCACCTCATTCTCTTCTTACGACCAGCCAATTTTTACTTCAGGTGTTGTATTTTGCAGTTGTAAAATTTCCATTTTTTATAATTTCTTTTTCTCTGCTGAATTTTTCTTTTCATTCAAGACAAGCATATTTTATATCATTGAATATGGTTATAATCACTATTTTAAAGTTCTTACCTTTTTTATTGAAGTATAATTGATAAACAATAGTTTATAGTTTCATAGTTACATAGTTTCAGGTGTACGACATAGTGATTTGACAACTCTCTATATTATGCTCACCACAATTGTAGCTACCATCTGCCACCATACAATGCTATTACAATACCATTGACTATATTCCCTATTCTCACTTATTCATTCCATAACTGGAAACCTCTACCTTCCAATCTCTTTCACTCATTTCGCCCACCCCTTCATCCCCTCCACTCTGGCAACCACCAGTTTGTTCTCTGTGTTTATGGGTCTGTTTATGGTTTTTGTATGTTTGTTCATTTGTTTTTTAGATTGCACTTATATATGAAATCATATGGTGTTTGTCTTTTTCTGCCTTATTTCACTTAGGAGAATACCCAAGGTCCATCCATGTTGTCACAGATGGCAATATAATTCTTTTTTATAGCTGAGTAATATACCATTGTTCTTTTCTGCTTATTTGAACATTTGGATCCTCTCAGGTTAGGTCTCCATTGATTGTGTTTTCCCTTGAGAATAGGTCATATTTTGTTGGTTCTTCCTATATTGAGTAGTTACGGAATTTATCCTGGACGTTGTGAATGTTATGTTGTGGAGACTTTAGATGCTATTATAGCCCTCCAAAGAATGTTGATACTTTTGTCATAGCAAATGTTTGACTTGCTTTCACTTAAACTATAAATTTGTCTCTTAGGCAGCAGTTCATTTTTTTAATCCTGTAACTGGGCTTCCTACAGTCTATACTGTCCAATGATTCTTCAGGCCCAAAAGTCTGTGGTTTTTCTACCTCAGTTTTAAGACTCCCTATGTACTGGGGCGCCTGGGTGGCTCAGTCGTTAGGCATCTGCCTTTGGCTTGGGTCGTGATCCCAGGGTCCTGGGATTGAGCCCTGCATCGGGCTCCCTGCTCAGCGGGAAGCCTGCTTCTCCCTCTCCCACTCTCCCTGCTTGTGTTCCCTCTCTCACTGTGTCTCTCTCTGTCAAATAAATAAATAAAATATGTACTGCTGATTGTGGTAAGCTCTCGAGGAAAAACCATAAAAACAGAAACACCCTGTTCTGGTCATTTTTTCCATGTGTCAGCTCCTCTCTAGAATAAGCCTGCTTTTGTTCACTGTCCAGGGCCTCCAAATAGTTTTTGTTCATAGTTGTTTGTTTATATTTTTCCTAGACTTTATCATTGCTATCTTGAGAATCAACCTCATAGGAACTTACTTGTCCATACCAGAAGCTAAATTCCTGTCTTTAATTCTGAACATACCTAGTTTATGAACCTTTAATCTTATAAAAAGTCATAATGTTTTAGGAAATTTGACATTTAAATCTTTTATACTGAACTGAACTTTTAACAAGCTTTGTTGGTTTTTTTATTCTAGACTTCTGATTCTTTATTAGATAATGTTCCTGAGAAAGATCTCAGACCAAAAAGAGATACAGATATGACTTCTGAAAGTGACTATGGCAACAGAAAAGAATGTAATAGAAGAATTCCTCGAAGATCAAAAATCCCGTATTATTCCAAAACTATTCAGACTATTAAGCACCACAATAAAAACAACCCTTTTATGAGGTAATTGTTTTAGTTTTAGAAATTCAAATAAGGCACACAGAAGTTAATACTGTTGGCTTGTTCCTTTAAGCTTTCTCAGAGTGGTATTTCTTTTCTAATGTCAGAGATTTGACTTTTCAGCCTTGTTAACTCAAATTTGTTCAGTATATTTATATAAATTTATTCAAAAGGATCCCTTTCACTGATAGACTGTCGTTACCTCAGTTGTGAAAACTAGTATGAATACTGTACGTTTCTTTGGGTTATTACCTATGTTTTACTCTTTGCAGCTGTAATCGTAAAATGAAACCACCTTTCTTTAAAGATTTATATGTAAGATCATCTTTAGCAAACTGTAATATGTTAGAAGAATCAGAAGAACAGAAGACTGAAATCATTAAAGTAGACAACAGTAGCTCAGAAGACACCACTTATCGGGTATGATATGAGAGATTAAGGGGGCATCTGGGTGGCTCAGTCGGTTAAGTGTCTGACTCTTGATCTCAGCTCAGGTCTTGATTTCAGGGTGGTGAGTTCAAGCCCCACATTGGGCTCCACACTGGGAGTGGAGCCTACTTAAAAAAAGAGGGAGAAAGATTAAGAAAAAAAATGAATGTGAATAATCTTAGTTTTAAATACGAAATTAGTCTCAGTAAAATAATGCATGTTTTTATGAGCAAAAAATATTGAATATAATTTTACTAGGGTGATAGATTGGGTTATTTTCCTCTTCCTGACTTCCAGATTTTGTATATTTTTGTAAATTGTAAAGGAATGGAAATTACACATTTATCTAAGGTCAAATTTTAGTGAAATCATTTGTTACATGTTTGTGGAGGAAAAAAAACAGATAAAAATTTTCAAGTTCTTGTTTGGTTTTTTTTGTTTTTTTTTTAAGATTTTATTTATTTGACAGAGAGAGACACAGCAAGAGAGGGAACACAAGCAGTGGGAGAGGGAGAAGCAGGCCTCCCACTGAGCAGGGAGCCCGATGTGGGGCTCGATCCTAGGACCCCAGGATCATGACCTGAGCCAAAGGCAGATGCTTAACAACTGAGCCACCCAGGCGCCCCTCAAGTTCTTATTTCTTAAAGCAGTGGTTTCAGACTTTTGGGTCTCAGACCCTCAGATCTATAGCTAAGGAAATTTATGGGTCTTCTCAGAGGAACTTTTATATAGACTCAAAAAATGTGTTTAATATCAAGACTTCTGAAACCCAGTTTTGGATGCATGGATCCCGGATTAAGAGGCCTTTAAGAAAGGCACCTGGCTGGCTCAGTCGGTAGAGCATGAGACTCTTGATCTCGGGTCATGAGCTCAAGCCCCATGTTTGGCAGAGAGCTTACTTTAAAAAAACAAAACCAAAAAAAAAAAAGGCCTTCAGGAATTTAAATATTCTTCAGTATTTGCCTTAATAATTCTCATGTTGTTAAGAATTTTTAGTACACGTTGATTTATATTTTTCTAATATTAACTTGCCCTTGTTTTACTTATGAAGTGCTAGTTACACTTTCAATTGTAATGTGCACTGTTCTTCCAGTAGTATAATGGTTTTTTTTAACAGTGTCAAACCTTTCATGCCATTGGTTTCCTCTCCCTGTTCTCAAGTATAGTGGCTTTAATGTTTGAAAAATAATAATTATCATTAGGACAGTAATAATAGCAGCTAACATTTATTGAGTGGCTATTATGTACCATGCACTGTTTTATATACTTTACTTTGATTAATTTGTTTAATTCTTACCACAGCCCTTTGAATTAGATAACTATTATTCCTATATTATAAGTGAGAAAATTGAGGCAATGAGAAGTTCAGTAACTTTTGCAGGTTCATATAACACTATTGTTTTCTTCCAGACACTTGTTGAACAACTAGACCAAGAGAGAGAGAAGAGATGGAAAGCTGAACAAGCTGAAAAGAAACTTATGGATTATATTGCTGAACTACACAAACATGCAAATGAAAAAAAAGATATTCATAGCCTGGCTCTACTCACCACAGATAGGTAA
This sequence comes from Phoca vitulina, assembly GCF_004348235.1. Lineage (NCBI taxonomy): Eukaryota > Metazoa > Chordata > Mammalia > Carnivora > Phocidae > Phoca > Phoca vitulina. The sequence continues at coordinate 33,335,867 of NW_022589728.1, forward strand.
GGGAAAAGTCTGTAAACCGAAAGATCTCTCCTAGTGCAAAGAATACTAAACTTGGATCTGGAATACCTTAGTTTACACTAGGTGTAATAAGATCAAAAACAATGTATGTGGTTTTAGTTTGTTTTGAACTAATTTTATTTAAAGATTTAATGCTTTATAAATTTGTTATGTAAATGAAGGATTCAGGTACACTTACTTGTGCCTTCAAGCTGAGAAGTGTTAGATCAATAAATAAGAATAATAAGTGAAGAAGAGCAAAAGACTAGAACAGGAATTGGCTTTTTTTTTTTTTTTTTTGGTAAAGTGTTGGTTTCTATGAAGAATAGGGATTGGCAAACTTTCAGCTTTGTGAGTCATATTTGGTCTCTGTTGCATATTGTTTTCTACAGTGGGTTTTGGTACCAGATAACCCAAGTTTCTTAATTCTGGTATTTCTGCTTTTCCATCTTATCCGTTCCATTGCCTATTTTATGTTTTTTTCTGTATATATTCTCTAATACATTTTTGTCTTACTCCATTCTGTGAGAATAACAGTTTTCTGAAATTACAGTAACCTTTATCTTCTGTTTCTTGTAGGTAATTATTTTTAAAGTTATATTTTTCCTCGGGGTGCCTGGGTGGCTCAGTCATTAGGCATCTGCCTTCGGCTAGGGTTGTGGTCACAGGGTCCTGGGATCAAGCCCCACGTCGGGCTCCCTGCTCAGCAGGAAGCCTGCTTCTCCCTCTCCCACTCCCCCTGCTTATGTTCCCTTTCTCACTGTGTCTCTCTCTCTCAAATAAATAAATAAAATTTTTAAAAAAAAGTTATATTTTTCCTCAAAGGGTTACAAGACCTTTCCATAGAGTTCTTGTTCATTTTTATCTCTTATTCTTGAATGAGCACTGTGTTTCTAGATTTAGTATTTGCCAACAAATAAGGTTTGGGAAGTTGCTCTCAGTTCCATTTCCTGTCTGTTTATACAGTGGATAAATTCCCAATCTTAATAGATTAGTAAGTTGATATACACAGCTCCCAAGCCAATTCTCAGGTTCTTTTAGGCATTTAACTAGTAAAATTTTGTGGTACTCATGTATTTTCTATCCCCCACTACCTGTTTTTCTCATACTTTGTACCTACGGATTATAAGGAAAATTATAATACCCATCATTCTATGAGACCCTCTCAGTTATGCAAGCTATGATGCGTCATTATACTATTACTGGTCCTTCTACCACCACCCACCAACTTCCTGCCTTATTTGTTTTGGGAATTGCTATCTTTGATAAAAGAAGATGCTAGACCGGGGTAAAGAAACAAGATGGGTAAATTAACAATCTGACTACCTCATTAGGTACCTAAGTAGCTAATAGAGTGCGATAGTAGATGTATAGAGCCCCTGTGACCCTGAATCATGCAAAAGAGAGAATGCATCTTCCTTTTCTTCCTCCCAGAAAGATATGGTTTTATGAGGCTAAGCCTGAGTGTTCTAGGAGTTGTTTTTCTTTTAATTTAGTTTTGTTTGCCTTATAATTGAAATTTCTCCCAGACTTTGACATGTTTTCTCTTGTTTTTAGAGACCCAAGTTGGGTAAACATAATGCCTTAGTCCATGGCCACAGTGATTGGTGCATACAGTGGACATATGAACCAAATTGGACTAATCAGAGTCTTTCCTAGAACTCTTCTAAATTGAACTAGAGGAAGATAATCTTTTCTGTTTGGTCCTCAGAGGTGTTAGAATGTGAGCCCAGGAATGTTTGTAGCTTTTTCCTTCTCTCCATCATACTTTACAAGGAACCCTACAGTAGGAGAAATGGAAACCAGCCTGTAAAGAATCACAAGTAGAGAACGCTTATGGTCTTCATGGTTTCAGTGGTCCCTCAGAATAGTGCACCCCATCCTCTGAATTGGTTATGTAGGTCAATAAATTCTCCCTTTTAATTTAGGTAGTTAAGAGTTTTTGATTGTAATCAAAGGGTTTAACTGATAGAAAGCTAGGATCAGTATTTTGTGTCTGGGGAAGATACAAAGAAGTCTAAGTTGACTTCCAGTCATCTATTTATATATCATTTCTCTCTTACAGCTTTATAACTGTATCCATGTCTGTTCCCTCTCCTAGATGTTGAACTCCTTGAAGGCACAGGCTTTATCTTAATCCATCTTGTTTGCTTTTAAGCCCATACCTAGCACAGTGTCTGAAACAAATTAGGTGTTCAGTAAAGTTTTGCTGTTGAATAGTAAAGTTCATATAAGATAAAGTTCCATTAATTTATATAGAATGTTTTCCCTTTGGGCAGAGTGTTAGTTTCAGGGATGGGAGAGAAGCATATTACACTGTTTTTCAGCCATTTTTACCTAATGAGTGTTTGAAACATACTTCAAATCTTCCTCTTTATTGTAACCTTTAATGTTAACTACAGTTTTTATCCTTTTGTATGCATAATATATACTTAAAGCCACATTTGATTTCTGCTTTAGGCTAAGGGAAATTATTTTTAAAGAGAGAAATTCCAAAGTACAACTCGAAGTTATGGTTCACAAACTTCAAAATGAAATTAAAAAACTAACTATTGAATTAATTAAAGCAAGAGATCAACAAGAGGATCACATTAGACACTTAAGAACCCTGGAAAAAGCATTAGAAAAAATGGAGAGGCAAAAAGGGCAACAGCAAGCAGCACAGGTACTTCTCTCTTTTAATCTATCCGTCATATGAATTAACACAAATTCATAGTTTTATCTTGAAACAAATTATATTGTTACAGAGTAAACTTAAAAGATATTAGGGTATATGCAAAAATTAATTTAAATGTAACAATTCCTATGGAATTTTGAAGATTTTATTTTTAAATAGTCTCTACAGCCAACATGGGGCTCGAACTTATAACCCCAGGATCAAGAGTCGCATGCTCTACCAACTGAGCCAGCCAGGACGGACGGACACACACACCACACTGCGCCCCCCCCCACCTGCCCCCACCTCACTGTGGAATTATTCCTGACTAGCCCTCACAAAGCAGTTATAAGAACAGTTGGTGGAAATATTGTAGGTGATTAGGGTTGTATTCTGAGAGCCAGGTTTTAAAAGTCTTTAGGGAGCCTGAAGATTTCATTTTCATACTTTCTGAGTGGAAATTATTGAGATCTATGATGTAATTAAGCTATAGATAATGCTAGTGTGTTTGATGCTTCTAAGGCTATATTTTATGGGACCGTAGCATCATTAATTTAATAAATTTTGAAAATCAACTTAGTCACCAGTTCCTATTGAGAAGGCACTTTTCTTTGGAGAACTGGCATTAAAATAGAAGCAGGGAGAGTATTATCTAAATACTGTAATTGTGTATATTTACTCAGATGCGACTTATCCAAGAGGTGGAGCTCAAAGCTGCCGCTGCTGATACAGAAATAAACTTACTTAGAACTTCTCTTCATCAAGAAAAGGAACAAGTACAGCAACTTCATGAACTTCTTGCATTGAAAGAACAAGAACACAGGTAAATGAAAGATACATCAGAAAATAATGACTTTTTTTTTTTAAAGATTTATTTTTATTTGAGAGCACGCTCATGTGTGCACATGCACATGCACACAAGTAGGAGGAGGGGCAGAGGGAGAAGCAGACTCCCCGCTAAGCAGGGAGCCGGTCGCGGGGCTCAGTCCCAGGACCCTGGGATCATGACTTGAACCGAAGGCAGATACTTAACTGACTGAGCCATCCAGGCGCCCCAAATAATGACATTTAAAAATAGAAAAAGAAAAGTTTCTTCTCCCTACCCTACTCCTTTACATAAAACTAGACTGATTGATCAGTGATGAAATCTAACAATTAGTTTGTGAAAAATAACATGTTTATGTATGCATTAAAATCAGTCTTACATTAAGAACTAGTAGCTTAAAAACAAATAGGTGGCTTTATTGAGGTAAGAGCTTATAACAATGAAGCTTATTTTGTATTTTTCCAAACCCAACCAAAAATTGGTCATTGTAATACAGAGAAAACTGTTTTAATTGACCTCCTAGTAACCACCTATTAATCAATAGTCTTTATTCTCTGAGGTGCAGGAGTCAACAAACTTTTTTTATGAAGGGCCAGATAGAAAATATTTCAGGCTTTTCAGGCCATACCAAACTATATTTTTGTAGTAAAAAAAGTAGCCATAGGAAATATGTAAACAAATGGGCATGGCTGTGTTCCAATAAAAGTTTATTTCCCAAAAAGAGTCTCAGGCCAAATCTGGCCTATCAGTTGTAGTGTGCCAGACCTGTTCTGTGGAATCCACAATAATTTGAACACTTGCAGCTAGTTATCTACTTACTGCCCTACCAGTTGAATTGTGTATTTGCCATGGGTTAATTGTGTTTGTTCCAAAAACCTGTTTTGTTTTTACCCTTACATAAATGAGTTTTTTAATTATAAATTAAATTTTGATGTTCTGGGGAAGATTGTCATCATATGCAGGGGCAGAATGACTGTAATAAAGATTGGGGGAGATAATTGTAAAAATTAAAATTTTGCACTGAGTTTCCTTTACAAATATATTTTAACTTCTTGTTCTAGTTTAAAGAAACCAAAACTAGAAATAATGGATTTTGTAGTATGGGTTTGACTTACTCAGGAAAAATAGTGGAGAACTCTAAAGAATGAACGCACATTTAAATAAAAATAAACTTGCCCTGTATATCAAAAGATTGGTGAATAATTTCACACTTTAACTGATTTTTTTTCTATTAACCAACCACCAGTAACGGTCAGACTGTATTAGTTGTATATCAAAGATTCAGCCAAAGTAGAGGATATAGTGAAGTAGAATTTGACTTCTACAAATGCACCTAAAGAATTTTAGAAGCCATACAATGACTCTGGACTATCTCAGTTTAAATACGGCATACTCCTTTTATCCCCATCACCACTGAATATACAATCAAATGAAACTCATATTCTTCCTCTACCATCCTGTGCCAGTTTCTTTGCTCCAAAGTTAGGAGCTGATTTTAAATTACAAATAGAGAATATACGCTATTTTAACAACTATTTAAAGACCTTGAAAGTTTTTCTTTCCAGGTGAAATAGCATCCTGTGATTTTTATTTGTTTTTGCATTCCAGGAAAGAACTTGAAACAAGGGAGTTTCTCAGTGATGCTGAGTTCCAGGAAGCCTTAGCTAAAGAAGTAGCTAAAGAAGAAAGAAAGCATGAGCAAGATATAAAAGAATACCAAGAAAAAATTGATACATTAAACCAACAGTATATGGATTTAGAAAATGAATTCCGTATTGCTCTGACTGTTGAAGCCAGAAGATTTAAAGATGTAAGAATTGGCATCTAGCTTTTTATTGAAAACAGCATCAGCAAGATATGTTTGGATGAGAGGACTATATTTTAGAATTCTAGCTCTATTTACACATTGGCTATATGATTTTAAGCAAATTACTTAAATTCTTAGCACCTTAGTTTCTTCACATAAATAATAGCTACTCTTCAGTGCTGTTGCAAAAACTAAGATTATAAATGGTCAAGTAAAAGCACTAGAATAGGAATTGGGCAGCCTGAATTCTTCTATTACTATAGAGCAGGGATTGGCAAACTAAAGCCCCTGGGCCTATTTTTTAAATAAAGTTTTATTAGAACAGCTACAGAAACAAATAGTTTCTAAATATTTGGAGAACTGCTATTTATAATGCAATTTTGAAATATAGGTTAAAGATGGTTTTGAAAATGTTGCAACTGAGTTAGCAAAGAGCAAGCATGCTCTTGTTTGGGCTCAACGAAAAGAAAATGAATCTTCCTCTTTAATTAAAGATCTGACCTGTATGGTGAAGGAGCAAAAAATAAAACTTGCAGAAGTTTCGAAATTGAAACAGGAAACAGCAGCAAATTTACAGGTAAAACATTGTAACATATTTTCTTTTTAATTTTTTATGTCATAGTCTCAAGTATATCCTGACAATTTTAGGAAGTAACACAATTACAAACTTCTAATAATGCTAATTATATATCTGAGGTGTATGAGAAAAGTAATATAACTAGGGGATTAAACCATGATTTCACAGATTGTATTGCTTACACTAAAATAGTATTTAAGTAAAATAAGTGAATTTAAGAAGTGTACTAAGGAAATAGGTGCCAGTTGTACAGTGATACAGCAAAAATTGTGATGGTGATACTGAGATGGTAACCTGAGTTTGGGAAACACCACGCGAATTGCTGATAATTTTGTGGTGGTCATGGTTATTTTAGATATACCTAGCTGTAATAATTTTTAAATTTTTTAGTGCTTTTGTCTCAATTTCAAGCATTAGTGGTATTTTGCCCAAAGGAACTTAATTCCTGAAAGTGTCCTTTAGATTATTGATATAAATGCTTGATGAGAAATTTTGAGTATTCCATGTGTAGTTACTCTTTTAAGATACTGTTACTAGAATAAAATTCAGAGTTTTTAAAGGGATAGTCTCTTAAATTTTGACTTTTTATTTTACGACCTATATCGGTCTCTAATAAAATAAAAACTTTTTCTGATGTAAAATTTAGGAGCATTTACTATGCATTTATTTGCTTAAACATTTTTTCTCGTAAAATGCAAAAAGTAAAAAATAAGCACTTAAATGTAATAATTACTTTGCTTTCCCCCCCCCCAATGTTTCTGGGGATGTACAGAATCAAATCAACACCCTTGAAATCTTGATTGAAGATGACAAGCAGAAGAGTATTCAAATAGAACTTCTCAAGCATGAAAAAGTCCAGCTTATTTCTGAGCTAGCCGCCAAGGAATCACTAATTTATGGTTTGAGGACAGAAAGAAAAGTATGGGGGCATGAGCTGGCACAACAGGGTAAAATTTTCAAATTTTCAAAGCGAAAATAGCCCATTCTTCTAAATCAACAAATCTGGGTATTGAGAAAAGGAGGGGCTTATTAACTCTGCCTAACACACACCAAAAAAGAAAGTGATACTTTATATGGAAGGATAAGTAGGTACAGCCAAATGAAATGCCTCCTAAGATGTGAATTTATTACACAAGTTAGGAAGTTACATCTCTGATTTTTTTGTTGTTGTTGGTTTTCTTCCCAATATGATTTGGCTACTTTTCTGAACAGGTCTACCTTTACAGTGCTACAACTAAGTCATTGAAATAATTCTTTCTTATACAGTGCTTTTAAATTATTTGTATAGTACACAGTACTCAGTTTTTTCTAAAAATGTTGGTAACACTTATCTTGTTATGCATGGAGAAATGTGAGATAGTGTAAGAATGAAAACCACTTTAGGTTTAGGTTAATTTACTCTTAGTCTCCTTTCTTTTCCCGTCACTATGAAGCAAGAGATAGACACAGTTTTCTGGCATTTGTAGATACTTTACAAATTATGAATAGCTAGATGTTGGTTTTAATGGAGAATTGCTTATTTGTCCATTACATATAAGAATCTTGAATATGATTTTTTTGTTTGAATGCCATAACTTGACCAATTAAATACTACATGTCTGAGTTACTTGTTCTTGATTTGTAATTTTAGGTTTTCCAAATAACCATGGGTGTTTAAAAGACCTTTTAGTTCTCTTCCCCTTTTCCTTTCTGTTACGCTTTATATTGTTTTTTATTCAGTTTTTCTTTTTGGTTACTGTATTACACATTGTTAAATTAGATGTTCATAAAATACAAATCTTCCAAGGTCTTTTAAAGTTTGTTACTGCTGATGTTTATTTCTCAGGATCATCTCTAGCCTTAGATCGTGGGAAATTAGAGGCACAAATTGAAAGTTTATATAGAGAGAATGAGTCTCTGAGAAAGGCAAATGAATGTGATAATGATGCATTAAGAATTAAGTGCAAAATCATAGAAGACCAAACTGAAACCATTGGAAAATTAAAAACTGTAAGTTTGTTACTTTATTTTGGGAAAAGAGCATGTGGCAGATTTGTAAACCAGTGGATCAAATTATCAAATAAATATCTATCTCAATGAATCCAAGCTGTTGTGGAATTTGGGACAGATTGTCATGTGTTTCCTTGTATGAAATACGCCCTTTCCCTTTTAAAAGGACTGTATGGCTTTTATTTATTAATTTTAAATTACTTTTACCTCAAACTTTTATGGGATGATGTTATTATGGCCTGTGAAATAACTGAAAATAGTGTCAATAAAGGGTTAGGAATCTTAAGAAAATTCCTGTTTTATATGTTTAAAATATCCTTTTAGAGCATTGTTTAGGGTGTTCCAGTATTGCTAAATCACATCTCAAAATTATGACAAAACCAGCTATTCTGTATTTAAAAATAAATTTCCCAGGGGAAACCATTTTTTTACCCTCTTCTTCAATAAGGCCTATCTTTTTTTTTTTTTTTTTTTAAGATTTTATTTATTTGACACAGAGAGAGAGATAACCAGAGCAGGAACACAAGCGGGGGAGTGGGAGAGGGAGAAGCAGGCTTCCCGCCGAGCAGGGAGCCCGATGTGGGGCTTGATCCCAGGACCCTGAGATCATGACCTGAGCTGAAGGCAGACATCTAACGACTGAACCACCCAGGCGCCCCAATATAGCCTATTTTTTTTTTTTTTTTTAAGATTTTACTTATTTGTCAGAGCGTGCACACGCGAGAAGGGAACACAAGCAGGGGGAGCAGCAGGCAGAGGGAGAAGCAGGCTCCCCACTGAGCAAGGAGCCCGATGCGGGACTCGATCCCAGGACCCCGGGACCACGACTCGAGCCAGGGGCAGACGCCTAACCGACTGAGACACCCTGGCATCCCCCAATATGGCCTATCTTAAGAGAGATACTAACAGGATTGCTTGCTTCAAAGTATGTTACATGAAAAATTTCCAGAGGAATTTTTTTAGTTATCTTGAGCACTGAATCAAATTTGATCTCCAAATTTTTCTCCAAGAGATTATCTCTTAAAATATAAAAATGGAGAAAAGAGTTAAGAAACTGCTAAATGAGATTACCACCCATTAACTCATTCTTCAGAGTAGCCATAACGGCCTAAGATTTATTTTTCTTTTTCTTAGTCACTTTTTAAAAAATTCCTTGAGAACTTTATCAAGTACAGAAAATCATCATTTATCACAATGTTGCTATATCCATAGCTAGATTTAGGCTATGAATGCCTGAACTCTACCACCCTAAACAATTATATCAGTACTCCTCAATTGAAATTTGGTTTCAGTATATCCAAAAATTCAAATATATATGTCATACATGCCAAGCAGCAGGGAAAATTATTGAAATTTTTTTAGCAGTAAGCCTTTTTTCTTATTTTAAAAATCTAGCCAAGCATATTTTCCTTTGAGTTAAGCTAAATATGAAACACAAAGACTTGTGATTTGCTTGTAAGTTTCACAGGGCAAAGCAGATGATACTCTGGGTATAATACATTGTTTTTGACAAAGCTACTTCCACGGAAGACGGCTGCTTTTTTTTTTTTTTTTAAGATTTTTTTTATTTATCTGACAGGGAAAGACACAGCGAGAGAGGGAACACAAGCAGGGGGAGTGGGAGAGGGAGAAGCAGGCTTCCCGCGGAGCAGGGAGCCCGATGTGGGGCTCGATCCCAGGACCCTGGGACCATGACCTGAGCCGAAGGCAGATGCTTAACAACTGAGCCACCCAGGCACCCCAAGACTGCTGCCTTCTTGTCAATCTCTGAGCAGAAAGGAAATGACTAGTAATGAATGATAATAGTTGATCTGAAACACAGAAGAGTTTTAGTTTTAGGTTTTTGGGTTTTTTTTTAAATGTTCAGCCCATCATTTTTTTCCCCCACAATTTACTACATTTATTCTAAAGAACATTGCATCAGCCTCAAAGATATGAGTATTAGGGGTGCTTTCCCACTAATCATACAGCATAGAGAGATAGTTTGGCATAATTTCTTTCAGCAGCAAATTCATCATCACTAATACCTAAAACGGATAATGACCCTTATTTATTGTTAAATTAGATGTTCATAAAATAGAAATCCTCTGGGTCTTTTGAAGTTTGTTATTGATAATGTTCTTTCTCAGGCTTGTCTCTATCCCCAAATCATGGGAAACTAGGGGTTCGGAATGAAAGTTTATGTAAAAAGAACAAGTCTGCAAAAGGCAAATGAACATGATAATGAAGTTTGATGTTTTCAGTTTGGAGTTTGATAATTTCAATTAAATAGATTCTATAGTTAGCTTCTGACTATGGAAATCAGAAGCAGAAATTTTTTTAAATTCTGTTTCCTCCCCCTATAATTTTTTGGTACTTTTCAGTATATATGGCTCACATACTCTCTGATGATGCAGTGTTTGTTATTTTTTATTAATAGGATTATTTCATAAGACTCTTTTATAGCTTTTGTGGATTCCCATAATATGTGGCAAGACTGCTCACTCTTAAGTGCTTCAGAGAGTCATGGGGAGAAAATAAACAATTCATGACTTTTATGCAGATGTTGGTCAAAACTACAAGACTACCTGACATCTTCGCTTAGAATTTTTAGATATGTAACACACTGAGGAATTGAACCACCTCTTTATAATACTTATGAATACATACTTAAAAGTTAGCCTTTTCCAGTATTTATTTGTTTACCTCCATCTTCTTCCCAGAAGTAGGAAAAAGGGCAGGGTGGAGCAGAGGAAACAGGGTAAAAATCAGAACTACCAATATCATCTTTTTCTTACTTGCAGAGACTGCTATCAGTAGGTAGTAGATAGCAGGTCTATTCCAGACATCCAGGCATGCCCACATAAAGCAAACAAATGTTCACTGGAATAAATAACCTATATGAGGCCTAGTACCTGCAAACTTTTAACAGTGCCTATGGTAGTTTTGATCTTTCATTATCCCCTGCTTTATAGTATGTAAATACAGGATGAAGTCTGGCTCATGGTACAGAAGATAGAATAAAAAATGTTTTGGGGAAATATAAAACCTGTTTTTATGTGACATTTTAATAGTGATAAAATCATACTTTATTTTGAAGTAAATTATTTGCTCATCCTGATGCAGAAAGCACTTATGTTTAGCACAGTAGAAATAGCAGTTTAATTTGTGCCATGACATACACTGTGAATATCAGTCTTTGCTGTATCAGTCATCCACTCAGAGTTTTCTGTTTCTGTCATGAAATCATCTTTTCAAATGCAAAATTGCAATAATTGAAAATTTTATTGTGCTGCTTTCTTTTCCTTCTCTCTCCCTCTATGATTGATAATTGCCTAACTTACTGACATAAAAAATGTGAAGGGAATAAAAATCTTGTTTTTGTTAACAGCACTTAAAGTAGTAGTGATGTTTCTTATTGATTGTGATTTAAAAATGTCCTGTAGGGGCACCTGGGTGGCTCAGTAGGTTAAGTGTCTACCTTAAGGGTATGTCCTGGAAATCTCTTTGAAAATACTCAATAAATATTCAATTTATTTATTTATTTTTTAAGATTTTATTTACTTATTAGAGAGAAAGAGCACAAGCAGGGGGGAGGGGCAGAGGAAGAGGGAGAAGCAGGCTCCCCACTGAGCAGGGAGCCCGACACAGGGCTTGATCCCAGGATGCCAGGACCCGAGATCATGACCTGAGCTGAAAGCAGATGCTTAACCAATTGAGCCACCCAGGTGCCCCTCAATTTATTTTTTTAATTTGTAGTTTTTAGAATAATTTTAAACCATATCTAATTTAGGAAATGAGACGTTTAGGGTTAATAAAAGTAAAGTGCTGATTTTTTTTCTTGAAGTGTGTACAAGAAAGAGAAGAACAAATCAAAATATTACAAGAAAAGATCACTGAAATACAAAAATGTACTCAAGAACAACTTGATGAAAAATCTTCACAACTAGATGACATAATTGAAAAACTGGAAAGACACAATGAAAGAAAAGAAAAACTAAAACAACAGTTGAAAGTAAAGGAGTTAGAACTTGAAGAAATTAGAAAAGCTTACAGGTATATAGTATTTCCTGTTGAGAAATAAAATGTGGCTAAATAATTTCATATAAGCAGTTTTATTTTTTAAATTGTTTTTTTTTTTTTCATATTAGTACACTTAATCAGAAATGGCATGATAAAGGAGAGCTTCTAAGTCATCTTGAAATGCAAGTAAAAGAAGTGAAAGAAAAATTTGAAAACAAGGAAAGGAAACTTAAAGCAGAAAGAGACAAAAGTATTGAACTACAAAAGTAAGCACTAAGTCCCAAAGTATGTGGGAGATCTTTAAACATAAACACTGAATTGGGATGGGTGAGGTAATGTAAAAAGAAGGACAGAGAAAAGGACTAAACACATGTTGGACTTAGTTATTTGCAAAGTAATTTACTTCCATTCTATCTATAAAATATAGATAATAGTTCCTACCTCCAATGTCTGATGTGAGGTTTAAATTTTGTGTATATGTATATTCATGTATATATGTGGCTTGTATGAGTTACTTAGTGCCTGACACATAATAATTGCTGTGGAAGAATACTAATTATACTCTATAGAAAGTTTTAATTGATAATACAGTTACTTGTTTGTCTGCTAACAGACCCTGTTCCACTTTGCTGTCAACCAGCAATAATATAGGGACTTTGGCTTGGAACCTGTTGTAATTTTCTCTCCTGCCTGTCATAATTTGGAGTCTTTTATATCCGAAAAGAAATAATCATTTCTTTTTTTTTTTTTAAGATTTTATTTATTTATTTGAGAGAGAGAGAGAATGAGAGACAGCATGAGAGGGAGGAGGGTCAGAGGGAGAAGCAGACCCCCTGCTGAGCAGGGAGCCCGATGGGGGACTAGATCCCGGGACTCCAGGATCATGACCTGAGCGAAGGCAGTCGCTTAACCAACTGAGCCACCCAGGTGCCCAGAAATAATCATTTCTGATAAATAGCAGTTCCTAAACTTTAATATAAATCATAAAGCCTGATAGTTTTCAGAATCTCTTATATTACATTGTTTATTGTTGTGTTAATCACAAAACAGTAAAGACCTGATTTTTTTTTATTTTACACATTAATACTTTTATGACTAAGATTAGTATGTATGATTTTTGACTTAATAGAATTTTAATAAAAACATTTATTTATATAGCCTTTTATGATATATAAATTGATTTTTTTTCTTATATCTTAATTTGAACCCAGCAGTAGTTCTGTGAGGTTGGCAGAGCAGGTAGGATTATCCTGTTTTATAGTTAGTTGAAAAACTTAAATGCAGAGTTTGTGACTTGCCCTTAAGTCATATGGCTACTAAGTGTTGCAACTGGGAATAAAAAAGACTTGATTCATGGACCCTAATGTTCAGTCCATTATTACTATGGGCTATACTAAAAGCAGAAAATGTGTTCATTATGGACTTAACTTTTTTAATAAAATTATTCACATTTAATATAAAGGAACTGGTTCTGTGCCTCTAAGAAACTTTTAGCAATAAATTTTGTGAATACTATTTAATGTCTTTATTAACATAGAGTATTATCGGTTAAGCATTAACATAGAGAAGTCAGACATACAATACATATTCATAAACTTAAACCTTCCTGTAGTGTATACCTCTCAAATTAGCTTACTACAAACCCATGGGGAAAAAAAGACTGATAATAGTCATCTGTGAATGTGCTTATAAATCATTAGACTCAAAATAAATGAGAACCCAAGTACTCTAACTTTTAGAGGGTGAAAGTGTAACAAATTTTCATTGATTTTACCCTACCTTGTTGTGTTACTAACAGATTCCACTGGATGATGAAACCAAGATAGCCCTTTGCCACTTAATGGAGTTATACTTCCATTAAAATATGAATATAAGAGTTGCCATCTAAGAAGAAAAAAAATCCTAATTTTTATGCACAAAGATACATAGTTTTTGTTTTATTTTTAAGGGATGCGGTGGAAAAGCTTCATAGTATGGATGATGCCTTTAAAAAACAAGTTGATGCAATTGTTGAAGCTCATCACGCTGAAATAATACAACTGGCAAGTGAAAAGCAGAAATACATTGATTCTGCAAATTTAAAGGTACTATAAATAAAAAGTGCAATCCATCATTATTTTGGAAAAAGTTTCCAAAGAGTATTTTATTAATTAGGGTTTTAGACTATCACTGATGGTTTTGAATGATATCATTTAATATCATTAACAGAGGAACTTAGGGTGATGTTAAATCAGAGGTAGACATCAGAATCACCTATAGAGCTTTTTAATAATACACATGCATGAGCTTCCCCATCAGAGACTTTCATTTCCTAAGTCTCTGGTTAGACCTAGGTGTTTTTAAAACACAACAGGTAACCCCTGTTTGGTTTGATACGACCCGTCTGTTGAGATCCACTAGGTGAGTGGACAGATGGAAATTTCCATTTTCCCTTGATTCTGAAGCAGCAGTAAGAAACTGAGATATCTGTGAGACAGAGATTGAAAATCTGCTAACTGGGAAAGAGTTCATAAACAGAAAGAGTAACTCCATATAATGACAGTTGTGTGATTAGTTGACATAACCCTCAGGAGTCTGTGTGAAAAAAAAAGAAGCAACAAGGTCTTTGGAAATAATGACAATAATTAAGGAAGTATAACTTGTTCAAAATGTAGTTCTTTATTTTATTTCAGGTCAACAGATGTTTCAGAAGTTTTCTTTATAATCTACCAAGTGTTAACAAGGGTGCATCAGGTAATACCAAATAAAGCATAAGATTAGGTCCTTAGCTGAAAGGAAAATATTGTTTAATTTTGGACATCTGGTGCCAATATGGTGTAATAGCAAAGGGATGGATGTTAGAGAGTTACAGAAATGGCACCAGGGCTTAAGTGTGATAATCGTGAAAAAAAATTACAAATTATTACATAAAGATGATAATTTAAATTAGGAGAAATATAGTTTTCTAGGGAAAAAGACTAGGAAGTCTGTATTAGAGATTCAGAAGAGGGAAGTAAACAGAAAGGAATGGTCATATTGATAGCATTATTAGGAATGTTGTGTCATAGGAGAGAGAGTTTCAAGCAAAAATTAATAGTATACAATACAGAGAATCCTAGGAGAATATAGGTTAGGAAGGAATGATAAAATTATCTCTCAAAAAGATGGTAATTTATAACCAACAGGAATTTTAGAAATGCAGTAGACCAGATTAAAGCGTTTCTTTGAGAAGGGAGGTTATCTCAGTTTTAAAAGTCTATAAGGAACTGATGTTTTAGTTGAAGTCATGACTCCTCATTCATACATAGCACAGGACAGTGGAAAGATTAAGTCAGAAGACTGAGTTTCTGTTCATATGTGCTACTGAGAAACTGCACAACCTTGAACAAATTTTCTAAGCTCTAAAATACAGTTAAGATAAATTACCATGTGCTCATCATAAGAATCTGTGAGATCTAGACAATATAAATGTAAGTACTTTGTGTACAGTATTAGTATTTGAACAAGTTACATTATACATACTTCTTTGCTTTAAATGAATACCACAAGTTACAAAATTCTAAGAGTGAAGTTTGACTTTTTCTTTCAGAATGCATTTTTAAAATATATTTTCTTTAAAAAATTTAAATGCAAAATTTACATGTTGATTTAGGTTCATCGAGTTGAAGAAGAAATGCGTGAACTTCTTCAGGAAACATGCAAGAACAAAAAAGCAATGGAAGAAAAAATTAGGCAACTTGCTTTTGCTCTAACTGAAATTCAGCAAGAAATGTGATGGTTCTGAGAATGAATTTAACTGAAATGGAACAGCAGACCTATTGTAAAAATGATTAAATATTGTAATAGTAGTAACTGCTATGACTTTGAAATGTCTCTTTCTACACATTTCATTCTAATTATATTTTAAAAGACTTTTGATCAAGTATTTTTTAATTGTATATGTAGGTTTTTATAATAAATTGTTGATAATTATGTGTACTAGAAAAACCTATCAAAATAACTAGAGTTACAACACTTTCTTGTTTCTGTGCTATACATTGTTTGGTAATTACACATTTGTCTTCAAATATGTAAATGGAAATTAACATTAGTATTTGGACTATATGAGGTAAAGTATTTTCATCATTGTTGTTACCTTATTGTGTTGATGAAGAACTAATTATATTTATTGGTCATCCTTTAGTTGACGTAGCTCCATTTTTTTTTTAAATGCTCATAAGTGTAGCTGAAAAGTATTTGAAGTCTGTATGTTAAAAGATACGGCATTCTTTACAAAGCATATGTAGCCATCTCCACATCACTCATAAAGACCCTTTTTTTTTTTTTTAAGGTTTTATTTATTTGACAGAGAGAGCACAAGCAGAAGGAGAGAGAGGGAGAAGCAGGTTCCCTGCTGAGCAAGAGCCTGATGTGGGACTCGATCCCAGGACTCTGGGATCATGACCTGAGCCGAAGGCAGACGCTTAACCGACTGAGCCACCCAGGCGTCCCTAAAGACCCCTTTTTTATAATGTATATGACTTCTTCATTAAAGATTACATATAAGGTTTCATAAACATCATCTGTTCCTCAAGAGGAACACTGCTGTTCCACCTTCGTTTTCCCTTCTAATCACAGTATTTGAAAGAATTCTTATTTTTGTCATCTCTTAGGTTGCTATATATGCAGAACAAAAACCTAGGTACTATCACTATTTCTAAAAGAAAGAATATAATATCACATTTTTAACTAATAGCCACTGAACTAAGTTGTTTGGGGTTTTCTTTGTTTTTTTATCATGGGGCTTGAACTCACGACCCTGAGATCAAGACCTGAGCTGAGATCAAGGGTTGGACACTTAACCAACTGAACCACCCAGACACCCCTGAACTAAGTTTTAAAAATTAAATGCAATCAGAAGAGTAAATGTTTCTAAAAGAGAGGGCTCCATTTCGTGAGAGGCAAGCTTCTTCCTGAACTCTATGGGACGGCATCAAGCATACCAACATGCACAGTGGAGGTGGGAGAGCAGGGCATAAGAAATAATTGGAAAAATAATAGCTGAAAATTCCCTAAATGTGATGAAAAGATTAACCCACAATTCCAAGAACTTCAGTAAAACCCAGGATAAACACAAAGAGAGCCACACCTAGATACTTTAAAGTCAAACTTGCAGGAAATTCTTGAAAGCAGCAAGAAAATATGATTCATGTAAAGGAACAATGTAATTAACTGTTGACTTCTCATCAGAAACAGTAAAGGCCAAAAAAAACAGTAGAGGGGCGCCTGGGTGGCTCAGATGGTTAAGCGTCTGCCTTCGGCTCAGGTCATGATCCTAGGGTCCTGGGATCGAGTTCCGCATCGGGCTCCCTGTTAGGCGGGGAGCCTGCTTCTCCCTCTGCCTTTCTCTCTCTCTCTGACTCTCATGAATAAATAAATAAAACATTTAAAAAAAAAAAAAAAAAAAAAACAGTAGAGGCCAGAAGGCAGTGAGTAACATACTTGAGGTATGGGGGAGAAATGAACTATCAACCAAGAATTCTACATCCAGCAAAACTGTCAAGATAAATGCAAAATAATGGCATGCCCAGACAATTGACAAAATTTATCGCTAGCCAACCTACCTTAAAAGAAATACTGAAGTCCTAAAGGCTGAAAGAAAATGATTCCAGACAGTAACTCAAATCCACTGGAAGAAATGAAGAATATTGGGAATAGTAAACATGTAGGTAAGTTCTCCTAAGACTGTATAAATACATTTTTCTTCTGTTAACTAGAAGACATTATATACAGCAATAATTGTAACACTATATTGAATTCACAGCATGTGTAGGTGGGCTTTGTGTGACAAAAACAGCATAAAGTTGGAACAAAATATATTTTGCTAGATTAATACTAATCTAAAGATGACTGATAAAATGCATATTGTAATTCCTACAACAGCCACTAAGAAAATAACCCAGTTACATTTGAAAAATCAACAAGAGTTCCCCACTTGTAGAATGGCAGCGCAAGGAATTCTGTGGGTGTGTTTTCTAGCAAAACAACCACAATTGGTAAAAAGTTTTTTATTTATCAAGATTTTATTTATTTGAGAGAGCAGGGGGAGGGGCAGAGAGAGAAACAGACTCCCTGCTGAGGGGGGGAGCCCAACATGGAGCTCTGTCCCGAGACCTCAGGATCATGATCTGAGCCGAAGGCAGACACCAACTTTGCAGCCACCTAGGCGCCCTGTAAAAATTATTTTAAAACACCCATTTAAAGTCTGAAAATTGTCCTAAGAGCATACAGCAAATGAAAAAGCATTTCTTCAAGAAAATTTATTAAGTCTCTGTAAGAAGAGCAAAAGCCTTCAATAGATTCCTTAAAATGCCCAGTTTTCACCTAAAAAAGTAGGAGACATGCAAAGAAAAAGAAAAGGGGGACCCATACAGAGGGTAAAAAAGGCAAGGAAAAATACTTGTAAGAGGGCCCAGATATTAGATAAAAGAAGACTTCAAAACCACTGTATGTTCAAAAGACTGAAGGAAAGCATGCTTTAAAAGTAAAGGAAGCTATGGGGGCGCCTGGGTGGCTCAGTCGTTAAGCGTCTGCTTTCAGCTCAGGTCATGATCCCAGTGTCCTGGGATCGAGCCCCGCGTCGGGCTCCCTGCTCCGCGAGAAGCCTGCTTCTCCCTCCCCCCCCCCCCCCCCCCCCGCCCCCCCCCCCCCCCCCCCCCCCCCCCCAAACCCTCCTTCTCCCCCCCCCCCCCCCCCCCCGCTTGTGTTCCCTCTCTTGCTGGTCTCTCTCTGTCAAATAAATAAATAAAATCTTTAAAAAAAAAAAAAAAAAGTAAAGGAAGCTATGTTAATAGAGCTCACCAAATAGAGAATAAAGAGAAATATTTTTTTAATGAAATTTTACTTTGGGGGCTCTACAGTGTATTTGAGCCAGCAGAAGAATCTGAACTTGGAGATTATGCAATTTGAAGAAGACAGAGAAAATATTGAAAAATTAACAGAACCTCAGAAATGTGGATCGCATTAACTGCACCAACATACAGTGAAGTACAAAAGGAGAGAGAAAAGAGTGATGTATATGAATTCTAAATAAAGTATATATAAAATATATAACCTATTTATTAGAAGAAATAGTGGCTCTAAGCTTGCCAAATTTGGTGAAAATCATGAATTTACATTCCTAAGAAGCTACTTCAAGTAGGAAAAATTCATAGCCACACCCACATGGTAAAAAATACTGAAATTGAAAGAAATGTGAGAAGTCCCCAAATATTTGCAAATTAAACTGCAACTTCTAAATAACCTATGAGTCAAGAAATGACAGAGAAAAGATGCGATAGAGGAATGGGCTCTGTATTGACCCATGCTGTGTCTAGGGGAAGGGACGTTGCACAGATAGGATTCAAAG
Source organism: Phoca vitulina (assembly GCF_004348235.1). Lineage (NCBI taxonomy): Eukaryota > Metazoa > Chordata > Mammalia > Carnivora > Phocidae > Phoca > Phoca vitulina. Next base: position 33,355,087 of record NW_022589728.1, read on the forward strand.
ACTCCAGAGGTTTAAAAAATCATTTGGCTTTCTGAGTTGTGGGGCCCAAGAAAGGCTGCCTACACTGTAACCTATATCTGGATCCAAAAATCTTTTTTTCCCCAGTTGTATCGAGATATAATTGATATGTAACATTGTATAAGTTTAATGTATACAGCATAATGATGTATGTATATATTGTGAAATGATTACAATAAGTTTAATAATATCCATCACTACACAGTACATTTTTTTTCTTCTGATGAGAACTTCTAGTATCTACTCTGAGCAACTTTCAAATATACAATACACAACTGTTAACTATAGTCATCATGTGTACTACATCCCCAGAACTTAAATATCTTATATAACTGTAAGTTTATACCTTTTGACCACCTTCATTCAATTCCCCCCACTCCTGGATCCAGAATCTTGATTTATAAGTACCTAGACTTAAACTCACTAGTCTTCTAGTTTCTGTTAGTACATACCAGCCACCAAATTCCTAAAGCCAAGATATGCTGTCTTTAATACTGAGTTCCTGCAAGGTTGGGATGTTAGGTAAAGAAGTTCCAGTTTAGTTTTCTGGGGGATAATTGGAAAAGATATTCTACCTGCTCTCAACCACCGAAATCCCAAAATGTTCACTCACATGGCCAAACGCTGAGTGTTTGGGGGAATAGTTTATCCTCTCTTCTGTTCAGTTATTAGAAAATAAACAGCAGCTGCTACCCTTCTTCATTAAACCCTACTAATATTTAAATATCATCAATGCAGTGGACGAAGTAATAATGTCCTTAGGTTGATATCATTGCAAGTTCCAGTAAATGAATCTGCAACAATTAATAGATGAGTCTGTATTTTATGGAGTAGGAGAGTAACCCTGCCAAAGTTGTGACTATTTAATTCATTTGGAAGATTTTCATCAAGAAGTCTTGATATCCCATCTGATTTGTGATTTACGGGCTAGGATACCACCACTAGTGGTGGGCCCCAATTATCTCTATTTCTTTACTTCCTTTGGCAATATGAGACTGCTGCTCATGACTAATTTATGGCTTAAATCACAATGACCAAGGGAGACACAAGCAGCTGAACATACTGGTATAATTGACTCATTTATACATTAAGTGGATGTAACCACCGTTTTTGTCTAAGTGCCTGCTCTAGAATACATAGCTTAGTTATTTCGGAGTGCCTGGAGTCTGACTATTCTTTCATTATGGCTCTGTCATGCTGGTGTTTCCAACATTTATTGCCACTTCCTGGGATATAAGCCACAGTCTGACCTAATTGCTTCCCATCAGATAGCTCATGCCTTATCCTGCCTAGAACCCCCTAAGATGTGTTGAATCAGGCACACAGCCACCTACAAAGCAAAACAAACACCTATTTACTAGAACTTAGGAAACAAAACCTAGAGCAGAAACAAATTTCCCTGATCCTTATCCTTACCTCGGGGTCTTGAAGAAAGATAGTCTCAGGGACCCCTGGGTGGCTCAGTCGTTTAGGCATCTGCCTTTGGCTCAAGTCATGTTCCCGGAGTCCTGGGATCAAGTCCCGCATTGGGCTCCTTGCTCGGCAAAGAGCCTTCTTCTCCCTCTTCCTGCTGTTCCTCCTGCTTGTGTGTTCTCACTCTCTGTCTGACAAATAAATAAAATCTTAAAAAAAAGAAGGAAAGAAAGAAAGGCTCAGGCTTTCAGGAAATGGTAAGAATCATATATATATATATATATATATATATATATATATATATCTCCTATTTATAGTGGGTATGCTTTCTTTGGTTTTACTGGAAGTGAATTTTAGGGAGGATCAATCCATGGGGTCTTCTATGAGACTCATCAAATCAAAATGTTCTTTTCTGAACGTTCTTTTCCAAGAGGCTGCTGTGCAGTTTTCCAGCGTGACTCCTACCAGGCTTTGGAAAGGCTTATATTTAATAGTTACATCTGTCAGGTTAGTTGTTAGTTACAACACCTGTAATTAGACTGAATTTTGCCTTTTCTTTCTTCAAGAAGTGTATGAATTGTAGTCTTCTCCCACACAGATAGATCTAATTAAGCAGTGCTTTATAAATGAAGTTGGATTTTTTTTTTTTATTCTATCAAACTTTTGGAATATCCTTTTATTTAAACCCAAAGAGATGATGGCTTTTACAACCTTGAGAATTTAGGGCCTAAATACCATAAGAATCTTTGAAATCTTTCCAGGATTTTGGTTAGTGTCAGGCTATAGTAGATAACTATTTGACATTTCATGGGTGTATGAACCCTCCTCTTCCCCAGTCCCACCTTGCCATAGGCTGCCCTTGTAGTTGCCACAGCTTTGAATGGATTATCTTTTTTAGCCATTTTTTCATTTTTATCTCCATACTGCTGTATTTGTTGGTAATGTAACTGTCTTGCTTTGATTTATGTCATTTTTTATTTTTTTAAGTAGGCTCCATGCCCAGTGGGACTCAATCTCACCACCCTGAGATCAAGACCCAAGCTGAGATCAAGAGTCAGACACCAGGGGTGGCTGGGTGGCTCAGTGGGTTAAGCATCTGCCTTCAGCTCAGGTCATAGTCCCAGGATCCTGGGATCAAGCCCTGAGTCGAGCTCCCTGCTCAGTGAGGAGCCTGCTTCTCCCTCTCCCTTTGCCCCTCTCCCCAGCTCATGCTCTCTTTCAAGTAAATAAATAACATCTTTAAAAAAAAAAAAAGGGATGCCTGGGTGGCTAAGTGGTTAAGTGTCTGCCTTTGGCTTAAGTTGTGATCCCGGAGTCCTGGGATCAAGTCCCGCATCGGGCTCCTTGCTCAGTGGGGAGCCTGCTTCTCCCTCTGTCTGCTGCTTCCTCTGCTTGTACTCTCTCTGACAAATAAATAAATAAAATCTTCCAAAACAAACAAACAAACAAACAAATAAAAAGAGACACCTAACCGACTGAGCCACCCAGGCACCCCAGTAACTGTTTTGCTTTTAGATTCTGTTTTTCTTAGTATATGGCTCATGGTGGGAGACTGAGGATCTGTCTATGCCACTTATTTTCATTATTTTTAAACCTTTGAGATGGAGGGGCTTCCTGATTGGCAGATATTTTCTTCTGAACAGTAGTGAAAACAACATTGGTTTGCACTTTTACAAGCCTGGAATACCCTTTCTGCTCTCAGTGTTTACGATGCTGGCATACATCGCCTACTATTTTGTAAACACTGTTGAACTTATGAAATCTGTGTACTTGCTCTCTTTACTGATATAACCCACATAAAGATTCTGAACTTTGAGAGCAAATTCTTTATAATGCATAACTGGCTAAAGACTAGAAGAGTACCCAGTGTGCAATGGCTCCTTGGTAGTGTATGTAGCCTGCTGATTGTATGGGTTCCCCTAAGGGACTTTGGAGCTAGCCCTTTCCAGTGGGCATTGATGTCTGACCTCATGCTATCTCCAGTCTAGGCTGCAGGCAGGTATGAGGGGTGCTTTGGAAAGCACAGTGGCCAGGGTCCATGTTGGCCAAGTCATCAAGTCCATCTGTACCAAGCTGCAGAACAAGGAGCATGTAATCGAGGCCCTACACAGGACCAAGTTCAAGCTCCCTGGCTGCCAGAAGATTCACATTTCTAAGAAGTGAGGCTTGACTAAGTTTAATGTGGATGGATTGAAGATATGGTGGCTAAAGAAAAAGCAGCTCATCCCAGATGGCTGTGGAGTCAAATACATCCCTAATCACGGCCACTTGAACGAATGGGGGGTTCTGCAGTCATGAGAACCTGGGCACTGCCCCCTCCTTATTCATTCCCATCAGTAAATCCTACTTCCTGTCAAAAAGAAAGACTAGAAGAGTAAAATGTTTTTCTTCCTGTCAGCTAAAAGATAAAGAAGTGTTTACTAAACTTCAACTGGTTATGATCACTAAATAAATTGATACACTTAAAAACTGGTATAACATCATGAATTTCATCTTCATGATTTCTGTCATATGTTCACACTACCCAAATTGTTAGTTTCTTATTAGTTTTCCTAAAACTGACTTACTTTTAAAAATTAAATACCTCTTTTAGCCACAATTTAAATAATGTAAGTTAAATCACTAGTTTGATGTTCTGGTTATGTTTGTTTTAAAATTTTCTCAATTCACATTAAATTAGTCATGCAAGTATTACAATTAAAAAGTGCTTCACCATGTAATCAGCTAAAATCATTCTGTGTGATACCAGTAGTGTATGCGCCACACATTAGAAAAGACAGTCGAATTGTTGGATGGGTTACTGACTGATGACAGTTCCCAAAAGTAATATTTTGGCTTTTCCATTTTTTTCCATTTTACAAAGCATTTTTTCTTCTCAGAGATTCTAACAGCACATATTATTTGATTTGGTAATGTTTATGGCTAAGATGACTTAGTTGGAAAATATCCACTGATGAGTCTGCATTTAATTTTTGCTGAATAAAGTATTTTTTATAATAGCATACATATAATTATATAAATATGTGTTTTATAAATAAAACAGTTTAATTACAGTGGAACAAGATATTACAGTACATATTTTAAGGTTAGATAATTCTTGGATACCTCTTGTCATTATCTTGAAGGATTTACTTATTTGTTTACTTAGAGTGCTTTATTTTTCATTTAGGGAATAGGTTTCCTGGTACTGCACAAGGAATTGAATGATGTGAGGATCATTAGTGGTGAAAAATTATCTTTTGACAACACTTTTGACTTGGAATCATTCCCTCTTGGTGATAAATCCAAAAATTTTCAACACTCATTTGACATAGGGTTTTTGTTGCCAAAGGGTTTGTATCGGAGGGTACAAGTTTGCGTCTTAATTGGGGCAATGTATTATGAACAAGAACCCTTTATGTGATGACTCATTATTTAGACAAGTTGTCATCTTAAGCTTTGGTAGTTTAGTGACGAGCATTTTTATCTTACTAAAATTTCAAAGAAATGTGTATCAATCATGTTTCCAATGAAGAGAGTTGCTAAGCAACTTGATTTTTCAGGAAGGTCTAAATGACATCCAGTTTCAGTAAATGTTTGATCCTATTCGCCTTCCCTTTTTTATCTGTAAGAGCAGTCAGAGGACTATTCATGCATAAGGAAATAGAAGATTGTAGTGTATACTAGTTGAATTATATTTTGCTATAACAAATTTGGATCTCTTGTTCTTATACTTGAATATGTATGGTTGAAATTCAGACCCCACATATCAGATCATAAGCATCAACTTAATGACCATAAGAATTAGAGGTGGTTTTTTTTTTTTTCAGATTTTTTTTTTTTAAGAGAGAGGGGGGGGGGGGGGTTGGTGGTAGAGGGGCAGAGAGAGAGAGAATCCCAAGCAGACTCCAGACTCTGCAAGGAGCCCAACGTGGGGCCCGATCTCATGACCCTGAGATCACAACCTGAGCTGAAACCAAGAGTCAGATGCTCAACTGACTGAGCCACCCAGGCACCCCAAGCATTAGAATTCTTAATACCACTCTTCAAGGAAGAGGCAACTATTTCTCTGCTTCTTTTAATGTCATCCCATATTTTTAATATATGTGCTCTTTCTCTAAACTGCCTTGATGGTGCAATACAGTAGAATACAAGTCACCATATAAAATTTAAATTCTAATGTATGTGAATTATATTTCTATATATGTTTAAGTGTAATTTGCATATCCTGTTTCTACTTATAAGGCACAGGCTTGTGAAAACAGCCTCTTTATTATATTGTTGTACCATGCAGGTTTTTGGTGGGCAAAGAGTAATGTTGTTTATCATAATGAGAGGATTAATAATCCTTGAAACATATTTCTTGACTAAGTTTGTTGTTTTTTGGTAGTATTGTTTTGCTTGTTTATTTTACCTAGAAGTGCGGAAGACAGATGTGTGTTGCAAGGTTTGGAAAGGAAAAACAAAAAGCCAAATTGTTTTCTTACTAACTTAGAACAGATTATGCAAGAGAGTAATAAAGCTAATGGAGGTAGCCTTTTGACGGAAGTTTGTTAGCTTAAAGGAGACCTGAAAGTTGGAAGTTCCAACCAATCATGACCACTAAATAGGTTCATGCATTTAAAAATCAGTATGCCATCATCAGTGACCAAAATAAAATATGGTTGGGGTGCCTGGCTGGCTTGGTTGGTAGAGCATGTGACTCTTGATCTGGGGGTTGTAAGTTCGAGCCCCACATTGGGGGTAGAGATTACTTAAAAATAAAATCTTAAAAAAAAAAACAAAAAAACTTAAAAAAATGTACAGTTGTGTCATAACATGGTAGTTAAATATTTAAGAAAATCCAACCAAAGTTTTTTAATTTCTTTTTAAGATTTTTTATTTTTAGAGGCACCTGGGTGGCTCAGTCAGTTAAGCGTCTGCCTTTGGCTCAGGTCATGATCCCAGCGTCCTGGGATGGAGCCCAGCGACTGGCTCCATGCTCAGCAGGGAGCATGCTTCCCCCTCTCTCTCTGCCTGCCTGCCTACTTGTGACCTCTCTCTCTCTCTGTCAAATAAATAAAATCTTTTAAAAAAAAGTTTTTTTATTTTTAAATAATCTCTACACCCAGTGTGGGGCTTGAACTCACAACCCAAGATCAAGAGTTGTATGCTCTACCTACTGAGCCAGTCAGGCACCTCTCGTAATGATTATTTGTATTTTGATTTTTTAATCTCATGTTTCTTAAACAATTTCATTAGCAGAAATTTCCAAAAAGATTCAACAATGTTTAAAGATTTTATTTATTTGGCAAAGAGAGAAAGAGCACAAGCAGGGGGAGCTGCAGAGGGAGAGGGAGAAGCAGGCTCCCTGCTGAGCAGGGAGCCAGATGTGGGGCTCATCCCAGGACCCTGAGATCATGACCTGGGCCGAAGGCTTAATTGACTGAGCCACCCAGGCGCCCCAAGATTCAACAATATTAAGAAGACTTTTGTGTTATCAGCTCCTGATCTTTAGCTGTTTTTAGGGAAAAAGATAATTTCATTATTTTCATGTTATTATTCAGTGTTTCTCAAAGAATGACCATAGGCATGAGAATTACCTGAAACTGAAAATTGCAGATCTCCAAGTCAAATTCTCATATCAAATGCTGATTTCACCTCTGAGGTTTGGATCCAAGAATCTGCATTTTTAACAAATACCATAGATGATTTTTCTCAGTAAAGTTTGGGACCAGTGGTGTAAGTGATTTTTAGCTTCTCCAACAGACATAAGATTTTGAAGACTAATTGAAATGATGGCTAATTTGTGAATATTTTCTAGTTGAACCCCAGCTAGTTTAAACAAATGAAAAATCTATTGTGAAAAATACAAAAACTCTGCAAAATAAATTTCAAGTGACCTATTAGCATCATTAACAGTATAATAATTGCTTTTAAGAAAACCTTTAAAAACTGAAATTAAAAAAAAAACTATTTTCAAAATTACCAAAATAGATTTTATAAAGTAATACTACATGGTATGGAATGAATTGTCTCTCCCCCCAAATTCATATGTTAAAGCCCTAATCCCCAGTGTGATGGTATTTGAGGAGGGAGCCTTTGGAAGGTATTAGGTTTAGATGAAGTCAGAAGAGTAGGGCCCTCATGATAGGATTAGTGTCCTTGTAAGAGACACTGGGGAATTTACTCTTTCTGTCTCTGCCTTGTGAGGACACAAAGAGAAAATCTGTAAGCCAGGAAGGGAGCTCTCACTAGAACCTGACCATGCTGGCACCCTGAGCTTGGACTTCCAGATCTCTTGAACCATGAGAAAGACTATGGTATTTTTGTTATGACCTCCTTAGCTGACTAAGGCACAACATAAATGTAAGTGTTTAAAAAATAATTATAATTTGGGGCGCCTGGGTGGCTCAGTCGTTAAGTGTCTGCCTTCGGCTCAGGTCATGATCCCAGGGTCCTGGGATTGAGCCCGGCATCCGGCTCCCTGCTCTGTGGCAAGCCTGCTTCTCCCTCTCCCTCTCCCCCTGCTTGTGTTCCCTCTCTCGCTGTGTCTCTCTGTCAAATAAATAAAATCTTTAAAAAAAAAAAATTATAATTTTATCAATTCCTGTCCCGGCATGTATAGCAGAATGTTTCCTCTTCAAATTAAAACTAACTAAAACCTCCTTAATAAACACTATTGTTTATTAATTTTATTAATCAATAAAATTTTATTAGTCAATGAAATTAATTTGCAAAACTTGTCACTGATTTTGCTAATGACAAATCACACAGGAAAAACCATTTTCAGATAGCTTAAATTATTTGGCATTTTTTAGCTGAATTTTTCATGTTTTACTTCAGATTTTTAATTTCAAGTTTTGCTTATAGAGTTCTTGAATTAAAATGAAGACTGGTTGGGGCACCTGGGTGACTCAGTCATTGAGCGTCTGCCTTCGGCTCTGGTCATGATCCCAGGGTCCTGGGATCGAGCCCCTTGTCGGGCTACCTGCTCAGTGGGACGCCTGCTTCTCCCTCTCCCACTCCCCCTGCTTGTGTTCCCTCTCTCACTGTGTCTCTCTCTGTCAAATAAATAAACAAAATCTTAAAATAAAATAAAATAAAATAAAATAAAATAAAATAAAATAAAATAAAGACTGGTTATTAGGAAAGTTCTTTGCCTATGAATAGGAAACAAATTTATTATAAATGGTTTATCTAGTTTTACTTGTGAATGCTGCTGTCTGAACATTTCACTTTAGTCACCCATTTTGTTAGCTTGTTACTTTAAGTAAAATGTTGCATGAAGCTTTCTTAATTTTGTCATATGAAATTTCTATTCACCTAATATTTATTGAGCATCTACTATATTCCAAGTGTTGTGAAAACAACTCATTTAAAATTTAGACCTGGGGGCGCCTGGGTGGCTCAGTCGATAGGCTGATAGGCGTCTGCCTTCGGCTCAGGTCATGATCCCAGGGTCCTGGGATGGAGCCCCACACCAGGCTCCCTGCTCGGGGAAGCCTGCTTCTCCCTCTCCAACTCCCCCTGTTTGTGTTCCCTCTCTCTCTGAGTCTCTACCTGTCAAATAAATAAATAAAATCTTTAAAAAAATAAAAATAAATAAAATTTAGACCTGATTCTCAGAAATTTGTGATCGAGACAAAAGACTTTTTTTTTTTTTACTCAGATCTGTGTGCCATCTCATTTATCAAAAATGGCTTGGGTTATCACTGAAGCACAAAAACCTATGACTGCCTAATATTCTAAATAATACAGTATAATCTGATTTCAATAAGGCATTAAGAACACCTCTAAATGCAGGAGATCTGGGGTCTAGCCGTGAGTCCAGCAATTCGCAACCTCTCCCACTACACTTCAGTTTCTCTACCTACAAAGTTAAGGCGTTGGGAGTGACTGCTGATGAGGACAAAACCCTAAACTCCAGGATTTTGCTTCTCTTGCATTCCAAACTTAAAAAGATGATCTATGGAATAAAACCCTGCACTTGGTCCCGGTCACTGAAATGTTTGCAAAAGATTCTAAAGCTCAAAAAGAGCGCTCAGCAGATAATACCCAATGACGATAAGCGACCCAAATCTGATCTCCTGCGGCTCTACAAACGGAGCTCAGAAACTAAGGGCCACTGGGCAGAGTGATTTTCTGCCCCAGAGATGTCCTTGCTTTCTCCCGCTGTCGCTGCGGGAGGTCGTCGTTCCTCCAGGCAGCTCACGAACAGCGGGGAGGCGAGTGTGAAACACACTCACCGACGCTTCCCCTCCTCCCCGCTCGCTCCTCCTTCCCACAGAAAAATGCGTTTCCAGGCAACGGCGAGCCGCGGCGTCACTTCCTGCCATTTAAACTCGGGTCCCCACCCCTCGCTGCCCCTTCTCTTCGCTTCCACTCCCCCTCCCCTCGGTCGTGGGCTTCATTCACGCTTCTCAGGGCTTGGGGAGGGGGCGGAGGCCGGCGCGCCTAGCCGCCCCGAGTCCCGTGGGCGCCGCGCGCGCACCTGTTGTTGCGGGGGCCCGCGACCCTTGGCTCTGCTCTCGGCCTGCGGCGGCTGGAGCGGCCGCTGCAGAGCCGGCCCGGCAGGTGGCGGCGGGCGGGGGCAGACGAGCGGCCGGGCGCGGGGGCCGCAGCACAGCGGCGTGGGGACGCGATGGCGGCGGCGGAGCCCGCGAGTTCGGGCCAGCAGGCGCCACAGGGCCAGGGCCAGGGCCAGCGGCCTCAGCCGCAGCCTTCCCAGGCGCAGCCTCCGCAGCAGCCACCGCCGCCTCAGCTCGGGGGCGGCGGGGGCGGTAGCAGCAGGCACGAGAAGAGCCTGGGGCTGCTCACCACCAAGTTCGTGTCGCTGCTGCAGGAGGCCAAGGACGGCGTCCTGGATCTCAAAGCGGTGAGCGCGGGAGGCGGGGATGGGGGCGGACTTCGTTGCCCGCGGCCTCCGAAGAAGCCCACCCCCTTGAAGAGTGGGTCGGGCGGCGTGGTGTGGACGCGCCCCGCGGGGACCGGGCGACCCCAAAGCTAGGGCCATGTGGCTGGTGCCCAGGCCCAGGACTCCGGGATGGGGGAGGGACGAGGGACCAGAATGGTCCCGACCGGCCGCACAACCAATAGGGCCCGGCGCCGCGCTGGGCTCTCGACAAAGAGCCTAGGACCTGGAGCGCGCCCGCGTGGCTTCTGGCGCAGGAACCCGAGGGCGACCGAGGGTCCTTGCTGCTCCGCGTCCACCTGTGGCAGAGGCGCAGGGGGTACCCGGGCACTTTGCCTGGAGACACCTGGGGATCGATTTTGCTGTTGGGAATTGATGGTTTTAATAGGCTATTCTAGAGGAGACCGTGTTCCCGTTGTTCGAAACAAAACAAAAAACCCGATTTTGCCACCTCTTCCGGATGAAAGAGGAGAAAAGCGAACTTTCCACACTCATTCCCCGTTGAAATAATAATAGTAATAATAATAATAATAAAAAAAAACTGCTTCCCTGCACAATTCTTTTCATCGTCCTGATGATTGGGAGGGGCATATTTGATTTTTGATTTAATTTGGTATCTGATACAGATTTCTAAAAGTGAGCTTTGCCGTCACACAGAAAGGGGATGTTTTAGAACTTTGACTCAAGGTGGTGGAAGCGCTTGGTAAACTCCTGTTTCATGAGAACGTGTGCTTCGTCTTTTACTACAGTTTTTCAAACAACAATATGCATCAAAAGCTGTTCGGTTAAACAGAATGACTTAACCGTTCCAGGCAGGATTTGGAAGGATTCCACAATGCCGAGGAACAGGAGAATGTGATTACTTGAATTAAAATTCAACCAGTGCACCAAGTTTAAGTAGGAACCAAAGCTTTAAAAACAAATAAAAATTACTAACGAGTCATTAATCACCGCAGACCCCCTCCTAGGCATTTCCCCGATATCCGAAATCTGATTTTATACTGTTGATTGGTCCCAGCACCCAGGGGAGTGCCAGTGGGACCACCTTACTTGGCTTTGAAAGTGTGACCTAGATCATTAAGGTTGTGCCTAGAGCAAAGGAAACGGCGTCTGTAGTATTCCCTGAAAGTAGAGAAGAGGACTCCGGGGGACTTGAAGGTTTCTACTAGAGGCCCTCCTCTGAGTGTAGCCCAGGGGGTGACGTTTGTCTTTTAATGCCCTTTCCTTACCCTGCGCACAGTAGGTGTTCATTAAGTGATTGTTGAATTATCTGAATTCAAATAAGACATGATGTGTGCATTTTGCATCGTTTCTACTGTCTATCTTTTTATTCCTGGAATTTCCCCCCAGCTCTGGAAATTCCTTGTTCTTTCTACAGCCTTTCCTCCCTTGCTTCCTCCCTGAAAGTGCTTTATAGTGTATATATAGTATTTAGATTGTCAAGAACTAAAAATGGATTCCGTTTAAAGAATTTCAAAGGAAGTCATGAAGTCATCAGAGAAAGCCAGAGATGTTACAAAACATGGCTTGCAAACTGCTATTCAAAATCTAGACATTGAGTTGTATCCTGAATTTACTGTGTAAATGTACTGTGGTTTCAGTTAAAGGGAATCAGGGAAGTTTGGGGTTTTCCAGATAGAGCTGAACTCAGGGTTTAACTTTGAGGGCTTCTTTCTCAACTCAGCTGGGAATATGATGGAACTTTGCCTTACTTGCCTTTAAATTCTTTGGCTTCCTCTTGTTTCATCTAAAGCCATATAAGTGTTCTCCAGAAGTCACAGAGAAAGTAAGTAGGAAGTGGAATTTAATTTATTGTAACAGCATTGTTTCATTCATCCTGGAACTTTCCTAAAAGTTTCCAAGATTTCTGCAGTAACATTATGTCTCTTTGTATTAATGATTTTTTTACTCCTAAAGACCACTTTGAGTATCATTTTTTTCACATATACATGAAAAATATACATATTTATTTACATATATTTTTCATTTATTTACATATATGTGTAAAATCTTATTCATATAAAAATCTTACAGTGAAATCTTTCCAGTGTTTCTTATTGTGAACCATGACATCTACTACTGAAAAATAAGAACAGGATGCTATATCTTGGTGATGCATTTCTTCTTCATAATATACCTGAGGATGTAGCTTAATAAAGCAAATAAATTCTAATAAAGCTGTTTGAGTATACTTTAACAATTAGAGATTAGAAACACCTTGAAGGTGGTTTGTGAAACTTATATATCTCTCTCCCACTCCCACACCTATACTATATGGTCTTATTTACACAAGTGGGGTGCAGTACTTATCTTTTTATTCCAGTGAGATGACACATTATCCCTTGCTCCTCTCAAGCAAGCTATCTGGCTTGCCAATATATGCTGCTAATAACTAGCATTTATTGAGAGTTTGTTCCAGACTTTTTATATATATTAACTAATTTTATCGTCTTAACAACTTGGAAATTTGGGCCTAACATCCCTATTTCACAGATGAGAAAATTGATATGTTAAGTAACTTGCCCAGTGTCACACAGTAGAAAGTGATAGAGTAAGATTTGAAAGTAGACCATTTTTCTATTGTTTATGCTATACTGTCTTTTAGTATTCCTTAAAAAAACCACAAACTTCTCTCATTTAAGTTTTTCAACTATGTAAGAACATAGAATGTTTCTTCTATAGAAAAACACATGATTATTTTTATCCCTCTGCCCATGACAGAAGAAAGAGGTATTGAGCGCCTACTTTATTTTTTTTAAGATTTTACTTATTTATTTTTGAGAGAGAGAGAGAAAGAGAGAGCATGCACACGCACACAGCAGGGGAAGGGGCAGAGGGAGAGAATCTCAAGCAGACTCCATGCTAAGCATGCAGCCCGACTTGGGGTTTTGATCTCACAACCCTGAGATCATGACCTGAGCTGAAATCAAGAGTCAGAAGCCCAACGTACTGAGCCACCCAGGTGCCCTGAGCTCCTCCTTTAAAAATGAGGGTATTGATGGTGAATTCCACATTATTTCACAAATTAAACTAGGGTTCTACTCTTCCAGAAGTAAGAATTTAAAGCGCTGTTAAGATAGTCATGACTACCTATATATTGTTTTGGAAATTCCTATTAAATATAATTTCTAACTGAGTTTCTATATTTTATTTGTCATTTTGGTGCCACCTTGAATTTTAAAGCATGATTAAGATTGTATTAAAATTGTTTATGTTACTAATTGCCTGCATAATACCTAGGTTAAAATGATAAAGTATTTATGATGTTCCTTATCTCACAGGTCCCTGACTCATACCAATTTATGATTAGCTAATTAATATATGCCCTGGAAGAAATAAATAATTAATCTAAGGCCTTAGTTTGTGACATAAAGCAAAGATTTGGTGTCACAGGATAAAGATAGGATTAGCCTAAGGAAAGATATATGAGTAGGACAGCCAGAACTTTGGGGCATACTTAACAATTCTCAGGACAGTTTCACTTTTTTGAGTGTATACCCCAAAGATTTAGAAACAGTGTCTTTTTTTTTTTTTTTTTAAAGATTTTATTTATTTGAGAGAGAGAGAATGAGAGAGAGCGAGTACATGAGAGGGGGGAGGGTCAGAGGGAGAAGCAGACTCCCTGCCGAGCAGGGAGCCCGATGCGGGACTCGATCCAGGGACTCCAGGATCATGACCTGAGCCGAAGGCAGTCGCTTAACCAACTGAGCCACCCAGGCGCCCAGAAACAGTGTCTTAAATAGATAATTGTATACCCCATATTCATAGCATTATTCACAGTAGCCAAAAGATAGAAGCAATACAAGTGTCTATCAACAGATGAATAAATAAACAAAATGTGATATGTACATACAATGGAAGATTATTCAGCCTCAAAAAGGAAGGAAATTCTCACACATGCTACAACATGGATGAACCCTGAAGACATTATGCTAGTTACAAAAAGATAAATACTATATGATTCCACTTATATGAAGTAACTAAGAGTAGTTACGTTCATAGAGACAAAATAGAAGAGTGATTCCAGGGGCTGGGGGAAGGGAAGAATGGGAAGTTGTTTAATGGTTCAGCATGTTATGGGCTGAACTGTGTCCTCTCAAAATCCATATGTTGAAGCCCTAATCCTCCGTACCTCAGAATGTGACTATATTTGGAGATAGTGCCTTTAAAGAGATGATGAAGTTAAAATGAAGTCATCGGGATAGGCACTAACCCATTCAGACTGGTGTCCTTAGAAGAAGGGAAACTTGGACACACAGGCGCCAGGATTCATTCCCCCGGAGAAAAGCCCATGTGAGGACACAACGAAAGGGTGACCATCTGCCAGCCAAGGGGAGAGGCTTCTCAAGAAACCAAACTGGCCAACACCTTGATCTTGGACTTCTAGCCTCCAAAACTGTAAGAAAATAAATTTCTGTTGTTTAAGCCACCCAGTCTGTGGTCTTTTGTTATGGCAGCCCCAGCAAAGTCATACTATGGATTTAGAATTTGCCAGAGGATAAGAGTTGTGGAGATGGGTTGCACGTCAGTGTGAATGTACTTAAAACTACCAAATTGTACACTTAAAAATGGTTAAGATGGTAAATTTTATGTCATGTGTATTTTACCAAAATTAAAGAAACATAAAGCAACAACATGAGATACTACGACATAGCTATTGGAATTGCAAAATAACACAAAACACTAGCAATACTGAATGCTGGCAAGAATGTGGAGCAACAGGAACTCTCATACGTTACTTGTGGGAATGTAGAATGGTACAGCCACCTTGGAAGACTGGCAGTTTTTAGAAAACTGAACATATTCTTACCATATGATTCAGCAATCACACTACTTGGTATTTACCCAAATGAGTTGGAAACTTATGTCTACCTGCACATGAATGTGTATAGCAGCTTTATTTGTAATTGCCAAAACTTGGAAGCAACCAAGATGTCTTTTGGTAGGTGAATGGATAAATAAACTGGCACATTCAGACAATGGAATACTATTCAGTGCTTTAAAAAAAAAAAAAAGCTATCAAGCCATGAAAAGACGTGGAAGAACTTTAAATGTGTATTACTAAGTGAGAGAAGCTGATGTGAAAAGGCTACCTACTGTATAATTCTGAGTATATAACATCCTGGAAAAGGCAAAACTACGGCGATAGTAAAAGATCAGTGGTTCAGAAGTGAGAGGGCAGAGCACAGAGAATTTTTAGTGAAACTATTGTGTATGACACTGTAATGGTGGACACATGTCATTACACATTTGTCAACACCCGTATATGGTACAACACCAAGAATGCACCCTAATATAAACTATGGACTTAGAGTGGTAATGACATGTCAGTGTGGGTCCGTCAGTTTTAACCAGTGTGCCACTCCAGTGAGGGATACTGATAGTGGGGGCGGCTACGCACATGTGGTGGCAGGGTATATGGGAACTCCACTTCCTGCTCGGGTTTGCTTTGAACCTAAAACTGCTCTAAAAAATAAAATTATTAAATATGCACATAGAAAGCTGACCTGGACACATCTATTCCGGCGTCTAATTGTTAAACATCAATACCAGGTGCTTGGCTAAATGGAAAAAAATTCTCAGGAGACTAAAGCTCTACAACACTAATAAAAATTATTATTAATAGCTGGTACTAAATGATTGGCGCTATGCCCAATGCTTTACTTGTATGAACTCACTTAATCCTTAAAAGTATAAAAGAGAGATTGTCTCCATTTTGCTGATAGGAAAGTGACGTGTAAGGAGGTTGACGGTCAATATCCACAGTAGTTCAAGCCCCATATTGGGCATGGTGCTTCCTTAAAAAACAAACAAACAGACAAACAAAAAACAGAAAAGCTTTTGGGGTGCCTGGCTAGCTCTTTCAGTGGAGCATGTGACTCTTGATCTCAGGGTTGTGAGTTCCAGCCCCACATCCAGTGTAGAGTTTACTTTAAAAAAATATCCACGGGGCGCCTGGGTGGCTCAGATGGTTGGGCGTCTGCCTTCGGCTCGGGTCATGATCCCAGAGTCCTGGGATCCAGCCCCGCATCGGGCTCCCTGCTCAAGTGGGGAGCCTGCTTCTCCCTCTCCCTCTGCCATTCTCTCCACTTGTGCTCTCTGGCTCTATCTCTCTGTCAAATAAATAAATAAAACCTTTAAAAAAAAAAAAATATCCACAGTGAGTGACACGTAAGTTTAGGTAGCCTGCTGCCAGAAGTGATGCCCTGAGCCACCATGCTAAGCATATACATATGTTATTAAGTTTAAAGGTAACTATTAATAGACCAGAAACACACTTTGAACTGCTATCTCATTTTAAGGGGGGAAAATAACAGCTTAAGTCCATGAAAAAGAACAAAAGGTAACATCATGAAAGCATAACACAAAATACATCAAATGAGTGATAATTGAAACCTGTTTCTATATTACACATGAATGTATTCAATTCCTTTCTCTTTTTAATAAAGTTGTTTTTTTTTTTTTTTTTTTGAGAGAAAGAGAGAGTGCTAGTGAGTGGAGGGGGAGGGGCAGAGAGAGAGAGGGAGAGAGAATCCCAAGCGGGCTCCATGCCCAGCACGGAGGCCGACATGGGGCTTGATGTCAAGACCCTGAGACCATGACCTGAAATCAGAGTCGGACACTTAACTGACTGATCTACCCTTTAATGAAGTGGTTTAGATGAAAAAGAATTCAGGTGTCTATTTACAAGAAACTCGCCAACTTTAAAAGTCTCAAAAAGTTTGTTACACCAGGCAAAAAGAAAGAGAAAATAAATTAGGAATGAGAGTAATAATTTTCAGATAGTCTACTTCAATGGTATAAACGTGTTTTTGAGAATAATATCACAATCCAAGGATGAATTATAAAAGTCAAGCACTTGTTAGCTGACTAAAGGAATGAAATGTTTGAATAGGGTTGCCTGTTGATATGGATCATACATATATTTGGGTGTCTGAATTGTATTAGCTGTTTCTTTAATAAGAATATTTTTTATAAATACATTTTTTTCTAGATTTTGCCAGTTAAAACTGAATTGTCCCTAATTATTCTCTCTTTATACATTAAACCTAATACGTTTGTGGAAGGGAGGATTTCTTTCTGATTCATTTTTTAAACTTAAAGTATAATTATTGGAGTAACATACAAATAGTAGAAAGCTCGGAAATAGATTAAAATAAAAATTACCCAGTATGCCATCACCCAAAGAGAACCACTGTCTTCAGTTTTCAATATTTCTTCAATTTGTTACACCTTTTTATAGCTGAGATCAAACTTTTATCTTTCTAAATTATAAACATAATTTGTGATGGCCTCACAAGTTACATCCATCACATTAATCAGAATTAACCTTTCTTACAGACAGGCATATAAGGTGTTTCTAGGCTTTTTCCCATCTCGTTCAACAAATAGGAGTTAACCATTGTGTACCTCAGTCCCTTCCTTTAGTAGATTGCAGCTTACAGTTGTAGGGGAAAGTCAGGGAAATGGGCAGTTGCACACTTCTTAACGCTGTAAGGTGGGTTTGGAAGCACCTACTGAATATTATTTCTTGTATTTTTTGGAGATGATAGCCTCAAGCTATCTTTTTTTTTTTTAAGATTTTATTTATTTGAGAAAGTGCATGTGCGCAAGCATAAGTGTGGGGAGGGGTGGGGGCAGAGGGAGAGGGAGAAGCAGGCTCCCTGCTGAGCGGGAAGCCCTACATGGGGCTCCGTCCCAGGACTCTGGGATCAAGACCCCACCCAAAGGCAGACGCTTAACCGACTGAGCCACGCAGGCGCCCCGCCTCAAGGCTTTTCTACGTTGGACTGCTGTCTTGTCGAGAGGCCTGAGCTGTGTCTGCTTTGTGAGTTGTTGTCCTTTCTATAGTTTCTTGTGCTTGATTGCTCCGAGGTGCCTCCCTACTGTCCCAGATGGTACTTCCAGTTCTCCCGTGGACCTTGAAATTAAATAGCCCAACTGTTAGGAATCATATAAAAGGAGTAACGTAGGATCCAAATGGGGTGAATGTTTTGAGTAGTGAAATACACCTTTTTATATCTATTTTTGCTCTTTAGAAGCCTTTTTGTTCTACTTCATTGAGCTTGACTGCCTTCCAAAGTGTTAAATAGTGACTTAGTGAGATAGGTACGGTGTTCTCTTTTGTTCCATGCTACACCTTCCAAGAGCAAACTTTTCTCATTACTTTAGGGGAGAAATTGGATCAATAATTGAAATTGGATCATTTGGATCAATAACACAACTGCAATGCCTACCATGTGCCAGGCACTCTTCTAAGTGTTTCAGATATACTCATTTAATCCTCAAATAACAGCATCTTAACAGTCATACAGATCAGGAAATTGAGGCACAGAGAGGCTAAGTAACTTGCCCAGGGTCATAAAGTTAGTATGTCAGGCCTATCCCAGAGCCTCTCACGTCTGTGCCTGCCACCAGCACAAACCCAAGTGGTAGAATAGCAGATGCACACTGAATTTTGCTCTTGTTTTAAAAAGTTAGTACTTACGAGGAGAGAATTTCCAAAGCAGTTGAAGACTTGGACAGGCAATCTAGAGTTTGCAATTTATAGATTTCAGAGTTTCAGCAGGCTTTACCTACTTAAACAGATACTTTATCAAATATCTTCTTTTTTCTTTTGAGTAATCTTTGGTGACTTGAGTAAAACAATAAAACACGTTTCTTTATAAAAGCTTATGCAGGGTTTATTAAAAGGCTCAAGCTTCTAGTTATAAAATAAATAAGACGGGAATACGAAGTATAACTATGGAATATAGTTAATAATATGTAACAACTTTGGTGACAGTAGCTAGGTTTAACATGGTGATCACAACATATAAATGTTGAATCACTAAGTTGTACACGTGAAACTAATAAGTTATTGTATGTCAACTATACTGCAATAAGAACCAATTAAAAATAAAAATTAAAACAAATTTAAAGCTTATGCATTTCAAAAATATTGGTACATATATATCAATATCATGTTTAGGAATGACTGTTTGGGGTACCAAAAGCATTGGAGATTTTTTAGGAGGAATTTCTTTGGGGCAGGATGCTGAGTTGGAATTAAAATACTGTGTGCTTAGTGCTGCTTCTTCAGGGAGGCCTTTGTATCCACAAAGTTAGTTCTTTATTTTTAGTATTTAATTTCCTTATTGATTCAATGTCCCCTGCAGACCCATTGAAAGCACATGGCAGCCTCTTCCAGCAGCTTTCCTTTTTGCCTCCACCTTAAGTAATCTCTCTTTTTTTCAACCTCTTATAATACTTTATCTCTACAATATGGGACTGTTTCCATTTTTATACCTCATTCTCTAACACAAGGTGTTACCCACAACCTTAGATATGTATACAGTTCTTTTGTTACAAGTACCAATGGTACTTAAATTGCTTATTCAGTGCAATTTTTTTTTAGTTTGGGAATTTTGACGGCACACCGCATTTATTTAAAATCTTCAAATTATAGAGCCCGTTTGAAAATGTTTTGCCACAAACTTATTTCATGAATATATAATTAATGTCAAATTCCATTTGATTATCCATTAGCTTTATGAGTCTGTACCCAAAAAATGAGGAGAATGGTGTGAGCATTAAATTAGGTAATATTCTTTGGAAGATCCTATTACACAGTTATCCTGTTACTGGCTTATAAATGGTTCTTAGCTGTGATTTGAAATCAGACATTCTGGAAGTTAATTATCTTTATCAGTATTTGAAATTAGCTAATAATCAGTTCAAACCTTATCATAAGATAGATAACAGAAAATACCACATGACACAGTCGAAAATGAGTTCACTTGGTTTTAAAAATGTTTTTTAATATTTTATGGGCACTCTGGGGGCATCACTTGGGTTCTTTTCACCTTATTGTCAGCATCCTATCTGTATGTGTGCGCATATATATATATAACTAACTGACTTTATATAGTGTTTCCCTGGCACATTTTTTACTTTTAGATTCTGGCCCCACTGACTGTGGTATTAGTTTCCGAAGCATAGTAGCTGAAGCATTGACTACACACGTATTGACAGTTACGGTCCTGGAAGAGAGTAAAGTACCTGCTCTGCAGATGGAGAACCTGAAAGACGGGATGTTTCCCATAGTTATTGTGTGTATGTTAGCGCATTTGAATGCAACATCATGCTCCATCAGAAGAACATTGTTGAACAAATGAGCTGCAGCTAATCTTAACTCAAATAAACCTACAACATAATCTCTCTCCCTCCCCCAGAGTTGACACTGGGTCTTAGTGGACTCATTTGTTAAAGTGAAGGGGTGGGGCCAGGAAATTCTTAAAGCCCTTTTTAGCACTAACATGTGATCTCTCTCAGTTCTCCTGATTTATCTTACCCACCTCTAAAAAGCATCACAAGCTTTAATTTTGTTCCACATATAGATACCACTTTGTTTGCAATTGGTGACATAGTTTTAGAAAAGGAGTTACTATTTGGAGGGGAGATGTATTTCTTTCAGAGGGTTGTTTATTTTCCCCCAAAACTGAGTTGGTTTGTACAAATAGATGCTTCCTTTGTGTTTTATAGGTCAAATCTATAATAGCAAATGTAACCTTTTAAAGTAAATTTGATGCATGCACGTGTGCGCTTATTCAATAGCCATGTGGCAACATGGGATGAGGATGTACCCATTTGCTCTCTGCCTGCCCCTTGCCAGTACCCAGGCTGTTCTCCAGGGCTGGAGGAAAGTGCACACTGATGCTCATGGGTCTCAGTTTAAATTCACAATGACTAACTTCAAGAGGACTAATATTGCGTCCAGCATTCCTTCTACAGTATTTACTCCTACTCTCTTAGATGAATATTTCATCTTTCTTCTAAACCATTAACCATCCCCTCCCCTCTTCACTCCCCCCCCAACCAACCTCCACTTACGAAAAATAGAAAGCAACCAGAAGGAAATGTCTAAACTCTCCCCCTACCTGGTCTATTATCCTACCTACATCTGCACCAGAAACTCGGCTGGAATGCAGTTATTAATATGCCTTGTTATTATTATCTAAGGCTAATCCTCAGCTCATCTGATTCACATTCTTTCTTGCCTACCTGTAGCGGTCCTTTCTCTCTCCTGCATGGTTAATTATCCCTCTGCCTCCATTATTGGACGATTCTTATCAGCATAATTTATGTGTTGAATTAGCTCCCATCTTTAAAAGAAGAGAGAAAGGAAGGGGGAAAAAAAAACTTCCTGGAGGGACCCCATAACCCCCTACAGCTACTGCCCCATATTTCTGTTCCTCTCTGCAGCAGAATTCTTCAAAAGAGTTGTCTGCTGTAGCTTTCCTTCCACTCTTTGTTGGACTCTCTCCATTAAGGCTTTGATTCCATTACTCAGTCAAGACAGCTCTGACCAAGGTCACCAGTGACTTGCCAAAGTCAAATCCATGATCAGGTCTACTGCTCATCTGACTCACCCTGACAGCGGTACTTGACCTGGTCACTCTTTCTTACACTCTTCCCTTGGCTTCAAGATGCCACTCTTTCTATTTCTCTTACTTCAGTGTCAAGTTGCTCCTCACTTCCCAGATCTTAAACACTGAGTACCCTGGGGTCAGCCTTTAGACATCTTCTCTTTCTAATTTTACCTCCTTAGGTGAATCCATTGGGTTCCATCCCGTGACCTAAAATGTCTATTTACTAACAACTACTGAAATGGTATCTCTAGCTTGGACTTCTCTGCTAACCCACACACTCATGTCCAGTGGTCTTCTGAACTTCTCCCCTTGGAGGTCAAATTATCCAAAGCCAAGTTCCTGATTTCTAGTGCCTCAAACCTGTTCTTCTGCAGTCTTCCTCATCTCCAGTTGCTCATGTCAAAAACTGTGGCGTTACCCTTGACTCTGCTGTCTGGATCTACTGCTTGCTATACCTTCAAAATATATCCCGAATCTCACCATTTCTCACAACATCCTCAGTTACCTGTTCATTCAAGCCACTAACCATCTCTCGAATGGATTATTGCCATTGCTTTTGCAGTAGCCTTTTTTTTTCTACCCAGAACACCCAGAGAGAACATTTTAAAGCAGGGCATTAAGTGACCACGTGCTTAAAGCCTTCCAGTGGCTTTCCATTTCACGGGGAGTAAGAGCTGAAGTCTTGACAATGGCCTGCAAGACCCCAGTGATCTGGCCCCTTGCTATCCGGGTGTTCCCATCTTTACCTCTGTCTCTCACCACCCGCCCCCCGCCTTGTCTCCCTCCTTTCCTCCCCACCCCTTTCTCTCGCCGTTCTCCCTCTCACTCACTGTTCAGGCCATACTGGCTTGCCCGTCTTTCCTTGAAGAGTAAGCATATTTCCACTTCAGAGCATTTGCACTTGCTGCTTCCTGTCAGATATTCTTCAGGGTCACTTTCTCCATTCAATTCAAATGCCACCTTATTCGGGGAGCTTTAAAATGCTGTAAATATAGCCCCTACATGCATTCTTCCTAACAATTATTTGCATATTATTAACTCCTTCCCCCTCTTTGAGGGCAGGGACTTTGTTCCGTTACTACTCTATCCATAAGACACAGAACAAGCCTGGCACATCATAGTGGCTAAATGAATGATGATGATGGTGATTCATTGTATGATTCTATTGAATATGATGTCTTGAATTACTTCATGAAACTTTAAGAATTCACACAACTTTCCGAAACACTGCATAAAATGTGATAGGTCCGTATACACACAAACTCTAAATCTCATCCACGATCCGCGTAGCAGACAGTTGTGCTAAGATTATCTAGTTTAATCCCCACAATTCAGATATGTTATTATTGCATTTTACAAAAAAGGAAATGAGGCTTCATGAGTCTGAGACAAGCTGAAGATAGGAAGTGGCGGCGCTGTGACTGGATCCCTGTGTGCCGAACTCCAGAACCTACGGTCCAAAGAATGACGGGGCTGCTGAAATAAAAACCTCCTGGAGATCCTTTTTAAGTGATAATGTTCTGTACACGCTGGTCATTTATGTGTTTATATACTTAAATAGAAAAGTATTTAAGAAATAATGTTTAGTTTTGGAAATAAAGGCCTAAAATTTGTCATGTTAAAACAGTAATGAATTGGGCGCCTGGGTGGCTCAGTCGTTAAGCGTCTGCCTTTGGCTCAGGTCATGATCCCAGGGTCCTGGGATCGAGTCCCACATCGGGCTCCCTGCTCGGCAGGAAGCCTGCTTCTCCCTCTCCCACTCCCCCTGCTTGTGTTCCTGCTCTCGCTATCTCTCTCTCTGTCAAATAAATAAATAAAATCTTTAAAAAAAAAAAAAACAGTAATGAATTATAAACTAGATTATAAACTTTAAAAAATTTTGATCTAAAAGTGAGCTCTGATGGCTCTTCGCCTGATGACCTTGGATAGGTCTTGCAGTCTGGTTCATACAAACATGTCCTAATACCCTAACCGGTGAGCTGTTGCTATGGTCGTGAAGGCTTTTGTGTGTGAGTACATAGATACGGATACCGTAGAGCTGGCTTGAAGGGCTCTGGGTTACTTCTCAAGAAGACCTCTTCCGAGGGAAGTGAGAGATGAATCCTCAACTTCAGATTTTTACAGTTAACTTTGCAGATTATTGCTCTTTAGAAAAACAGCCTCAAACTCAAGCAACTTTATGAATGTTGATAAAACAGGAAGGAAATTGCTAAGTACAAGGGAAAAGGAGATCAAGGAAACCATGCCTAGCCCTACTTTTAATTTTCTGGTTCTCTAGAAGAGATGGAACCAAATAGTCAGAGTTGGGGACTCAGAACCTCGGTTTCTTGTTCTTCATTCTTTCTGCCACATCTTATTTATTCTCCTGGTCCACTGATTGAAGCATGAATCCCCTTCCTGAAGGCCTGAATGATTAATTAATTGGACAGTGGTAACTTGGTATTTTGGTAGCACGATAAATGGATTGATAGAATCAACATTAAATGCCTGTGAAGTTAGTCACACTTGCTCCTGTAAAAAGAAGGTCCAGATTGCAAATAATATGCTGTCCCGGATTGTGTGTGTGTGTGTCCTATGCTTTTAAAGAATCAAGAAAGTAGTGATGCCTTGGGAGAGCTGGTAACCAATTATATGAAACTAAATTCTGTTCATTAATTTGGATAATGTGCTGAATTTTGTAAGGACATAAATGTGTTGTTTCTTTACCATAACTCTTATCACATGACTCCACATTCAAGATAGGTTATTGTCTAATTCACCCCGAAAAAGAGCTGTAGGATAACTTCTTTTTTAAGGTCTGTCTATTCCATTGGGGAACAAAGCTCATAAATATGAATGGGAACCAATTAGAGAAACAGTATAGCATTCCTGCATTTATTCGTAACATGGTAGCATGAAGTATTTTTGTTGACCTTACTTTTGTTGAGTCAAACTACCAAGCTTTTGTATTATATTTGCTGGTACCACAACTTTGTGCTATAGATTTTGATTTCTTGTTGATTTTATACTTTGTGTTGGGATGGCATGATTCACTCCTCCATTTTCACTGTGAGTTTAAAACGTGTAGATAGTATATTTCGGTACTACAAGTGTTTGTATAATTTAGAAATCCCCCAAGTCTCTAGACTTAATTATTAACAGGTTGCTGAGATATAATTTTTCAAAGTTTCAAAAAACAATTAAGGCTGTTTTTAGACAAGACTGTTTATGAAAAGAGAAATGAAATAGGAAGTGACATGGGTAGACAATTAGTACTCCTCCTCAGGATTAGTCCATAAGGTGACGTGAAGTATTCTTATTGTGTTCTTTTATTTCTGTGGGCTTTGTGTCATGACCCTTCATATATTTTTTTCCCCACTCTAACATCTGCTGGCTTTTAAATGGAATAATTTCTTTGGTATTTGCAATGTTTGAGAGATGCTTTGAACATACCCACCTATTGTTCCCAAGCAACTGACCAGGTCAAATTTGGGATTGGGCTGTCATGCTGTGAACTTAATAATCAACCCTTTTTGGCTTTAAAATATGAACTGTCCTTTATTTCATTGTTCTTTGCCTCCCCCCTCCCCCCCTCCCCTTTTTGAAAACAGGCTGCAGATACTTTGGCTGTGAGACAAAAAAGAAGAATTTATGATATCACCAATGTCTTGGAGGGAATTGACCTGATTGAAAAAAAGTCAAAAAATAGCATACAGTGGAAGTAAGTTACAAACTAGTACCCTACTCTAAAACCTTTACTTTTCTCCCTAATGCTCTGTAAAATCTGACCTTTCTACTCTTTAGCTCTCCTGAATCCTCTCTCGGCCCTCCAGTCTCACCAGGCCCCTTGTCTCCCTGGACGCCGCTCTGGGTCTCTGTATATATGTCACCCCTGTGTTGGCGTGCTCCCTTACTCTGTCTGCCGTTTGATTTACACTCTGAAAATTCAAATCTTACTTTCTCCCTCAAGTTACTCATTTGGCACACACTGCATACTGCGTTGTATTATTAATCCCGCTCTGCCTAAGTGTTTAGCTGCCCAACTAATATAAACTCCTTAAGAACAGGAACTATGTCCTATATATAGAATATGTACCTTATATATAGTAGTTGATTGAAATGCATATTGTCGTTTGTTAACTGTTGTATGGTTGTATGTTTGAATGTAAAAAATACTTTCTGTTCTGCAAATTTGTCCCCTTTGGCCTTAGTTTTTTGTTTTGTTTTGTTTTAAAGCCAGAATCTCACCAAAATATTAAAAGGTTGTAACTTATTTTACTAGCATCTCAGCCTACGTCATGACACTTCCAGGTGTGACTGTTAGCTTTGACATCCTTTTGGTGCCAGTCACTAACTAGCCTGGCCTTGTAGATGACAAACACCATTCTAGAATATTCTGAGAACTTATTTTAGACTTTATGAAAATTTTCATTTTTTTTTTTTTAAAGATTTATTTATTTATTTATTTGACAGAGAGAGACACAGCGAGAGAGGGAACACAAGCAGGGGGAGTGGGAGAGGGAGAAGCAGGCTTCCCGCGGAGCAGGGAGCCCGATGCGGGGCTCGATCCCAGGACCCTGGGATCCTGACCTGAGCTGAAGGCAGACGCTTAATCAACTGAGCCACCCAGGCGCCCCGAAAATTTTCATTTTCTGTATGGCAAATGCATTGAGAATTTTTATAATTTGATTGTTCTTGCCAATAAATTTTCTAAGCAAATATATTCAGAGGTACGATGTTTAAATTTTCTAAGGATTGTAATGCTTGATTTTTAGAAGATTATAAGGATTTTTTGTCTTGAATAAATTACTAATTCAGTCAGTTTTTATTATTATAAAAATTAAGTGATGTTAACCTGGGCTTGATACTGGAAATATTAATTCTCATATGTTTTTAAGAGGTGTAGGTGCTGGCTGTAATACTAAAGAAGTCATAGATAGATTAAGATATCTTAAAGCTGAAATTGAAGATCTAGAACTGAAGGAAAGAGAACTTGATCAGCAGAAGTTGTGGCTACAGCAAAGCATCAAAAATGTGATGGACGACTCCATTAATAATAGATATCCTTTTAAATAAGTGACATATAGCCAGAGAATTTGTATTTATATATTTTCCAGTCTGAAGATCAGTTACTTTATTCTAGTGTTCTAAAAAGTTTTGTAAGTGAATATAACATTTTAATTTTACAATATCATTCTAACAATTTATACTAATATTTGAAAAGTTTTTACCTCTTAAACTACACAATACATCTATTAACATTATTCCTGTGTTGCATTGAGAAAAAAAAAATTCATCCACTTTCAATCTACCATTGATAGGATGCAATGTGCTAGCTAAAGTGTGCTTAGGGGGTCTCTGAATATTAGAAGTCATTGTTAAATGCATAGGTATATTTAAATAATTATGCTCAGTATTCTGAAGTGGCAAAAATTCAGTAACTCTCAAAGTTTTGAAAAATTAATTTTGGCTTGAAAATAAAATATCATGGACCTGCAATCAATCCAGGATACTTTCTGCCTAATATTAACTCAAAGATAGTACCTACTCCAGGTTGGGGACCAAGGCTTATGTATTTATCATATTATGTGGGGGAAAAATATTAGGGGTATACTTCATGTGTTTCTTAAAAGCACTATTCTCTCAAATACCAGCGATTCTCTTGATTTGTAAACTTGCCTGTACTCTTATGGAATCTCTTAATGGCATTTATCTTCTACTACCTCTCATGAATTTTTGACTAATGTATACAATTAATTTTTTATGTTGTTTTGGTAATTTGTTGAATAAGTCCATGATCTCATTTGCTATTTCTACAGATCAAAGCTCCTTAACAGTTTGATAACAATGGGGTTTTCAAGCTGTGTCTTTTTTTTTTTTTTTTTAAGATTTTATTTATTTGACAGAGACACAGCGACAGAGAGAACACAAGCAGGGGGAGTGAGAGAGGGAGAAGCAGGCTTCCCGCAGAGCAGGGAGCCCGATGCGGGTCTCGATGCGGGGCTCGAAGCGGGGCTTGATCCCAGGACCCTGGGATCATAACCTGAGCTGAAGGCAGATGCTTAACGACTGAGCCACCCAAGCACCCCTTCAAGCTGTGTCTTGTGGAGCCCCCAAATACAAAAACCATTGAACTAGTTGATCTTGGACTTTGCTGCATTGCTTTCCAAGATTCTGGCCATTTCCAGTTCCCTAAACCATGACCCAGGAAGATTCTCAATTTGGTCACTCTCCACTCCTACTGATAGCATCCTTTTCCCAACCGGTATCTTCCCCTCCAGAAGCCCTGTCTCCGTGAGCAATATGCACTGTTTTTCATCTCTCTCAAAGGTCCTCATATGTCACAGAAAATCAAAAGTGACTTCTTGGAGCAAAGGATGGGCACTCCTCTTATGGACCTTTGTCTTTGCCTTTCCAGACTAAAGACTTTTTTTTTTTATCTTACCATGTGTGGCAACACCTTCATGCATTTGGTCATTTTGTTTTGGCCTACAGATTTATTATCTTAATTTAAATGCCTAGACCTTGGTATACGTGTTGTTCCTTAACTCTTATGACAGTACATTTTCCTATGTAACTCATGAAGACATCTGTAATTGCTTTAATGGTAAGTACTGTTAGTCAGTTTGTTCTAACATTCTTCCTCTGATCGATCTATTTAGTGTAGAGTGATTCAACATTCCCCAGGCACTCACCCGAAGTCATTATTTTCAGGAACTGTGGACATTTTGTGTCTTTCTACAGTGCTCTATAGTTATAGGTTGCTTTTGTTTCTGTTCTCATGACAGTAACTGCTTTTCAGTTTTCACTTCATTGACTGCATTGGTAGGTGTAAACTGTGTGGGAGGGGCAGCTAAGTCAGAGAAAGATTAAACAGCAGTCTCAAAGTCACAGAATTGTAGTGTCAGTGACCAAATTTGAACAAAACATGGTTCTCATTGGCACTGTTTATGAAACTGTATGAAGCAGGTGTGCTGGTCACAAATGAACTCAAAGAAAGCATGAGGGCAGAGTTAGGTGAATCCATTTTATAACCAGGACAATTATTCCTAACCCTATTCCATCCCCTGCCTCCATGTTTTCTCCTTGAAAGGAAAATACAGTGTATTAGTAACTACAGTGTGAGGGGGGCTGTGTTCCCATAATTATAACACAAGTAAAATGAAATTTTGCATACATATTTATATTTAGTTATGCAGGGCTTATTAAATGGACAGTCTTATGTATTATGCACATAAAAAAAAGATCTGCCAAGCACCTTGCCAAGTGAAATCTGACTTTCCAAGACTATATTGACAATATGTGTGGACTTACTGCTTTACTCTGCCACCATATGTCCTGAGCTTGCTTGCTTTTTTTTTTTTTTTTGATTTTATTTATTTGAGAGAGAGAGCGAGAGAGTGCCAGAGCATGAGCCAGGGGAGGGTCAGAGGGGGAGGGAGAAGCAGGCTCCCCACTGAGCAGGGAGCCCCATGCAGGGATTGATCCCAGCACTCTGGGATCATGACCTGAGCCAAAGGCAGATGCTTAACTGACTGAGCCACCCAGGCGCCCCTGTCCTGAGCTTTCTAAGAAAGTTTGGGGAAAGTATTTTTAATCTTCAACTCAACAGAGTCTGCTGTAGAGTTTAGCTTTAAAATTAAGTTCACTTAAGCTCAAGTTTTCACAGTATCATATCTAATCTCTAGTATCCCTAGTCACTTAAGTAATTTAAAAATCTCAAGTAAACAATGTTACTTGAGGCTAAACGTTTCAAGAATTTCAGACTATACAAGACTGAATGAAAGCAAAATTAACTTGAGCTGAATTTGTTAATGAGAATAATAGAGCTAACACTAAGTATTTAGCCTCTTCTAAGATCTACTGTTACATGTATTACCTCAGCTAATCCTCAAAACAAGCCTATGCAGTATGTTATGTTTCCCCCATTTTGCAGAATTAGGAACCAAAGCCCAAGGTCACCTAACCTGGGATTCAAACCCAAGCATTCTGACTCCAGAGCCCATACTCTTGCCACTGCATTCCAAGATCAATATTATTTTCTAAAATTTAAAAATACTTTTTTTCACCAGGTGATACACTTTTGGCCATTCAAGCACCTTCTGGTACACAGCTGGAAGTACCTATTCCAGAAATGGTAGGATAACTTTTCTTAAAATGGATCCACTGTCTTAAGAGGGTCAAATGTTTTCTCTTTAGCTGAATAAGAGCTAATTGTGTGTAAACACTTTCAAATTACTGCTTTCAAGTTTTCTACCTGAAAGTATTGATATCTGAATTTGGATGACTTTAGTAAAATTATAGAAGTGACTGAATTATTTAACATTTTGATTACAAGTTTTATTAAATTTGTTTTGAGCTAGAAAATATCAAGGAATGAGTAATGATATGTAGTCAATAATCTTTAAAAAATCAGTTAAAATTATTATATCCCTAACTGATATAACAATCCTGAGGAAAAAGTTCAACTTAAATATCAACAATAATAGATTGCTTTAAATTGGGCCTTTTTCAAAACATTTTCTAATTGAGTCAAAGACATTTATTGACTTTGCTACATATAATTCTATGCTATATAATAGTCCCTAGTAGCTTTATCTTAATTTTTAATGTTCCAAGGTAGTTAGAAATGTTAATATTTATTCATTTGTTTATACCCAATAACTTTAAAGGGTCAGAATGGACAAAAGAAATACCAGATCAATCTAAAGAGTCATTCAGGACCCATCCACGTGCTGCTTATAAATAAAGAGTCCAATTCGTCTAAGCCTGTGGTTTTTCCTGTCCCCCCACCTGATGACCTCACACAACCCTCCTCTCAGCCCTCCACTCCAGTGACTCCACAGAAATCCAACATAGCAACTCAGAATCTGCCTGAGCAACACGTCTCCGAAAGAAGCCAAAATCTTCAACAGACACCAGCCACAGACTTATCATCAGGTGGGTCTAGAGCCTTTGTTTTAAGAAATCAGAAGGGAGAATATGAATATGAATACCATATTAAACAAGTTGGTGAGCTTTTTTGAATTTGTCAGCGTGACCAGCACTGGGATAGGTATTATGAGGAAAATTTAAAAACAGATCCTGCCTTTAATTGTATTACTACAGATTTGTTTCTTAGGTAACGTAGACATACAATCTGATTGTATATTCAGACACATACAATTGAATACAGTATAATGTGGTTAAGACTGTGTAGAATTATAAACAGTGACCAAGGAAAAGATAGTTAATGGGCCTAACTTTGCAGTTTTCCTTAGGATTCCATGTTTGGAATTAATCAAAATTTGTTCATTTTCCCCCATTTTTACTATTTACATATGTCAGGGTTTTTTTTGTTTTTTTAATCAGAGGTTTGTAAGGCACTTTTCTCTCTTAGTCACTCTAGGATAAATGATTGAAATGTGTTCTAATTACCTTTAAGAAAAGTCAAACTGGTGTACAATATAGTGATGTTTGCCTCCTTTCTTCATATTCCTTATCACTATACTTTTTATTTGCAAAGCTTAGTTTTAAAGAGCTGAAAAAAGGTCTCAACTCCAATTTTGGAAATCTTGCCTTCCTAAGTTGTTTAATCTGAAATGAAAATAACTAAAACTCTAAAAACTGGGCATCAGGAATAGGGTCCACATCTAAATTATAAAAATTTCCTTGGGCACTCAATTTTTTTCCGTGGTTACATGGCTAGGTATTTAGCAACTACTTACTGATTCAAATAAAAGGCCCATGGCAGATATTCTGTCAATGGTTGCTGAATGAATGACTTAGACTTAAGTCATGCCAGTCTAGATGTAATATTGCAGATCATTAAAAACTACATTGTATACAATCCCATGTTTATTTTTACCTTTGGCATGTGTCTCATTGGAATGTGGTGTGAGCCTTACTACTCTGGGAGTTCACAGCTTTTTGTCCTCCTATCCTCCCTCTGTAACTATTTCTATACTTTCAGGGATAGAATGGGGGTACACAGTGGAAAGTGTACTCCTTAAAAAGCTTATGATCTAATTATAATCTAATGGGGAATGTATAAAGACAGGCAAGTTTTATGTAGTTTAAGACACAATTAGTACATTGGTCTCCACAAAGCATTAAAAAATTTCTGTATATAGTTTTATATTTGGAAATAGAATAATTTGGGGTCAGATTAGAGAGAAGCTTGAATATCAGACTGAGTTGGGACTTTAGCTCATAAGCCAATGAGGATTTGTGAGCAGGGAAGTAGCATACTTAGAACTGTAAACTGGTAAGTACAGAAGTAACACAATTAGGGAAGATGCTTTTGGGAAGCAGAAGGATAAGACGCAATGGAGACTGAAGATCTGAAGTCCGCAGTTATACAACTAGGAGAGAACATTAAAGCTAAAATGGGTGATAACAGGATTGGAAAGAGAAAGATTTGAGAAATATTGTTTAGGCAAAATAAAGTAACTTTGATATGTGAGATCTGGAGATAAATTTAACAACAGGAGGAATGGAAAGTGATGTTGAAGTTTTAAGGTTGGGTGACTGGGAGAATTACGGTACCACTGACTTTGTAAAACAGAGGAGTAAGTTTTGGGAGAACGATGATGAGTCTTTTGATCTACATCTTGAGTTTGGAAGTTTAAAAGTAATGCCAAGCACAGAGTAGGTGCTCGTGAAAATCGCATCTTTCCATAAAGTTCAATTACTTTAACACTGTGTTGTTAATCAAGCTGCTGTTAGCTGTTGCATATATACTGTTTAAATATAAACTGCATTTAAATATAATTGCTTTCTACTATTAAAATATATAAACAGAAATGTAACAAAACTTTATCACATTTCTGTTTCCAGCAGGATCTATTAGTGGAGATATCATTGATGAGTTAATGTCTTCTGATGGTAAGTAGTTTAAAATTTTACTAACTACTTTATATATCAATAATGCTTTTCTAGAATTTATAAATGGCATGAGTTAAATGTGGAACCTATATTTTTTAACTGCTTAACACACTATGACGATTCATGAAAAATCTCCCACTTAACAGTAAATCATAGGCATCCTTCAGATTTTTTATTTTCCTGCATTTCGAGAAAAAAGAGCCCAAAAGGGGATACTTATTACCATCACTGAATAAATTTCTACAGTTAGCACACTGGCCCTTTCACATCTGAAGAATTTGGCCAGGAAGAGTAAAATAATATGTAGGTAATCTCAAAACCCAGTTTTGTAAATACCCCTACTAAGGCCAATTTCAAGATACCAATGTGAAGTACGTGAACTATTACTAACATTAGCCAAGTTGCCATCTGTTCTGAAATAATTTTTAAAACTCTTAAAAATACAAAAAAAAAATTGTAATTACTTTAATAGTAACTCTTTTGGCTTCACCTTTCTGTAAGTTCTTGGATTCAGTCCTGGTTCCTAACAAATATAGCCAGACCTAGGAAGTTGCAACTGTTAAATAAGCAAATGGTACAGTAACCATTTGAGATTAAACATTTCTGTAGAAACAGAACATCAGCAAATTAATTAAGTCGAGTTCCTACTTGTTTTCAAAGTAGTAACTTATTTAGCAGATCAGAGGACATTCTTTGACCAATTTTTTTAAAAAAATATTTATTTGAGAGAGAGAACGAGCATGAGTGGGGGGAGGGGCAAAGGGAGAGGGAGAAGCAGACTCCCTGGTGAACAGGGAGCCCGATGAAGGGCCTGATCCCAGGACCCTAGGATCATGACCTGGGCCGAAGGCAGATGCTTAACCGACTGAGCCACCCAGGCATCCTGACCAATATTTCTGAAGCACATATATTAGTGTGACAAGTTCAACCAATAAAAATTTTAGCCTCTTTTTCTCATGCTATACCTATGCATACCAACGCATACATTATCTTTAAATGAGAATCTTTCAAAATATACACCAGATACAAGTCAAATTAATGTATTACTTTTTCTATTATATACTGTAAAATATTCTTATATGTAATTTAATTTGGATAAATGTATTTGAGAGTATTTTGTTAAACATCATTAACTGTATGTAAAAACCGTGTTTAACACTGAATTTGTTTTGCTTGCAGTGTTTCCTCTCTTACGGCTTTCTCCTACCCCGGCAGATGACTACAACTTTAATTTAGATGATAATGAAGGAGTTTGTGATCTGTTTGATGTCCAGATACTAAATTATTAGATTCCATGGAAACTTGGGACTGTTATCTACCTCTAACTGTAACATTTTAGACTTCTTAACAACCTAAGTATTTAAAATAATGAATGTAACATCTTTTTAGTTCACTGATTCTGAAGTGTTCTCTAATACTTTCTTTTTTACTTCACAAAACTTCAACCATAAAAACAAAGGGCTCTTTTCAACCACAAAAACAAAGGCCTTTTTCAGGGGAAAATGTGATTTAATACCTACAAATTCCCTCTACCCTCAAGTAATTATATTCTGGGATTTCAGCTTTTCTTCCAGTTCTGAATCCTTCTGTTTTTTTTCCTCTTATGAGAGGAAAAGTTAAAGTAGACTTACGGCCATCTAAAACAAAACAAAGTTGGCCAGCGGCTCATCACTTGTTTGTCTTGTATTTTTTTTACTGCCACGAAACTGTCCGTATTTCTGCGTGTCCTCCAATCCAAACACACATTCACTGCCACTTATAAAGTGAAGGATGTAAAGTAGGATATATTAACTGTTTCAGTGAACAGATTTTGTGAAGTGCCTTCTGTTTTAGCACTTTAAGTTTATCACATTTTGTTGACTTCTGACATTCCACTTTCCTAGATTATAGGAAAGATCTGTTTATGTAGTTTGTTTTAAAAATGTGCCAATGCCTGTACATTAACAAGATTTTTAAAAATAAAACTGTATAAAACATTTAATTTATTGGTCTTTTTGGGGTGTCTGCTGTATCTCCAGTGTATTACAACTGAGCCATTAATCTTGTCGCTTCATCAACATTAACTGGTTCGTTTTCATGACACTGCTGAGGAATCTGAAGGGAGAAAAATATTGTATTTTAAAATTTAGATAACAGTAGTGAACAAAAATGACTTGTATATAATCTATTATCTAACTTAATTTCTTCTAGTCCTACCTTGAGAAGTAAAACAATAAATTCTCATATTTGGACTCAAGGTTTTAGAGTCTGAATATGACTCAATATGCTGCATATACCACAAGGCCAAGTATAGTAGAGATCCAAATACTAAAGTACATTCAACTTCCTGGCTTTAAAAAGTTGGGAATTTAATTTATTAGCCATAACAAAAGGAACTGATTTCTACTCACCAGCTGTTTCTGCAAAGGTTCAAGGGAAAGGCCTTTTGAGAAATGGGCAAGTTCCTTTTGTATATCTACAAAAGCTTTATTCACTCTGTTAACTTTTTCATCATTCACAATGTTTATCTTTTAAAAAAGAAAAAAGGCATTAATCTACAATCTTGTAACCATTAATGATACAACATATCCAACTTTAATTTAACCTTGTTAAACCTAAAAATTCATCAGCCCTACCCATTTGTGGGGAAAATTCACACAAAAATTCTTATGGTCTTATTGGGAAATTTTAGACAAAGGTTCTGGGTTTTTAAAAATAAGAATTATGTGGACATACCTCATATGTAGATTTGGTATAGGCACAGATTCCATGACCATTATTTAATCAATCACTTCTTTACACTCTCTTAACTTTCCTTCTCTTCTCTCCCTTAATCAAACCTGCTTGGCAACCTAGTTAAACTCAACTGACAGCTTTTTCTGAGCCTAAAACTGAATCTGGAGGAAATCATGACTGACTGGCTGGCTTCACTTTAAGTTCATGACCACAAACTTTAATTTACCATTTATATAGTGCCTGGCAATCTTACAACCTCCATTTAGTAAGTTAGGCCATTTTCTGAGAAAACCGTTTGATCATTTCTCCAACCAGCCTGCCTATCCAGATTTCCCTCTCTTAGATCTTTCCATTAGCATATATAAAGCTCCTAGTACTCCTATTTGAACAAAATGATCTCCTGTCAGTCAAATACACGAAGTTTTTCCCTAGCTTGGGGCCTTTGTATTTGCTATTCTCTGCCTAGAATATGCTGCTCCTAACACTTAACAAAACTTTCGATTACTTGCTCGTTATCATCTGGATTTTGGCTTCAATGTCAACTTTGAAGATAATCCTATGTAAAATTGTCACTCCCTACCCATATCATATCACCTAGCTTTATTTTCTTTGTAGCATTTATTAAGTCATAAAAATCCTTGATCAAAAGGCTTGATTTAGGTAGTTCATGAAAACTGAAAGATAAAATGTGACATTTCTATGACTACTATGACAATTACTAAGTCCTGGAGAGCTGACTCCTCCTACTACTTAAACTTAAAAACATTTCTTGAAGAATTTTCTTAAAGAATCTACTTAATCTTGAATAAATTTCCCATTTCTCAAATATTTTGAAAAGAAAAAGAAAAAAAGAGAAACTCCTTTCTTTTCAAATTTTGCATTTTAAGAAAGAAAGTATCTTATTTTATAGGTTTTTGTTTGAGTTGTAGATATCTTCAAGGAAATAAGAATTACTGAGGAGAAAAAGAATAGGTGCTGACCAGCATTTTGTCTTGCTTCTGTTAAGAGGTTCTTGAATATATTTGAGTTCAGAGATAAGAACTGTTTCCCATACCATGGTTTTTGATAATTTCTATGCTCTGATAAAACTTAAAAACTGTTCTTTGGATAAAATCTTTAAAAAAAAACAAACAAAAACTGTTCTTTGGAGCCTCATGCATTTGCAATTAAAGTGCCTTTTTCTTTTCATACATCTACATCAAGAAAAGGAGGTAATTTTTTCATTTTTTAAAAAAAGAAATGTTTGAAATCATCTTGCCTTTGTGAGAAAGGCTAAGAAACTGTTTTAAATAACAGCATTCAGTTTTCCAGTGGCTTTACAACTATGCTTTGCCTGTAAACAATAGAATCAGAATATGTAACTAATACTCACCTTCTTAAGATTAGTAGTAACTGGTTTTGCTTTGTTTTTAGACTT
This sequence comes from Phoca vitulina, assembly GCF_004348235.1. Classification (NCBI taxonomy): domain Eukaryota; kingdom Metazoa; phylum Chordata; class Mammalia; order Carnivora; family Phocidae; genus Phoca; species Phoca vitulina. The sequence goes on from NW_022589728.1 coordinate 33,391,778, forward strand.
AAAGTTTTTTTGGCTGGCTATATGAAATACATTCCTGGACTTCTGCCCTCTTAGTTTGTTCTTGGCCATTGTCTAGGGAAAAAAGAAAAGGAGCTCAATTAAGCTGCCCACATTTATGAACTATAAATGAATTTAAGTTTTTAAAGTAAAGCTACCAATTTAGTCTAAGAAATTCCATTTTATTCCTGATTATTTTTAAAGTTGCTGCATGTATTAAATTATTTCCATGTCTTTCGTCACTACCAGGTTTTCTGCTATTTGAGTGCAGAGTATGTATCTAATTCTTTTGTCTCTAATACTTGGCCCATAGGAAGTACCACGTTAATTTCTGCTGGTTGAATTCGTTAATACTATCAACACAATTGCTTTCTCAGCTCTCTGCAGCATCTGACAATGCTAACCATCACCATCCATCCTGCTAGTTTACATATACCATTCTGGTTCCTATCATACGTTAGGATGGACTCCTATCTCCATCCTTTTTCATTCCTTTTTACTTGCCCCACTTTCTCTCCTATGTACACTTCTTCAAAATCAGTCCTTAATCCTGACTTCCTACCTTTAATTACTTTCACAACTTCCACATCACCTCTATGTGAACGGCTCTTGAAACTTTACATATTTTCTTTGCTCTATAGCTAAACACACACTAAGCCTATAAATCCTACCTTAGAAACATGTCTCAAACCTGCTTTAACAATGCATATGAGAAAATTTTAAAAATATTAATAGTTAAGATTTATTGAGCTTATAGTATGTGTATAAGCACTATGTGAACATTTTACGTGCTTTAACTAATGTACTCTGCATAACTTTGTGGGAGGTACTATTATCCCCATTTTACAGATAAAACTGATGCAAAGAGGTTAATTTGCCCAATGTCACACAGTTAGTAATCAAGAAATGATAGGATTCAAAGCCGGGGAGACTAGATCCAGAGCTAACATTATGTGATATGGCTTCTCATGTATAAGTGAACATAATGCAGTACTGACTAGTTTAGGACTGGATTACTCCTATAGTCCCTAGGTCCATTTGGTTAGACCATAGATTGGCAATCTATACCAACGGACCAAATTAGGTCAGGCACCTGTCTCTAAGTAAAGTTTTGGTAGAACACAGCTATGTCCATTTGGTTATGTATTGTCTACAGCTACCTTCCTGCTACAACTGTGGCCCACAATGCCTAATATGTATTTATTTAACAAATAATATTTATTATCTGGCCCTTTGCAGAAAGATTGCCAACCCCTGGCTTAAGTCATCTGCATTCAAGTCTATGCCTAGTGCTATGTGATGAACCTTCCCAATATTAAAAACTTTGAATGACTCTTCTAACGCATTAGGGGCAGTGTGCTTTGTCCTGGTATAATGCCGGAACCCCAAATTTAGGATAAATATGTCAAACATATCTCCTGCCACCTCTCTGTACACACCCATCCTAGAGTGCTAACTGCTCTCTGAAGACACTCTGCATATTCCTTTCTTTCCTTTGCTCAACTTGTATCTCTCGACTGAAATTTATATCCTCCTTCAGTATCTAGCTTCAGTAAACTACTTAGGGACAGCAATGCTTGTAAACACCAATGGTACTCCTACTTAAACAAACAAACATGAACACAGGAAACTCATGATTACTACAGAGGAAGTAGAAAATACACATCATATCCCCCCAATTAAATAATCTAAAATCCTTAAAATAGTAAGCAAAATCCAATCACTTATCTAGTATTCATTAATAACTTACGATGTGCCAGGAGTGGTATAAAAGTGATAGACATAGAAAAAGTGATATACATATATGTGTGTGATACAAACACAGATACATGATATGTCTTGCTAGAGGCAGCATACAAAGGGACACAAGAGGGAGGAGTCCACCAGAGTAGTGGACTTGAGAAAGGTTCATGGAGACGGCAATACCCTGGGGGTGGGGCAATACTGAAATTCTCTGACAGCAACGTGAAAATTGGGATGACAAGAGACACAACGAAAAACTGGTACCCTGACAAGGGCTTAAGGCCCAAAAGGCACCGGGGTTTCAGGCCTGGGCCAGCAGGCCCGCTGCCCACTAGGGCTGCCTGAGGGAGGCAGCGCGCGACGGAGCCCAGCCTCCGGGCCTCACTGGCACGAGACCCACCAGTCCAGTCCCAAGCCCCGAAAACTACACGCCAGTCTGCCAGAAAATTTATTAACCTCTCCCCATACCCTCAATACCTTCGTGCAGCAACTCACGCTCCGGCTGACACCATCTACACGCAGAAGATCTTCAGGAAGTTCCGGAGGGGTGGGGGGGAAGGAGCCAATCAAAATTCTTCCCACAGGCCGTAGTTCCGCCCACCGGACGAAGCCCTACCCACCCAGCGGAGTCTCACCCACAGAACACTGGCCTGCCCAGACGAAGCCCCGCCCACCGAACGTAATTCCGCTCACGAGCGGGTTCCCGCCCTCGTAACGTAGCCCCGCCCACAGAGCTAACTCTACTGTGTCTTCTAAACATAGCGAAGCCCCGCCTCTAGGGCGAAGTCCCACCCACCATGGGAAATCCCGCCCCAAGAGCGTCCCTTACCTTAGGCAGGATTGAGGACCAGTACTCGGCTCCGGCAAGCTAAGGGCGTTGGGGATGCAGCCAAGTCTGGACTTCCCGGGCGGGTAGGTGTATACAGAGAGCACTGAGGCGTTTCTGAGGTTCCGAGCCGCGAAGTCCGTCACCAAGTCGGCCCTCAGCCGCAGACTCCTGGCTGGCTCTGCCCAGGCTCCCAGCAGGTGGCGATGTGCGCCTCTGGATTGCGTCCGGGGCTCGGCTGGGGGTGCAGAGAACCTTGCGGCTGGGAGAGATCCGGAGCTATAATCTCCGAAGGGAATGTTTGTAATGAACGAAAAGATGCTTTTCTCTTTTCCTTGCTTCAAAAAGAGAATTTCTAACAGCACAGCACAGGCACAGAAAATATAAAAAGAAAACAAGTATCAGGGAACGTAGAGAACCTTAGAAGAAACATTTTTTTTTGCCTTCCGGTTGTGTCAGTTTGTATTTCTCAATTAAGACATTTTTGAGTTGAGGGGCCCCTGGCTCAGTCGTTAAGCGTCTGGCCTTCGGCTCAGGTCATGATCCCAGGGTTCTGGGATCGAGCCCCGCATCGGGCTCCCTGCTCGGCGGGAAGCCTGCTTCTCCCTCTCCCACTCCCCCTGCTCGTGTTCGCTCTCTTCCTGTGTCTCTCTCTGTCAAATAAATAAATAAAATCTTAAAAAAAAAAAAGACATTTTGAGTTGAGTTGTCTAGAAAAGTGACTCAATTCTACCAAGAGGAGCTCTCCATTAAAGTAACAGTTTTCCCATGTTTCTCTTCTTATTTTGATGAGTTCATAAGAAAAGCCAGATTTTAAACAAATGTAGAAGTACTAACATGTATCAGTTTATTACTTACAAGAATTTAGCCTACACTCTAAGTATCAAAATAAGACCACAATACCACTCCCCTTTTGCAAGGAGGATACTACTAAGGCTCATATTTTAAGCCATTGGCTGGCGTCCACAAAACTAGTAATGGACAAAACCAAACTAGGATCTGTGTGGGTAGGCCCTGGGTCAAATTTTCTTTCCTCCAAATCAGCCACTGGCCTGCTTATAGGAAGATGAGACACTTTTATAGTAAATCATGTTGTTATGTTTATGTTCATCACAAAATTAGGGAATATATTGAGGAAAGAGGAATAATTACCTGTCAATGTATGTTTATTCAAATTTTGTATTCTAAGAGTGACTTTTTAAAAAACACCTTAAAATGCTGGTATAAAGTGCCCATAATGTGTGGGGGCAAAACCAAAACAAAACCAAAGCTACATAAATCTACATAAAAACCAAAGCTACAGATCCTTTTACCAAGCCTGAGTTATCCACAAATATTGAAGCAAATAAGGCAGGTATAAGTATGGTTCCTTGAATGTGAAGTTATTGATGTATATATGGAAGACAAAGAAATAGATGTAATGGAATGACATTATAGTATTTATGAAAACTTATGGGCCCGGTTTTTTTAATTTGAAATGGTGAAATAAAGATACATACACCAAAGGAATACAGGCAAGAGCAGAGGCATTATCTGTGGTGAGTGAGGAGTCATGGATTTCTGGTTTACCTTTCTCACCAACCAATAGTGTGATTATGAAGAAGTTACTTCATTTTTCTGTGCTTCCCTTTCCCATATGTAGATGACCAGAGGATATGCCCACTCCAGAGAACAATCATTATCTGCTCAGCATCCTTTCCGGGGAACCCTTCTTCTCCCATTAAGTGGTCCTGGTTGAGCTGATAATTACAGTCATCCTCTAAAGACTTTTCAACTAGAGCTAGTGAAGAATGCTGTCTCCTGCATTTAGTGTCTTTGTATTGGGATGATGTGAAACTAAGGCTATTGTTAAGCATCTTCTCCAGCAACTTGCAGGAGACATGTCTGCAGTGGGAGAGAATGAGGGCAACATATAAAAGAAAACAGACCTGAACAATAGAACACAGGACCCTGATGATGTCATTTGAGTCTGGATTTAGCCATAGATGGAAGAAAGATCTATCCCTAGACTTCTCAGTTACCTAAGCAAAAACATTGTTTTATTGGCTTAAATTGTCTTGGGTTATTTTTTTTTCAAATCATTTGTGCCTGAAAGAGTCTTTACTCCTGTCCAACCTACTTCACAGGAGTATTGTGCAGAATTAATAAAATACAAAGCATGAGAGCACAAGATATTATTAGGACAAAAGAAAGGATTATGCTAATTTTCTAAAAGCCATTTACTTATGAACCAAATGAATCTTATATAAAGAAAAAAAAACTTCAAGTTTTCTAGTCTTTAAAAATACATGCAAATATATTTCCAGTTTTCTAACGACCTTAAAGATGAATTAAATAAGTGGAGAAAACATTTTTCAGAAACCTTAGTTTTCCTGTTTTATTAAACTCAGCAATGCAGAGTTCTGTATGCAGATCTGGTCCTCAAAGAACTGTCTTGAAAGCAATTCAACAAGTAAACAGGGATGGTTAGGGAGAAGAGGAAAATGAGAGCACACATAAATAATAACAAACCATTCATAACAAATCTCATAGCCCTTTATTGGAACAAAGCCAGCCTTGTATAGATGATACTTTATGATAAACTTGTTTCATTGATTCAACTTTATTCTACCCACTGCTCAGTTTCATTCAATCACAATAGTCTGACACTTTTAAAAATAAGTCTGACTATTTTGTAGAATGTTTCATAATTGGGAGTTTTTCTGTTTCCTCATAATTTGATTCAGGATATACTTTTGGGAAAGGAGGTGAACAGAAATCCCACAAAAGTGATGCTGTGGTCCCATTGCATCCCATCAGGTGGTTCGTGATTTAGATTTGTCCCATTATGGGGATGTTAACTTTGGTTGCTTAAGATTTTTTTGCCAAGTTTCTCCACTATAGACTTACTCCTTTCCCCCTTTTAATCAATGAGTATTTTGTGAAGAGCAATTTGAAACTATGCCAATATCCCATTCCTCATCAAACTTTCATGCCAGTTTTGGTACTCGATGTTTCTTGGATAAATTAATTATTACTGTATTGATTCCCAAATTGTAATTTTTATATCTCTGTCATTCCTTCCAAAGTCATCAGTTAACATTCCATTGTAAGTAAAAACTTTGTTCTCTTTCCGTTTATTTATTCACTTAGTTATTTATATTAGTACAGGCTCATGGTTGCTATTTTATTCAATGGATGACAGCCTTTTATTATCATAATTTCTTTTGACATTCACATTGCCTGAGATTTGGCCAGTGAGTGCTCCTTCACATATATCCTTTTGATTTGTCCCCATCCTTCTTTGACCACCTTCTTACTTTTTGGCACAACAAAGCACTCCAGGTTCATTTTGGACCTATACATCCCAAGTCCCAGAATTAGTCATTTCTCCATGGAGCCCTGGTTCCTTTTAGTGCAGAATAATATTTAGAAGCCAAGCTCTGGAATATTGATGCTTCTAGGCCTCAGTGGGCAGATCTACGCAATATATGCATGGATGTACATCCTGTTTGGCTGTCTGTCTACCTATCTATACATGTTCACACACCTCACCAACTGTATTTATTTCTATATGTAAAACCGTGAGTTTATGCCAGTATGTCCAATTCGAATTGAATACCATAGGATTTATTTTAGTTTCCTACCTTTTCATTTTTGTAATTTATTTCTCCATCAGTGAGAAACCTGGCTTCCTACATATATTATTCTACATATATGTGCTAATCACTCATTTGATTTATCTTCCTGTTAGTAACCAATCTTCCTTCACTGTTGCCACCTCTCCCACCCCGACTTCATGCAGGTGCCCCCCTCAGCCCCACTGGGCTCACACCATCCACTGAATCATCCACTCTGGCGGCTGCCACCTGCAGAAATGGTTTCCTTACCCTGCTCAGGCTCTGACTTTCCCTAAGATGCTGCCATCTCCCCTCCCTTATTAAGACCTAATGTCTTTTAGACTTAATTATGATGGATGGAAGGAAGGAAGGAAGGGAGGGAGGAAGGAAGGAAGAGGGAGGAAGGAAGGGAGAAAGAGAGAGAAAGTGAAAGAGGGAAAGAAGAGAAAAAAAGCAGATAGCAAAGTTTGGATTTTTATTCTATAGGCAATGAAGGACTCCCCTTCCCTCCACACCTACACCTACACACACACACACACACACACACACACACACACACATCATATGGCTTGTTATAGGGAACTAATTTAGTTGGCAGCATGAAAGTAGATTGGAAGAAGGCACGGTGGCAGGCAAGGAGTCAGGGGTTCAGGAAGTAAATGACAGAGGGCCTGGGATAGCAGAGCACCTGCGCTAGCTCCCCTGAGTATCAGTGCATGAAAAACAGTCAATAAAAATGATACGCATTTTGCCTTGCTGTAAAGTTTCTTTGCGGGCCAAGTAAATAGTAAAGCTACCTTCCAATGAATCTGCATTTCTTGTGAGGGGCCAATTAGATCATGAAAATGTTCATGGTTGATTATGGAAATAGGGATTCTTTTTCTCTCTAACCCCTCAGTGACAGAAGCATTTAATTTTAGGCTAAGAATAAACATATCTATAACATGGTCTATATAAGAAAGTGGAGCAGAACAGACAGGACCCTCTACCTTTCTAACTAGGTCAAATTCCTGGAAATATCTGGAGGGTTAGAACCAAGAAATGAAAAGAGACCATTAACCCTTTTGGGGGAAGTAAAAATGATTCACTTCTGCAAGTATTATAAAGCTGCAGGAGGTAGGTCACAGGCTTTAGCATTTCACTATGTATTTTCTATAATTCAAACATATTACTTGTATGCATGTTTGTCTCTCGACTAGTCCCTGTACTCTTCAAGGGCCAGTCTATTACTCAATCACCTTTGTGTCACCATTTCCAATGCACGGGAGGTATGGCATAAACATTTGCTAAATGAAATAAAATTCCCTGAAGCGTAAAAAAGCAAGCAAGATATTGTAGCCAATATACTAAAAATGACTTTAAAGCCCTATCACCTTTACCATGACTAAAAATAGCTAGAAGAACACTTCTTTTTATCTTCTTGTCACACTGTTCCTCAGGAATGCTAGATGCTCAACCAATATGTTTTAATTTAATTGAACAAATTTTTATCCGGGGTAATCCCCTGGCCCAGTGCCTAGAAACCCTGAAACTAAACTAATTATAGTCACAAAGGAGGGCTTGTATATGAAATATTTGAGGTTAAGAATGCTCAAATACATAGTCCTAAGGCAATAAAACTATTCAAAGGGTACATGAAGTCCTTCCACATTTTTTATGATGCTTGGTTAAAATCCAAGTAATGGTTAAAAATTACAGGAATTGTGGAATATTTAGCAGATGCATGTTTAAAACTCAGAAAACTGGCAAAGGCAAAGAAGGCAGTGTGCTGTTTAATTACAATTTGACACTCCAAACTTCAACAGTATTTAAAAGTAAAAAGGGAAAGGATGCTGTGCTTTGTAATTATCAAGTTTAGTTGATAATGCAAATACTCAAGCTGTCTAAAGCTCAAAAATAATTTTGTTTTTCAGTTGAAATTGTTATGTTCAGAGTCCACACAGACTAAAGTAGACAGTTTTTGACTTTTTTCTTTGTGTTGTTTGATAGCAACACTGTTTGCTGAAATCCTACTAAGAATTACATGGGCATCTATATTTTAACAAACAAAAAATACTGAAGACTAAAAGTTCTTACAAACATTTGGCTCCTTAAAGACTTGATTTTCTTTTGGATTAGAAAAGTCAGGAAGAGTCATTTTAGAAATGGAAAATTCAGAAAAGTATAAAGAAGAAAACAAATAACCAGCAATGATTACATTCTGATTTTACTCTCCATCATCTTCCTCTCATATGGGTTATTGTAATAGCTTTCTAGCTGGTTCCCCTGCTTTAATCTCTATGCAAACCCCGTGGCCAGAGGAATCCTGCTAAAATGTTAATCAAATCATGTCATTCCTCAGCTCAAAATCCCCAAAGTTCCCCACATCAGTCAGAATAAAAGCCAAAGTGCTTACTATGGCCTTTGAAGCCATATGTGACCTCCCTCTGCTCCTACTGCTTTCTTACTGTTCTGTATTCCATGCTGGTTGTGTTCCTCCTTCTTGACCCTTCTGCCTGGAGCACTCTCCTAAATATCTGCAAGGCTCCTTTCTCACATTCTTCAGATCTTCTCTTGATGTCTTCTTTTCTGTGAGGGCTTCCGTGACTACTTCTATAAAGTTCCAAGTCCTCCTACATTCCTTCTCTGCTATCCCATTATTGCCCCATAGCATACCATGTATTTATTCATTTTGTTTTTTATCTGTCTCCTCCTGCTAGAATGTAAGCTCCGTACAGGCAGAGGCTTCTATCTGGTTTTGTTTGTTTGCTGCTGTATTAGTTTTCTAATGTGTAACAAATCACTCCAAAATTTAGTCACTCACAACAACAATCCTCATTTATTATCTCATAATTTTAGTGGGTATGGAATTTGGGAGGGGTTTGGCTTGATGGTTCTGGCTCAGGTTTCCTGAGGTTCAGTTGGCTGTTGGCTGGAGAAACAGTCATCTGAAGGCTTGACTGGAGGCTGAGGGATCTACTTGCAAAGCGACTCACTCGCGTGGCTATAGGTTGGTGCTGACAGGTGCCAGGATGCTGAAATCCTCTCCAGGAGGACCTCTCCATAGGGCTGTCTGAGTATTCTCATGATGTGGAAGCTGGCTACTTCCAGGCTGAGTGACCCAAGAGAGCAAGGGAGAAACTGCAGTGTCTTTTATGACCTAGACTCAGAAGGCTTACGCTATCACTTCCACTCTGTTTTATTATTCATATATGCCCATCCTATTCAGTAAGGAAGGAAACTACACAAAGAATTAAATGCCAGGAGGTGAGGATCCTTGAAGACTATCTTGGAGGCTGACTAGTGCAGCAACTATATTCCTTGTGCCTAAAACTGCCTAGCACTTTTTTCAAAAAAAGATTTATGTATTTATTTGTTTTTAAAGATTTTATTTATTTATTTGACAGAGAGATAGCACAAGTAGGCAGAGTGGCAGGCAGAGGGAGAGAGAAAAGCAGGCTCCCCACTGAGCAGGGAGCCCAATGTGGGGCTCAATCCCAGGACCCTGGGATCATGACCTGAGCCGAAGGCAGACGCTTAACCGACTGAGCCACCCAGGCGCCCCTTATTTATGTATTTATTTATTTTAGGTGGGGAGGGGCAGAGGTAGGGAGAATCTTAAGCAGACTCCATGCGGAGTGCAGAGCCCAAGACGAGGCTTGATCTCATGACCCTGAGATCAGGACCTGAACCTAAACCAAGAGTCAGATTCTTAACCAACTGCACCACCCAGGTGCCCCAAAACAGCCTAGCATCTAAAGGTAATCTAATAAATGTTCTGAACAATGAATAAGTTCCACCACACAGATTTTCAAAAATATATTTCTTTGCAGCTTTTTTCCCTAAGTAACATAAGCAGTTATGCTATGTTATTATTAAAAATTGGAATTTCTTTCCAGCTAAAAATTTATAATCTATAAATATAAACGTACTTATTAATAAGTATATTGAAAATATATTTATGTCTTTCTAAAATTACATCTTTTGATATACAATAAGTTACTTCAACTCTCTTCTTATCATTGATATTCTGTTGTCTCTAGATTTTTTTTCTATTACAAATACATTGTGATGAACATCTTTGTACATAAACCTTTGAGAGGATCTCCTAATATTTTCTTGGGGAGCATGCCTAGGAATAAAACCTAAGGTTATGAACACTTAGAATACTTGATTTAAATTACCAAATTGTTTTCAGAAAGACCATATATTTTATAATTCTACCAACAGTGTATGAGCATGCCAAATTCACCACATCCTTATTGAGATGGAGTCTTGATACTTTTTAAGAAGCTGAGATTTTGATCAGGAAGAAATAGCATGAAGACATCTTAAAAATTACTCTTTTGAACCTTGTTTCACGTTTATAGTTTAGTTTTCTTTTTTTTTCTTTGTCATATCAACTGGTTGTTTAGGGGTTAAAATAGACAAAATTTAGAGGGGAAGGGAGAAAGAGGAAAGCAGGAATTGGTATGATTATTGTTTCTGACTTGCACAATTGGGTGGATGGTGGCGCCATTTAATAAGATAGAGAAAACTGTGGGAAGGAAGCTGGGATGGGGAGGAAATCATTAATTCCATTTCAGTCACCTTAAGTTGCAGCAGTTGGATACAGTTCAGTGGATCTAGAGCGATGCTGCCCTAGTATGGTAGCCACTTGCCCCCTGTGGCTATCAATCACTGGTAATGGGCTAGCCTGAACTGAGATATTCTATTAAGAGCAAAATACACATCAGACTTAGAAGACCTAGTAAGACACAAAAATGTAAACGGTATAATTGTGTCAGCTAAGGTCCAACCAGGAGACAAAAAATCATACGATAATTTTAACAGGGAAAGTTGACACAAAGAATTATTAACTATAACAAGGAATAAGATATAAGAGAACTATAAAGAATATCCTTAGGCTAAGGGAGAGTTTCCAAGGAAGGACGAACTTGGAAGTTGGCCTCCCTTCCAAGGTTGGGATTCAGATTACTGGAGAGGTATAGTAGCAGCCCACTGGATGGCGGAGCAGTTCATGGGGTGACCCAGACCAGAGCTGGCCCATAGTTGCCAGGCAAGCAGAGACACCCCTCTGGGGTTCAGTGGGCCAAGTCTGGCATGCAGGGGTGCAAAGGGACTCAGCACTGGGAACCATGTCTCCGCAGGGTGATACACAACCTAGAGGGCAGTGTCTATGTCCAAAGCACCATGGGAAACACCATCCATGGAGCAGGCTGCCTGAAGCTGGTGGGCAGGTGTGCAGAGGAGTTGAGGCATCTACCTGCCAGCGGGGTGGCAAGAGAGCTGGGATGGGTGGTGTTTTCTTCGGGAGTTCTGAGGAGAGGGTTACTGGTTTGGGGCTAGGGCTGTGAACTTGCTGAAGGACTAAACACTCTTGGGGTGAGGCTGGGCCATTGTGCCCCTGCATGTCCACCCACACCTCTCTCTGCCAGGAGCCCAGCAGAAGCAAGAAGAAAACAAAAATGCAGCCTGCCAGAACCAGGAAACCAGTCCCTCTTCTGTAATGTCCCTCTATTGAAAAAAGGTTAGCATTGTGCTTGCTGCAAAGAAGACATTCTCAGAGTTCCATTATCACAGAGCAGGTAACGTGTGGTGAATTTAAAGTTGAGAGAGAATGCATCGATAATTGGCACACTCATTAATATTTTTTATATTGATTCATGTTAAAACAGTAATATTTTGGATATATGGGGTTAAATAAGATAAACCATTAAAACACACTTCACTTATTTAAAACTTATTTTTAATGTAACTGGTTGAAAATTTACAGTTACATATATGGCTTGCACTTGTGACTTATGTTATATTTCTCTTGGATGGTGCTGGAATAGATTTCTAAACTAGGTAGATGATGTCCATAGAAGTGGAAGTACCTAGGATGAGAGTATATAGAGATAAGGGATCCTAATAGAAAGTCCCAAACCCCTAAAATTTAAAAGTTGGTATGATGGTTAATGTTATGTCTCAACTTGATTGGGCCACAGGATGCTCAGATAGTTGGTCAGCCATTATCCTGGGTATTTCTGTGAGGGTGTTTTTGAATGAAATTAACATTTAAACCAGTAGACTGAGTAAAGCAAATTGCTCTCCTTAATGTGGGTGGATCTTAATCAGTCGAAGGTCTGAATAGAATTAAAAAGCTAACCCTCTCCTGAGTAAAGCAGAATTCCTCCTGCCTGACTGCTTTTGAACAGAGACATTGGCTTTTTCCTGCCCTCAGACTTGAACTGAAACATTGGCTCTTCCCGGTTCTTGAGCCTGCCAACCTTCAGACTGGTGCTACACCATTGGCTCTTTTGAGTTTCCATCTTGCCAACGCATCCTGTAAATCTCAGGACTTGTCAGTTTCCATAACTGTGTGAGCCGATCCCTTATACTAAATCTCGTTTACACACACACACACACACACAGAGTGTGTGGTTCTGTTTTTCTGAAGAAACCTTACTAATACAGTTGGGTATAGAAGAACCCAAGGAACACCAGAATGGGAGCTGGGTGTATGTTCAGGAAGGGATTTTCCCTCTAACAAGAGGAAATTGTAGAACATATTAGTATGATGATGGCAATGATCAAGAGGAAGAGGAGTTGGTGACATAAGTTATAAAGGATATGATCGTATGTGTTTGGTGGGAGTGGGAGGTTTTCCTAGGTAGGGCTAGTGCATCAAATCTTTGGTGGTCAAATGGTGGTATCCAGGCAGAGAACTTCTTGGAGTGTGTGTGGGGGTCTATCAAACCTTGCTTGATGGTGAGATGGGGATTATTGCTCTTGAGAGAACAGACTGCCCTTCCCTAGAGGACAGAAGAGGGGAGGTAAGCCTTATAAGTTCTGATGACAGAATGCCTGTTAGCACCCCTTATTCTCTCTGTCGTTATATTTCAAAGAGTTGACAGCAATAGAGTGAAATTGACTTATTTCCAAATTAGCTTATTCCGAGCTAATAACGATTAATTAAATTCTTTGACAGTTGAATTATGTTGCCCTGAATTATCTAGACTTTTCAACACTGATCTGATGTCTATACAAATTTATTTCCTTTTAAATAATCTTAGCTCTCTCCTTTTCTCTTTCCCGCTTTATCTACTTTTATAATATGCTCAAATAAGATCTGAAACACTATAAAATAGGGTGTGATAAATTCCTGTTAGAAGACCGTATGAGATTAAACAAAAGAACAAAAATGTAGAAGGTAGGGTTTTGGCAATGTACGTTCGTGTCTGACAATACAGGACAAAATATTTGGCTCCAGTTCCTGAAAGTTATAATCTGGAAAGTGATTTGAGAGGTGATTCATTGAAGCTACTTTTTCAATTTTGGTCTGAGTATTCCCATCTTGGCATGAAACCTGGGTCACTTGGGCAAGTCCTGCAGCCCCTTTAGGAGATTGTATTATGCAATCCTAACCTTAGGATAACCTTAAAATAACCTTAGGAATGGGAAATTAAAGAAATCGAAATCCCAATAGAGTATCAGCTCCATAAAACCAACACTCTCCATACCAAATGATAAGACATTCCTGTGGTTAATAAGTCCCAGCTGTGCAAATCATAGGACTTGAATGAAGGAAATGGGCACAGACTGGAGCACGTTGGACTTGGGACTCTGCAGACTGGGGCTATGTCCCCAACTGTGTGGCCTGCCTCTCTAGGTAACTGAGGAACCTTGTTCATCTCAGTTTACTGCTCAGGAAAAGTCAGATGATAATAGCCACTTGGGTTCACGTTCAGAGTTTCTAAAAAGAATCCTTGAAAAAATGTGCATCTCAGAGGAAGAGTCTGTATATATATGCCCTAATAGAATAATATTAATTCATATTGGTATTTTCTTAATATGTTACCATCCTTAATGACATTTTTATGGCTAGAGTTATAATTTACAAGAGCTGCTCATAACATACAGTGTGTGATCATTGAAGAGAAGAGCTGACTTAAGCATGGTTTGTTGCAAAGGAAGCTTGAACAGGATCTAATTGAATCAAGAGTGAAGTGGAGATTATGACCACATGTTTGGTCACGAATCCTCGGTTCTCTGGTCAGTGTTAATTTTCCTCTACTTGTTTACACTTCATGGTTATGAACCTGGACACAGAGGCTCTTTGTTAAGGAGAAAACCCACACCTAGTTATAAAAGATTATTTAGCAAGCTAATGGTTCATTAATTGGAGGAATTAGAAGGTTTCCGTTGCCCCAGACTTTTTTTGGAAAAAAATAAAACCTACAAAAAAATTGTAAGAGTAGTAACATGAGAACCCAAACATCCTTCAGCTAGATTCACCAATTATTGACTGAGGCATCTGAGAGTTGCAGACATGAAGGTACTTCGGCCCTACTGCTTTGGCGTTCATCTCCTAAAGTATTGCCAATACCATCACCACACCTATGAAAATTAACATCAATAATTCATTTCAATAATATCACCTACATGTGGTCTGTATTTACATTTCTTTAACTGTCCCCAGTTGCATCTTTTTTCCCAACCTAGGATCCAACTGAGGGTCACACAGTATGTTTGGTTGTGGCATGTATTTTGTCTCTTAATCCCAGGCCAAGTGAATATCCTAATTCCCAATAGCATTTCACCTAGAAGTTTTAGCACCCATTACTGATCCTTGCCTGAGCCAAATATTACACTGGCCTTGCAAAAATGATTGTTTTATGATTCTATCACTTTATCTGTATTTAGTAGCTTACATTCTCTCATAAAGAAGCATTTTCTCTCTTTCTCTTTCTTTCAGTATCACTGTGGACTCATGGATATTTTGGGGAGTGGAAGTTACAATCTATTACTATTATTATTCTTTTTGATGGCCAAGTTGTCCCAAATTTGACAGTGGACCTCCTACATGCTACATCCTCTGTGTGTGTGTGTGTTTTACATGACTCCATTAGTATTTTGTGGGTTTATTTTGCTAATTTTTAAGAAAGAGTATTATAGTAATTTTGGGTTCACAACAAAATTGAGAGGAAGGTGCAGAGAGTTCCCATATAATCTCCAACCCTTGTCCCCAACATGCTTAGCCTCCTCCATTATCAACTTGTTCCACCAGAGGCTATATTTATTACAAATGATGAACTTACCACCCAAAGTTCATAGTTTACCTTAGGGTTCACTCTTGGTGTTTTATATTCTGTGGTTTTGGACAAATGTATTCATCATTGTAATAAACAAGAGTATTTTTCTTTTAGAGAGGGAGAGGGTGTGAGGAAGAAGAGAGGGAGAAAGAGAGAATAAGGGAGAATCTTAAGCAGGCTCCATGCCCAGCACAGAGCCTGATGCAGGGCTTCGTCTCACAACTGTGAAATCATGACCTGAGCTGAAATCAAGAGTTGGACACTTAACCGACTGAGCCACTCAGGCACCCCTCATACAGAGTATTTTTTTTTTTTTGTATTTATCCCTTTATTTATTTATTTTTTTAATTTTATTATGTTATGTTAGTCACCATACAATACATCATTAGTTTTTGATGTAGTGATCCACAATCCATTATTTTCGTATAACACCCAGTACTCCATGCAGTACGTGCCCTCCTTAATACCCATCACCGGGCTAACCAATCCCCCCTACCCCCTCCCCTCTAAAACCCTGTTTGTTTCTCAGGTCCATAGTCTCTCATGGTTCATCTCTCCCTCCAATGCCCCCCGCCCATTTTTCCCTTCCTTCTCTTAATGTCCTCCATGTTATTCCTTATGTTCCACAAATAAGTGAAACCATATGATAATTGACTTTCTCTGCTTGACTTATTTCACTTAGCATAATCTCCTCTAGTCCCATCCATGTTGATGGAAAAGTTGGGTATTCATCTTTCCTGATGACTGAGTAATATTCCATTGTATATATGGACCACATCTTCTTTATCCATTCATCTGTTGAAGGGCATCTCGGCTCTTTCCACAGTTTGGCTATTGTGGACATTGCTGCTATGAACATTGGGGTGCATACAGCCCTTCTTTTCACTACATCTGTGTCTTTGGGGTAAATACCCAGGAGTGCAATTGCTGGGTCATAGGGTAGCTCTATTTTTAAATTTTTGAGGAACCTCCACACTGTTTTCCAAAGTGGCTGTACCAACTTGCATTCCCACCAACAGTGTAAGAGGGTTCCCCTTTCTCCACAACCTCTCCAACATTTGTTGTTTTTTTCCCTGTCCATTTTGGCCATTCTAACTGGTGTAAGGTGGTATCTCAGTGTGGTTTTGATTTGGATTTCCCTGATGGCTAATGATGAGGAACATTTTTTCATGTGTCTGTTAGCCATTTGTATGTCTTCTTCAGAGAAGTGTCTTTTCATATCTTCTGCCCACTTTTTGACTTGATTATTTGTTTTTTGGGTGTTGAGTTTGAGAAGTTCTTTATAGATCTTGGATACCAGCCCTTTATCTGTAGTGTCATTTGCAAATATCTTCTCCCATTCTGTGGGTTGCCTCTTTGTTTTGTTGACTGTTTCCTTTGCTGTGCAGAAGCTTTTTATCTTGATGAAGTCCCAAAAGTTCATTTTTGCTTTTGTTTCACTAGCTTTTAGAGATGTATCTTGAAAGAACTTGCTGTGGCCGATGTCAAAGAGGTTACTGCCTATGTTCTCCTCTAGGATTTTGATGGATTCCTGTCTCACATTGAGGTCTTTCATCCACTTTGAGTTTATCTTTGTGAATGGTGTTAGAGAATGGTCGAGTTTCATTCTTCTGCATGTGGCTGTCCAATTTTCCCAGCACCATTTATTGAAGAGACTGTCTTTTTTCCATTGCATGTTTTTTCCTGCTTTGTCAAAGATTATTTGACCATAGAGTTGAGGGTCCATATCTGGGTTCTCTATTCTGTTCCATTGGTCTGTATGTCTGTTTTTGTGCCAGTACTATGCTGTCTTGGTGATCACTGCTTTGTAATATAGCTTGAAATCAGGCAACGTGATGCCCCCAGCTTTGTTTTTCTTTTTCAACATCTCCTTGGCGATTCGGGGTCTTTTCTGATTCCATACAAATTTTGGGATTGTTTGTTCCAGCACTTTGAAAAATGTCATTGGAATTTTGATCGGGATGGCATTGAAGGTATAGATTGCTATACAGAGTATTTTTATTGCCCTAAAAATCCTCTGTGTTATGTCTACTCAGCACCCCTCCCCCCTCTTCTTGGCAACCACTGATCTTTGTACTGTCTCCATAGTTTTGCCATTTTCAGTACGTCATATACTTGGGATCACACAGTATATAGTCAGATTGGCTTCTTTCACTTACCAATATGACATTTAAGTTTCTTCTATGTCTTTTCATGGCTTGATAGCTCATTTCTTATTAGTACTAAATAATATTCAGTTGTCTGAATGTACCATAGTTTATCCATTCACCTACCAAAGGACATCTTGGTTGCTTTCAAGTTTTGGCAATTATAAATAAAGCTGCTATAAGCATCCATGTGCAGATTTTTATGTGGATGTAACTTTTCAACTCATTTGGATAAATACTGAGTACTGTGATAGCTGGATCATATGGTAGGAGTATGTTTAGTTTTGTAAGAAATTGCCAAACTGTCTTCTAAAGTGGCTGCACCATTTTGCATTCCCATCATGAATGAATGAAAGTTCTTGTTGTTCCACAACCTTGCCAACATTTGGTGTTGTCAGTGTTCTGGATTTTCACCATTCTCATAGGTATGTAGTGGTATCTCCCTATTGTCTTAATTTGTATTTTCCTGATGACATGTGATGTGGAGCATCTTTCATGTGCTTATTTACGATCTGTATATTTTCTTTGGTAAGATGTCTGTTAAGGTCTTCAGGACATTTTTTCATCAGGTTGTTTTCTTATTGTTGAGTTTCAAGAATTTTTTGTATATTTTGGAGAAGAGTACTTCAATATGTGTTCGCATATAAATATATACATATATGTATTTTGTCCTTTGTAGTGAAAGTGAATATAGATAAAACTTTTATTAAAAGCTTGACCACTGGGGCGCCTGGGTGGCTCAGTCTTTGGGCATCTGCCTTCGGCTCCGGTCATGGTCCCTGGGTCCTGGGATCAAGCCCCGTGTGGGGCTCCCTACTTGGCGGGAAGCCTGCTTCTCCCTCTCCCACTCCCCCGCTTGTGTTCTCTCTCTCGCTGTGTCTCTCTCTGTCAAATAAATAAATAAAATCTAAAAAATAAGTTTGGCCACTATTATGCCAGCATAAATGAATCCAATTGTGTCAGAGAATATGGAAGAGAAAGCTTGTGCTTTCCCTTAGGTGTAAGAGGAGCATAAAGTTTATTGTACTTATGGCTGTATAAAAAATTTTTTCCATTGCATTCTAACCTCATTAAAAATTACAAAAGCAGAAGGAGGTGCAGGCTGCACTATGGGGTATTTAGGTCAGAAGAATCATTCAAATTGATCTTTATTTAGTGGTCCCTAAACAATACGGTGGTTACCAAAAGAGGTACCCTCCTGGGACTTACAATTACCACATTATACAGTTGCTGTGTGGATGGCAAGAGAAAGTGGAAGATGATAGTTGAATAGCCACCCTTACATCTTTTATGGAAGGCTCATGACCATTAAGAAGCTCTTTGCATTAGTTTGCCCATAAATAACACTGCACAGTTCAATTTGAAATTTCAAATTGACCCAACTCACACCCTTCCGCATCTGGAACAGTAATTATAATCCTGGCAGGTCTCAGAGTTCTCTTTATTTTTCACTCTGAGCCCAGAACACCCACTACTCCAGGACAGAAATTCAAGGCTCTGCAGTCAGTTCAGCTCAGCTTTCAGCCCGAGGACAGCAAGCCTACCATGCATCCAAGACAAGATGGACTGAACATCTTCCTCTCTGCAGGGACAAAAGGGCAGCAGAACTTCTGGACCAAGAATCAATAATCAGGTTGGTTCCCTCACTCCTCAAGCCACAGCCTGTAGAGGTGAGAGTCAGGAAGGGGACAGGATGAATGGGCGGGGTTGCCAGGCTGGGGAAGGGAAGGGACATCTGTCCCTTTTTAGTAGGAACTCTCAGCCCCTATTAGCTGGGAGACCTGGGGCAGGTTACTTAGCTTCTCTTAAGCCTCTGGGGCAATCTCAAAGGAATGTTGAGGATCTAATGGCAAAATGTGGGTAAACGTCTTGGTTCAGACACTGGCCCATGGGAAGCCTTTAATGAATAGCAGCTACATTATTTTTGTGGCCGTTGCCATTGTCATTATTGTTTTGTACTTGTGATCACCACCACCACTACCATCAAGGACTTCATCTCCACCAGCAGCCCCACCTTCCAGCCTGACAGCTTCAGGTCCAGGTGATTCATTTATTCCCGGGATAGCCCTCAAAGCAACACTTTCCGGGGTGACTACTTCTCAGAAGGCAGAAAATCCCCTCTGGAAACCCTTCTCTCTTTCTTTCCCTCCTTCCGCCCTTCCCCCTCTGCCTCTCTATCAAGCCCGCTCTGGTTCTCTGGAGTTCAAACTCGCGCCCCTGGACCCAGCTCAGCTCCACCGCCCCGGGTCGCCCTCACACATGCGGGCGCCTTCCTGCACGCCGCTGCCCCCTGGCGGACGAGGTCGTTAGCGCCCTGGCCCCGGGGTTTCAGCGCTCCCTTTCTGCCAGGTGGCTGCGCTCCCTTTCTGCCAGGCGGCTGCGGGCGGACCCTCCGTAGGCTGGCCACCGCCTTCGCCAGCTCGCGCGCCTGCCCCGCTCGCTCGCTTTTCTCGCTGCCCTGCCACATCTTCCTCTGCCTCCCACCCGAGGGACCATGTCGCGCCTCAGCTGGGGTTACGGCGAACACAACGGTGAGCGCTTTCTGCAGATCCGAGGGAGGGCTTTGCTCAGGGGGCGGTTGTGGGGGACAGACCCACACACTGCTGATCCCGCACTTGCGAGAAACTTTTTGGTTCCTCTTTAAATTGGGCAGCTTTCCCCAGAGCTGAATGCAGGAAGTGGAGGGAAGGCTTAGTCTTGTGTAGACGGGAAAAGCGTTATTTGGAGGGTGTTGATCGTGGGGGTGAGAGTTGGTGTGCGTTAGCCCTGTGAAGACTCCCAGACCCCGAAATCTTCGTTACATGTCCACTCACTTTCCTTTGAAAAGCCGAGGACTTTCCCTAGTAACAACTACTTATCAGTTAAAGGCACGGAGATTAGAAGTCTGATGACATACTTTAATGAATTGATAAGTTCACTATTCACTTGGAGGAAACGAGTCATGGAAAACATTTGAAGCTATACTTAAGAAATTTTAATAATTGAATTGCAACCCTGAAGATTTCAGTTGCCTTCTTGGCAACCAAAATACTGCAATTTTCTTAATAGCTGTTACTATAAAATATTGCCATGGCAGTTTGGTACTGTTAGCTTTAGGAAGATTTAAGTTCTTTCTAAAAAAAAATGAAGTTATACTTCGGGCTACCTCTTCACTCTTTCTCCCTTCCCCACGCTCATCCTTGCAGAGACAGAGGATTATTCAAATTTTAGCACGTTGGTGAACATGTATTTATTGATGGGAGTGTCAGTAATAATAAGATGTATACTTCTTCTATATACTAAATCATCAAAATAACCATTATTTGAAATAACTGCAAGATAAAACCAAGAAAGCCTGACAGTGACTCACTGTCAAAATTAGATCTGTGAATAATAACAATAATAATAATACTTTCCTTGGATTAACATATATATTATTGAACAGTACCCTACAGTCAAATTTTATAGAAAGTTTATTTTCACAAAGAAACAGAAAATCTTCTTTTCTAATTGTAGCCTTTTTGAAGTTATGATTAACTTGCCAGTTTAAAAATGGCAGCAGGTGAAATTTAGAACTTTAATAATAAAAGGTATAATTTAGGTGAATTTCTTTCTGACTGAAACTATAATTATAATCTCACACTTTTGCTACTTTCCAATTTATGTTTGGGGAAAAAACACAAAACAAATTTCTTTTAATTTTCCTCTCTGCTGGAATAATTTTAATTTTTGTTATTTAATAGTTCCTGGGTAGCGACAGTGCCCTCATTATAGTTAGGAAGAAGAAGGGTATTTTCAGTCAATGAGCACTGATTACTCTTTACTATGTTTATATGTTAGAAAATAGTGGCTCCAATGGAGCTCATCTTCAGAAATTTCAAAAATCTATCTCTGAAAAGTCACTACCAAAGAGAGATTCTATATTTCTGCTAAGAATTTATAGGGCCATTTCCTGCTTTTAGATAGCTTTCTGAGGACCGTGCCTGTAAGTAGATCAACTGTGCCAAAATCCTACTGGAAATATGTTGAATCCTGACTGGGCAAGTTTGGTTGCTTGTTTTTTGTTGAGACTGACAGAAGCAGTGAGTGAGCAGATAAAAGGAAACTTAAACTGGGTATAGTAGCAATGATAAAATGGAACACCAAGAGTTGAGGCATTGGACTGGGGGACCACCTTCACCAAAAACATATATGTTCTTGCACTAACCTGTGATGGTTTCATTGGTTCAGTTTAGGGAATGTGACACTTACTGAAAACTACATGTCTCTATAGATACTCAAAAATTCTTGAATCAGTGGAAGATTCACTAGATATCTCTACTTAAGAACTAGGTTTAAATGGGTTTAAAGTTGGATGTTTTGGAAAAATTTTTAAAAAGGGGCCTCTTTGAGAGGCAGGGAAATGAACCCACTATGGTGGTTAATAAATGATATTGAATAATTTATGCAAAGTGGGATTATTTTTATTTTATTTTGGGTTGCCTCTACTTTTAAAAATTATTCTTGTTATAAAGGACTGGAAATAGGAGAGTAAAGGAATTAGGAAGAGAAAGAAAAATGTCAACAACATTTTGTGATATATGCATCACATATTCAAACTCTAATTCTCATCAGGTTAAGTCATGCTTGGTGACAGTGAGATAGGAAACTTTTTTTCACTTAAAGCAAGGACTGGATTGTGCAGAGAAAGAGTACTAGAAAGGTAAACTGGAGTTCGTAATAAATCAGGAAATGTAATGCCTTTTCTGTAATAAGTTGTAGGCAAGGACTTTTGATGTTCAAGTTGCTTTGAAGTCCAAAATGTCAGATTCTCAAGAGAAGAGCTTTTAAGTTGTGTGTATGGTTGTTATATATTCATGCTCTGACTTTTTGTACCTGAAGCATATGTGAAGGAAAGAGCTTAAGCTTTCTCCTTTGCAAACTTGGAGACTAATAAGGAGCATTAAATTTAGAGATTGAAGCTGTTGGTAATTGCAATGTATTTGCATTTTTGAAATGTCGTTCTAAATCTTATCTTTAAAAGTATTTGTTGCTGTCAGTAACAAATGTTTAATTGTCATGCTGTGTCATTTTAATAAGTACTTGAATGTTCGAGAAATCCAGTTAGTGAAAGAGGGAGAAGCTCAGTCAGTAGCCCTGTGCTCTACCGCCCTCGTGGTAGCTGTGTAAATTGCAGGCATAGTAGACAGAATTGAGTAGTCACTGTAGGTTAGAGGTTCCTTGAAGCTGCAGTCTTGCTCTTGGTTTTGGGAGGCAGAACTTGAATCAAGTCTCCCAGAGAAATGAAAAGTCTAGACAAGGGAATTGCCCGCTTATTGGTTCATGTCAATTTACCAAACGTGTCCTACTTGGGAACTAGATGCAATTTTGACTTTTTGAATAGAGGATCAGGATGACAATTGTCTCTTGTGTTGGAATTCAAGTGTGGCACTGGCAAAATAACCGCAGAAGGACCTTCTGAAATGTAGAAAGAAAGAAAGAAATTGTTACCTGACTCCCCTGAAGATAATCAACAGTATTACATTTCCTGATATGGTGCAGCCATTTTATTTGGATTATGCTGTGTGAAAAATTTATGTATTTCCTTAGTATGCCTGTTGCACATCAGAGGTAACTGAGTTGAGGCCTGGGTGACACCTGAAGACACCAGTGAGCGATAGAAGAAAGAAATAGGGATAGCATTTTTAAGAACTGCACCCTTTTTTTGCTACACAGCTTTCTCAGTCCCATTAATTCTTTCATCCCGTGAACTTGTTGTCCGCTGGAGCTACCACAGATCGTTCTTGGAGCTGAGACTAAATCTCATTGTTTTCAGTGATGAATTGTGCTGTTGTTTGTAGCTTGGTAGAAAGGTACCTTTGGAAAGTACTTTTTTTCCCTCTAAAGATGTATTTATTTTAGAGAGAGAGAGATCAAAAGAGAGCACGTGTGCGTGGGGGTGGGGGAGCAGCAGAGGGAGAGAATCTCAAGCAGACTCCCCGCTGAGCAGGGAGCCCAACAGACATGGGGCTCAATCTCATGAGCCATGAGATCATGACCAATGAGATCATGACCTGAGCCAAAACCAAGAGTCGGACGCTTAACCAACTGAGCCACCCAGGCACCCCTAGAAAGTACTTTTTAAAACTTACATGCTTTTTGGGGCCCCTGGGTGGCTCAATCGGTTAAGCGTCTGCCTTCAGCGCAGGTCATGGTCCCAGGGTCCTGGGATCGAGCCCCACATTGGGCTCCCTGCTTCGCAGGAAGCCTGCTTCTCCCTCTCCCACTCCCCCTGCTTGTGTTCCCTCTCTCACTGTTGTCTCTCTCTGTCAAATAAATAAATAAAATCTTAAAAAAAAAATAAAACTTACATGCTTTTTGTCCATAAGGGTTAGTTGAATGCTGCAAATGAATTAAGGCAAACAGGAGGTTTTCATACCCATAATAAAAACAACTAGTCTTGTAAAAAAAATTAGATGTAAAGGTCCTGAAGATGAAGATCTTACTTGTTTTTCCTTCAACTCAAGCACAGTGCATTTGTTTGGTAAAGGAAATAACTTATTTAGTCCTTTTCTTTTGGTCCTATATATTTAAGGTCCTATTCATTGGAATAAATTTTTCCCTATTGCTGACGGGGATCAGCAATCTCCGATTGAGATTAAAACCAAAGAAGTGAAATATGACTCTTCCCTGCGACCTCTTAGTATCAAGTATGATGCAAACTCAGCTAAAATCATCAGTAATAGTGGCCATTCCTTCAGCGTTGACTTTGATGACACAGAGGACAAATCAGGTTGGTTCTTTTTTTTGGTGGGGGTTGAGGGTCTTGGATGATTGGACTGTGATTTCTTATCTTTCATATTTAAAATACCTATGCATTGTGTGTTCCTTATCAATACTTTGCTAGAACTTGTAATAAAAGTTTTGTTTGACTATTTCATGAGATAATGTCTCTCACACTGTGAATGTCATGGACCAACCAAATAAAACTTTAGTTTATTTGTTAATTTGATAACTAAATGAAGTAGAAAAAGAGAATTTCCTTAAGATGAACATTTAATCCTTCTTCAAGCATATCTACTACCCAAGGAATGGATGATATCCAGTTTAAAGTTAAGTTGAGAGAGAAGATTAGAGAGAATTGAATTTTGGAATACTTTTTTTTAAAGATTTTATTTATTTATTTGACAGAAGAGAGAAAGAGAGAGAGCACAAGGGGGAGCAGGGGGAGAAGCAGGCAGAGGGAGAAGCAGGCTCCCCACTAAGCAAGGAGCCCCATGCGGGACTTGACCCCAGGATCTTGGGATCATGACCTGAGCTGAAGGCAGATGCTTAACCAACTGAGCCACCCAGGCGCCTCAATTTTGGAATACCTCTTAAGGCTTCTGACAAATTATTTTTATTTTTAGTCTAATATTAGGATATTGCTATATTCACTCTATTAATGAAAAATATAGTTAAATTATAAAAATCCTAAATTGGAAGAAGGTTTTCACTTGTTCATTAAGCTCAGATTTAGGTTAGTAATAATATACTGTATTTATGTGACACTATATTGTTAGCAAAAATTATAAGCCCACAAAACTTCTCATATTTGTCAAATTCATAAAAGATGTATTTTCATCAGAGCATTGAGGAAAAATGCACAAAGAAAGATTAATACATGGTATTTTTAACTTTTTGGGGAAGGGGGGACATTGCTTTTTATATACTATATTCAGTTGTCTTTTCTTCAAGCCCTCAGTTTTATGAATCTGTATTAATAGATATGATTGGTGGGTACATTGTAAATAGTCCAAGGCTTCTGAGTATAACGTTTATACCACCCATAATCATAGTTTGGTACAGTTTATATCTCAAACATAAAAACTTGAGGCTACCCACTCCTAGTTTTAGAATAAGAAGTGATTAAATGCACTTCACCTAAAACTTTAAGTTTTTTTTTTTTAAGAGTTATTTATTTTAGAGAGAGGGAGAAAGAAAAAGAACACATGAATGAGGAGAAGGGCAGAGGGAGAAGGAGAGAATCTCAAGCAGACTCCCTGCTGAGCGTGGAGCTTGATCTCATGACCCTGAGATCATGACCTCAGCCGAAACCAAGAGTCAGACACTTAACTGATTGAGCCACCCAGACGCCCCAAAACATTTTTATTTCTAAATGTGGGCAGCCTTAGTCATAAAAAATTCCTACTCTAATTTGCTTGATGATGATCTAGGTTTCCTCTCTCCCTCTCCCTTTTTTCTTCCTCTCCCTCTTTCTCTCTTCCTCTTTCTCCCTGTCTCTTTCCCTCTTCCTCTCATTTTCCCTCTACTTTGGGTTAACCCAGGGGAATCAGTTTGTTTGTGTTTCCAGATTTGACACTGTGTCTGTGATTGGTAATGTGTGCCCTCTCCCCCATGTGAAGGCCTCTATCCTATCTAGATCACAGTGAAATTACCAGGGTTAATTGGAAATGTCTGTAAAGTACTTTGTACCCTCTGAGACAGAAACTACATAAATATGGGTCATGATTCTCATTCTTTTTTCTCAAGATAAATTAAAATAGAATGTTTCATGGTGATTCTGGGTACTAAATCAGTGAAAAAGTAGAAACCACTACTAAATTGTTGGCTTTTCTTTTTCTTTGGTAAACTATAAAAAAACACAAAGATACTTTCTGTAGCAAACCACTTTGATTTGAAGAAGACAGTTTCCATTTTGTAAAGAAGCCATTCTTGACCAAAATTA
Organism: Phoca vitulina; assembly: GCF_004348235.1. NCBI lineage: Eukaryota > Metazoa > Chordata > Mammalia > Carnivora > Phocidae > Phoca > Phoca vitulina. The sequence continues at coordinate 33,417,832 of NW_022589728.1, forward strand.
ACTCTGAATCCCACCAATCAAGAAACCACAGGCATGAAACCTTCCTCATGGTCCTTGCAGGCCTTCTTTGTCTGGGAAGTTGCTTTCTGTGTGGTTAACCTCTGGTGCGTCACCCATAGGAATTTTAATAAACCTTTAAAAAGGTGGCAGGGGAGCCTGGGTGGCTCAGTCGATTAAGCATCTGCCTTTGGCTCAGGTCCTGATCCCAGGGTCCTGCATCGGGCTCCCTGCTCAGCGGGGAGGCTGCTTCTTCCTCTCCCTCTGCCTGCCACTCTGCCTGCTTTCGTGCTCTCTCTCTCTCTGTCAAATAAATAAATAAAGTCTTTAAAAAAATAAATAAAATAAAAAGGGGGCAGGAGGATATGAAATTTTGGGGGAAGAAGTCCTGTTGACCATGGTAGGGGAGAAATAATCTGATAAGGAAAGACAAGGGCATTCTCACCTTAGCTCCTGGTCTTTTTGTACTCAGACAGGATCTCAGCTCTGGGAATCTCACCTGACTGGCCCCACAACTCTTCTGGTGGCACTCCAGGCTTGTCCTATCACAGAACTTCCCACACTGCATTGTAACTGCCAGTTGGTTCTCTTTCCACTCAGCTCAAGACTCCCTGTGGGAATAGCTATGTCTTACTCATCTATCTAGCATGGTGCCTTGCACACAATAGGTACTCAAGAAATGTGTGTTCCAGTTAAAAACATTTTTTTTTGGTATGATGTTTCCTGGAGGACCTAGAAAATTGATATGGCATTATGGTACAGGATACATTAGTCTACATAGGTGAAATCCCAATAAAATTACAAACCACCAGAAATCAATTAATATTTACCATTTGACACCTAAGTATTAGTGGATTATTCATTGTTTGAATGTTTAATTTTTAAAGGCTGTTGTACTAATTTTTATATTTTAATAAATGAGGGTTCCTGGCATAGAGTAAGTGCTTAATAAATATTAATAACTAATAATAATACAGCATAATACATAACAGGCCTGTATCCTTACCATATATGAGGTATGTTGTGCTGAAATTTTTTAAAGATGTCAAAAGGAAGCTGGTTTCTCGTTAAGAAAGGCCTCCTCGGAACACCAGTGACTTGATGGTTTCAGTGCTTATTCTTTAATTTTCATCTCTAGAAATTATTAATTTCTCAGTTACAATCTAGTTATCAAGTTCTAGTTATGTGGTTCTAGGTAACTACCTGAAATCAACCAAATTCACAAGATCTGAAGTTATACATTAGAAAAGAAAAAAAAAAACAAACCAGAAAAAGATATGGGGGAAGGATACCTTAGTTGTGTGATCCCTCCCAGAAGCCAAGATCTGCAGGAAACTGAATTGGTGATCTGTGACAATGTAGATATTACAAAGCTTTAGTGTAATGATGTTTCCCTCACTAGACTGTAAGTTCCTTGAGGATAGGGATGATCTTACTCAGCATCCCATACTTAGTATTGAACACAGTTGCAGGCCCATAGTAAGCTCTTCAGAATCGTTGAATGAATGAGCAATGGGAGAGTAACATGGTGTGCATATGCTCAGAACAAAAGAAGCCAGACTTAATGAAGACTTTCCTGGCTTCATAAAGAATTCAGGCCCCAGTGACCAGAAACATCGATGGCCTTGGTCTCTCTCTCTCATAGTATAATCCTGGCAGATTTGTGCTGTTTGGTTCCTCTTTTCCTAGATTCCAAGCAAAATACAGATGTGCTATTCACTTAGCTTTACTTCACAGAAATGTTTACCACACAGTGATTAGGCTATGACTTTTGTTAGATTCACAGTCATAAGAACATGTTCTTTAGTGATTCCTAGGTCACTTACTCAGTAGCCACCTTATAAACCAAAGTTTACGGAGAAGTGCTTCTATAGATGAGGTCTTTTTCCTATTTCATGTTCGTGGTATTTATCGATGCAGACACTGTCCTAGGCACTAGAGATACAAGAGAACAAGACAGATTCTGCCTTAAAAGAGTTTGTATGCTGGTGGGATAGACAGTAAATACATGCAAAGATAAGTGTGTTATTTTTTAGATTTTTTTTCTGATTTTGTTGCAACCCTGCTTATCATTTAAGGCCACTGACGATGGTGTAGTTTCAGAAAATGAGTTGGATTAGCAAATTTCTAACAATCTAGAAACATTTCTAGTTTCACAACATTGTTGGTCTTTGTAGCATATAACAAATGACAAGGACCCTTTTACTAAGATATTAAAAATTTCCCGAACTTTTATGGCATTTAACTCTGGTTTATTAATCTCTGTAGACCTCTTATATGAGTGTTTTATTTGGAATAGATTTAAGAAAAATTCTGAATGAAAGGATAAGTGGACTATACTTGTATACCAGGTATGATTTTGGAGAAATGATTATTCATTTTCAAATATAAGATGGAGACAATAATATTTATTTACTCATCTAGGTTGCAGAGGAAGATGAATGATTTGACACATGAAAACACTAAGTCATTCTCCTTAAAAATAACTTTTGTTACCATTATTCATTTTATATTATAGTTTCATTATTTTATTATAGACTATCTCAAAGTCAATGATAAATTAACCTTACTATTTTGACTCACTTTTCCCCACCTTGTGTTTCTTCAGAAGAGCTCTGCTCCAAGAGAATGTTTTCTTCACAAGTAGACATTTGCTGATCATGGTCCCAGTTTGGGTATTTTAGTGGAAACACTCAGATGTGGAGTCCAAATATGTAGAGTGTAAGGCAGTCTTTGTTGCTTAACTAGCAGAGCTATGCTAATCTGGCTTTAAACCCTGGATTCTGAGTAGGCTTTCCAGAGATCAACCATTATTCTTGGATGTTTCCCTAACCATGTGTGTTTTTGGTATCACTTTCTTTCTCTTGAGTCAGCTTGTTTGCATCTTCTCCCAAAGTTAATTCCACATTGATTACTCAAGCTCTCTAATCTGCTTTTTATGTTTATATAGGGAATGACTTTATGTTTCAACTCAGGTCTTATTATGCTACAGTAAGAAAAAAAAAGGACAATAGAATTGTTGATTTCTTTGGCAATTATCATATGATGTTATTCACAGTGGAATTTAAGAAACAAAACAGATGAACATAGGGGAAGGGAAGGAAAAATAAGATGAAAACAGAGAGGGGGCAAACCATAAAAGACTCTTTAACTATAGAGAACAAACTGAGGGTTGCTGGAGGGAAGGAGAGGGGGGGAATGTGCTAAATGGATGATGGGCATTAAGGAGGGCACTTGCCGTAATGAGCACTGGGTGTTATATGTAACTTATATGTAAGTGGTGAATCACTAAATTCCACTCCTGAAACCAATACTGATTTCTTTTTATTTGGAATGCCATTGCATCCATGCTGTATGGAGTCACTTAGGGAAATGTGCCTTTTAAATTAATTTATCTGTGAATCATCTTTGAAACTGCTTGTTTAAAGACAGATCAAATGTTTTATTCATTCATTCATCAAATATTTATCATGTATCTGCTCTGTGATAGTTACTGTGCTTAGGTGATGTGTCCAGCAGGGACCGAATCAGAGTCTGCTCTCGTGAACACTGTTCAGTGGGAGACTCAAAACCCTAAAACTACTCTGTTTATAACAGTGTAACTAACAGAAGAGCAAGCCCTAGAATCTGATGTAAATGCTTCTTCTCTTTTATTTTTCAGAGGGCTTTGGAAATAGCTATCTTTATTTATTGTAAAGAAATCTGGATCCAAATGAATCTAAAGAAACCTCCAACCATTCGACCTCCCAAAAAATTTTTATTGCAAATGCTCAGTTTTTTTCCTTGGTAGTTTTGATAATTGTAGAAGTTAAAGAGCATCCAGTCTAATCTCCTAATTAAAAATAGACAGACAAACGAACACAAATATAGACAAGAAAGCTGATGCCCACAGAGGCTTAAGTGAGTTTTGGAAGATTACATAATTCAGTAGCTGAGCTGGGACTATCCCCAGGTTTGTTGATTCCAGCCACACTAACTCTTAATCATTGATGTTCAACTTTAGCTGAGTCCAACTGAGTAAGGAAGGAATTCAGTGGTACTGGTTAATACAACCGGACCATTTCTCTCCCTCCGTATAGCTCAACGAGGGGTGTGCTTTAGGCAAATGTATTTTCCATTTTTTCCCTTGCTGTGTCTAGAAGACTGCATGGGATACGCCTTAACATCTTCTGCTTCTGTAGGCTCCCTGTGGAACATGGGACTTGAACTCACGACCCTGAGATCAAGAGTCACATGCTCTACTGACTGAGCCAGCCAGGCGCCCCATAACATCTTTTGCTTCTTATATAAGACAGATCATTCCTGACAAATTTTGAGATATCTCTATCTCTGCATCTCTACCTATCTGAAATCTCTGAAGAGTAGGGTCATTTAAATCAAACTATTATTAAGGCTGCATCTCACAATCTAACACTTCCATTGGATATTGATGGGAGATTAGTAATGCATAGGGTGTATTGAACATTCAGTGCTTTCTTATCCCCCCCACCATATCCTTTAAACATGCCCAATAAAAATTAATTAGGAGGAGATAGTTTAGAGCTATGTTTTCTCTTAAGAAGCTCTTCCATATACTTAAGATATGATTCTGTTGCCAAAAAAGAGTTAATTTTGTCCTGTATTCCAGGTTTCCCTGGAAAGATAGAATTCAAGTACAAAAGATGTGCTTACTTGGCCAATTTTTGTAGTAATCCTAACAATAAAATAGTAATAAAAGCTAACATGTCCAGCATGCTGATCATGTGCCAGGCAGTGATAAGTTCTTTGTATTCAACTTTTCTTCTATTTTCAAAACAGTATTAGGAGGAGGGAGTATTACTGTCTTGAGGTGACAGACATAAAAGCTAAAGATTTGAAGTTAGAGTTGACGCAAGATCACAGTAAGAGCACGAGCCTACGTCTTCTCAATGCTGGAGGCTGTTTTCTAACCATAGTGCTGGGCTGCTCCACCAAGTTCAAAGTGGCCCTCTTTACATACCACATCCTTATTCAGAGAGGCTGACATCCTCCAATAAACAGACCAATTCTTTGCTTTTAGGAACTCCTAATTTCTTCTACTTTCTAACCCCTGTGTCTATTGTGATTTTCCAGATGTCCCATAAAAATCTGTATTGTGGACTTTCCAACCTTTTAAAATGTTTGTTTTCATTCCTCATATACCTAAAAATTGTATGCCTTTTTGCAAACTGAATGACACATTTGTAAAAAATTCCTCGGAGGACATGGGCATGTTGAATAATTCGGGGAGATGATGTGAATCGTAGCAGCATGTGTAAATAATTTTTTCTTGCTAACAATTTAAAATATGTTGGTGCTTAGTTCTGCGTGGGGGTCCTCTCTTTGGAAGCTACCGCTTGCGACAGTTTCACCTTCATTGGGGGTCTTCTGATGATCACGGCTCTGAACACGTGGTGGATGGAGTGAGGTATGCTGCAGAGGTAAGCCGTCGGACATATATTCGTGATTCAGTGGTTTCCTAGGTGGTGGGCTTTGACTCTTGACTCCAAATTAATCCTGAGCAAATTAGTGTCTAAGATTGCTTTATTCCATCAATAGGAGAGTTTATCAGTATGAGAGCTATAAATGTGGTCCTTCTGAGCCTTACACCAACTCTGAGAGCTTAGGGTTATCGTGCTCCTTCTAGAAATGAGTAAACTGAAGGTTTGGAGAGAGTAAGTAACTTATCCAATTAGGAAGCAGTTGAGATGGATTTAAACTCAGATCTGTCTGATACCAAATTACAAACTCTTTCTAGAATATCTGTTGTGTTTCCTGAAAGTCCAGGAAGAAGGCAGAGAAAGAGACATTTGATTTGGGCCCAACTGTGGTCCAGACACAGGTGAATACTAATATCATATTTTGTAGAAGTGATAGTAAATGGTAAAGTTCCTTATAGGGAAAAGAAACGAAGACAAACTCTCCTAAACTCTACAATACCTCTATATTTACAGGTCTAAAAGGGAATCTCTGTTAATTATTGAAGTCATAACACAATAAAGCATTCATTGACATTTTTTTAATTGGGAAGTTACTCCTTTATAACTATATTCATTAATAAAACCCTACTTTTTCTAATCCTCTGTTAAATGACAAAGCATAATATACTTCAAGTTTTAATACTGTTAAATATTGCTAACACCCACCTTTTCCATGAGATGGAAGTGAATTATTGTATGATGCAACCAAAGCTTTTTAAGTGACAGTAATTTGGCTTGTGAGTTTTCTAGGTGAAACAGAGCATTACCAGGCAAGTAAAGTTCTTTTTCATTTTCTCATGGTTACTGAGCTGTGGAATTTAGACACTCCTTTATAGTTCTGCTGTTCGAAGAAATCCAACCAAGAGAACTTTCCAGTTTTGCTCTTCCATTAACATGTACATCTATTCTTTGAGCCTATCAACCAAATCATCCATTTGTCTACTTAAAACACTTTTGTTTGAAGCCAAGTGCTTAGGGTATGGGACCTGCTCTGTTTTCAGGATGGGGGAATAAAATGTATATCCAAAGTGTTCCATGGCACAGGATAAAGGATGCCAAGAATTAGAAAGTGGGACTCCTGAATCTGTGTGGTGCCTCAGTTTATATCATCTGCTCAATAGTTTTCATGTTGCTTTCTAAAGTTTTGTGTTCTGAATTGAACACGTTGTTCTAAATCTGGAAGGTTTTATGGGGATTGAGCTGGTTTTGGATTATGGCTTTGTAATTTTCCTAAGCAACTAAGAAAAATTAGTTACAATGCTTTATGGTGATACTTTCTAGTGTCATAAACTTGAAAGTATACTTTCAGAGAAGTTTTATCTGAGCTGGCAAGTTGTTTCTTGAAAAGGGCACTCCTATCCTGAAATTTTCTGGAGGCTCAGAGTTCTGACCTGCAGAGCAAGAGACATCTTTATAGACTTTCCTTCTTGAAGTAGATTAAGCTTTGACTGAAGTTTCATACTTCAGTCAACTTATGAAACACATATTCTTTAATATGTGTTTAAGGCTTTTTCTTATTTTATTTCTTTATTTGTTCATGAATTCATTCACTCTTTAAGAATTCACTGTGACCCCACTATGTCGCCCATCTTTGTCCAGCTTACTCTTGCTCTTCCTGAAGGGAGTGCTGGAAGGAAGTAAGGATGGGCCAGGGAATGTTTCCCTGTGAAGGGTCCCTCAACCCTAAACCTGAAGGATGAGCAGGAGTGAGCCAGGCAAAGGATATAGCAGAGGCCCTGCATAGACTCATGTGTGAGGACTTGGGGTGGGAAAGCACATCACATACTCGAAGAACAGTGTGGCCAGTGGGATTAGTGCATGAAGAACAAAGAGGAGAGATGCCAGAGGTAAAGTTGGAAAGGCTGGAGGGCCTGATTTTACGAAGATCAATCATGGTAAGGCTTGTGAACTTAATTCTGAGTGTGGTGGGAAGCCATTAACTGGCTTTGAATCGTGAGGTGATCATATTTGCATTTTAAAAATATTCATGCTACAGTTTGAGAATAAATTGGGTTGAAGCAGGAGTGGATAAGTGAGTCAGTGAGGAGGAGGGAAGTTCCAGGTAATAGATGATAGTGCAGTTAATTGGAGTGCTGGTGGCCATTACATCTTCGGTGGGATTTGTTGATTGATTTGGTTTGCGGGGGGGCGTCATTGTGCTGATGGAGAATGAGGAAGTCTGGGTCAGACCTCAGGGTTTGGTGGGATGTTAGAGGTAAACAATAAACACATAAATAAATGGTATATGGTAAGTTCTTTGATAGGAACAATACCATGGGATCTGGTAGTATGATTGAATAGTTAGGAAAACTCACCATGAGAAAATCTAGATAGCTTCTCAGCGAGTGGGCACAACAAATACAGATGACCTTGGGCAGAAATGATGTTGGCATGTTTAAAAACCCTAAGACGTTGCTTCTGGGATTGGAATTAATGAGGGAGAGGTTATAGGCTGTGTCCTAGGAAGGCAGGCAAGGACCATGCCTTGTCGGGCTTTGTAGGGCAAGGTGAGAAGTTTGGAATTTATCCTTAATGTATTGAGACAAAGACAACGGAAGATTTTGAGCAGGGGAATATCATGTTCTACTTTATATTTTATAAAATATAACTAGCTGCTGTGTGGAAAAGAGGTTGGGCAAATGTGGAAACAGGGAGACAAATTAGAAGGTTATGGAAGTATTTCAAATGAGCAAAGATGGTGGTTTGGGCTATGGGGGTGGTGGAGATGAAGAAAGTAGATAGCCCAGGATATGTTTGGGAAAGAAAGTCAGTGGCACTTGCCAGTGAAACAGGTGTCACGAGTGAAACAAGAAAGAGGAGTCTAGAAACACTCCTAAGACTTTGGCTTGTGCAAACATGAGGCTCGTTCTGCCATTTACTCAGATGGGCAAGTCCAGGGAGGAGCAGGTTGCCGAGAGAAGTTGACTTTCTGTCGTGCACACATTAAGTCTGAGGTGCCTATTAGATAGTCTAGGCTCATGCTCAAGAAGGCTGTTAGGTATACAGACCTGGAGTTTAAGGAAGACGTCAGGCTGGAGCTGGACGTATTTGGGAATCACTGACATTTGGTTTCAGGTTCAAAAAAATCCCTTTGTGCTCAGCTGTAGAAATGATTCTTAGATTCGTTTTTCCAGCCACTTTTGTACCTAAATTCATGACTATCATCGAGTTGTACCCCCTTAGAAAATAAGAAGAAGAAGAAAAGAAATGAAAGGAAAAAACCATTTAAAGTGTACCATGTAAAAACTTAACTTTGGGTCTAATCTGATGATTTGTAACATTATATAGAGAGATTAAACTAATCTAAATCATGGAAAACCTTATCCTAAGAGGTATGCATCTATAAAAAGTAGCTAATAATCCACTCCATATTTAAAACTTCATCTGATTACAGTTTGTACAGATTATATAATAAGCATATTAAATATGTAGTTGATAGTAAAACTATAATTTTAACATTAATGGTGATTTTTGGCATGCTAAACATAATTTACATATCAATAGTATGCAGTTAAAAATGCTGAAGTTGAATAATAGTATTATTTAGAAATTATTGGGGTACCTGGGTGGCTCAGTGATTGAGGGTCAGACGCTTGATTTTGGCTCAGGGCATGATCTCAGGGTCCTGGGATCGAGGCCTCTATCGGGCTCTGCCCTCAGCACCAAGTCTCCTTGAGATTCTCTCTCCCTCTCCCTATGCCCCTCCCTGTGCTCATGCTCTCTCTCTCTCTCAAATAAATAAATAAATAAATAAAATCTTAAAAAAAAAAAAAGAAATTATTTTCCAACAGGGAAGAAACTTCTCATTTCCATTTTTGTTGTGGCTACGACTTCTTGTCATTTGCTTAAGTCAATGAGGCTGTCATTTTTAGTCAGGAAATGTGAGTTTGTTATTTGTTTGAGTCTTAATTCAAATACAAATGCTGGGGCACCTGGGTAGCTCAGTTGGTTAAGCGGCTGCCTTCAGCTCAGGTCATGATCCCTCGGTCTTAGGATCGAGTCCCACAGCGGGCTCTCTGCTCAGCGGGGAGCCTGCTTCTCCCTCTCTCTCTGCCTGCCACTCCCCCTCCTTGTGCTCTCTCTCTGTGTCAAATAAATAAATAAAATCTTAAAAAAAAAAACCCAACTGTGATCACCAAGACAGCATGGTACTGGCACAAAAACAGACATACAGACCAATGGAACAGAATAGAGA